>NC_134356.1:653224304-653531804 GCF_048569485.1 Anomaloglossus baeobatrachus | reverse complement strand
CACAGCTTTCATTTTATCAGAGCAACCAATCAGAGCACACCTTTCATTTTAGCAGAGCAACCTATCAGAGCTCAGCTTTCATTTTACCACAGCAACCAATCAAAGCTCAGTATTCATTTTATCAGAGCAACCAATCAGAGCTCAGCTGTCATTTTACTAGAGCAACCTATTGGAGCTCAGCTTCATTTTACTGGAGCAACCAACCAGAGCTCAGCTTTCATTTTACCAGACAAACCCATCAGGGTTCAGATTGATTTTTTTTTCTGAGCAACCAATTAGAGCTCAGCTTTCATTTTACCAAACCAACCTATCAGTGCTCATCTTTACTGAGCAACTAATCAGAGCACAGCTTTCACTTTACCAGAGCAAATAATCAGTGCTCAGCTTTTATTTTAACAAGGTGACCAATTAGTGCTTGTCTTTCATTTTACCACAGAAATCAGAGCTCAGCTTTAATTTTATTAGAGCAACCAATCATAACTCAGCTTTCATTTTATTAGAACAACCAATCAGAGCTCAGCTTTCATTTTATCAGAGCAATCAATCAGAACTCATCTTTCATTTTACCAGCGCAACCCATCAGATTTCAGCTTTCATTTTACCACAGCAACCAATCAGATCTCAGCTTTAATTTTATCAGAGCAACCAATCAGAGCTTGGTTTTCATTTTACCACAGATGTGTAAAAAATTCAGGCCGACTTTCTCCTTCCTGTCAGTCAGGTGCTCCTCTGTGGTGTGTGCTGTCGTATGTGCGTCATCCTTCAGACACGATTATCCTGAACCTTTCCACCCCAGCAAATGGCAGGTTTGATGTTAGGTGGCATTAGACAGGCTCTATGGCTGATTACACACAGTATAGACACTGCCATCTTTCACCATTCCATCATTCACCATTGTTACAGATTTTTGGTTCTTTGATATTTTCTCCTGTTCCTGTGCATTACGGCTGTATGGTGGGTGTGCTGTGCTTCCTACTGGGCTTTATGTCTGTTCCTCATTATTCGTCGTTCAAATTTTCTTACTCATGAGTTAAATTCATAAAATAAAAAAACTCTGCTGGCCAAAAAATGACCAAGAACCTGACCCCACATGTACTAAGCGGGGGACCCCATTCCCTCTACAATACTAAGGCCGCATATTCTCCGGGTCTCCATGGGGACAGGGACCGGAGGCCTCTAGATATCATGGCTTTGACATTCAAGCAGCGTCCTCTGCTTAGCAACGTGGAATTCGACTACATTATAAAGTGCTCAGTCATGGAAAGTATCTAAGAAGTTTTTCTTAACTTCTGGGGACTGGTGATGACTCAGAAATCGTGTAATATCAGAAGTCATTATGAAATTACACTTAAAGGGGAAGTGAGAGCTCTTAGGGATGGAGATGTCGACTGAGCAGGTGAACTCAGGAACATCTATACTTGTCAACTCTCCTGAAACAGCTAGGTGACTCGAAAAATGGGGCCAGACCTCCCGAACTCACAGAAAAAATGGCAAATCTTCCAAGTGGCACAAACGTCTAAGAAAAGGGTCACATCGAGCCATAAATCAAGATGTCTAAAGGCCGCTTTACACACTACAATATATCTTACGCTGTGTCGGCGGGGTCACGTCGTAAGTGACGCACATCCGGCATCGTAAGGTACATTGTAGTGTGTAACAGCTATGTGCGATTACGATTGAACGGTAAAACGTTCATCGCACGCACATCGTTCATTTCTCATAAATTGAACGTCAGATTGTTCATCGTACCCGGGGTAGCACACATCGCAGTGTGTGACACCCCGGGAATGATGAACAGATCTTACCTGCGTCCTGCGGCTCCCGGCCGACAATGCGGAAGGAAGGAGGTGGGCGGGATATTTACGTCCCGCTCATCTCCGACCCTCCGCTTCTATTGGCCGGCAGCCACGTGACGTCGATGTGACGCCGAAGGTCCCTCCCACTCCAGGAAGTGGACGTTCGCCGCCCACATTGAGGTCGTATGGACGGGTAAGTACGTGTGACGGGGGTTACTCGTTTGTGCGATACGTTCAACAAATTGAACGTGCCGCACATACGATATCGTATGCTGGATCGTAGAGTGTAAAGCAGGCTTAAGGTGTGAGAATTACACATAGATGTTCATCATACTGTATATTTAACATCAACACTCCTAACAAGCCTCTTAGCTGCCCGGCCTCAGGGGTATTGGAACAGTCTTAACAGGATTGATACCTCCAGACCTGCCCTACAGTGTCCTACATGCCAACCTTATGGCTCCAACACAGGTATGGCAACCGGCTGTTCAAACTTGACACCTTCACTTCCACATCAAAAACATGTCTAGAATTTGACCATTTCTTACCGTTGACGCTGCAAAAACTCTTAGGGGTACTTTGCACGTTGCGACATCGCTAGCCGATGCTAACGATGCCGAGCGCGATAGTCCCCGCCCCCATCGCACATGCAATATCTTGTGATAGCTGTCGTAGCGAACATTATCGCTACGGCAGCTTCACACGCACTTACCTGCCCTGCGACATCGCTCTGGCCGGCGACCCGCCTTCTTCCTAAGGGGGCAGGTCATGCGGCGTCACAGCGACGTCACACGGCAGGCAGCCAATAGAAGCGGAGGGGCGGAGATGAGTGGGACGTAAACATCCCGCTCACCTCCTTCTTTCCGCATAGCCGGTGGAGGCAGGTAAGGACATGTTCCTCGCTCCTGCGGCTTCACACACAGCGATGTGTGCTGCCGCAGGAACGAGGAACAACATCGTATCTCCTATTGGTGCGACATTATGAGCATCTAGGCTTTACACATTGCGACGTCGTTACTGGCGCCGGATATGCGTCACTTTCGATTTGACCCCGACGATATCGCAGTAGCGATGTCGCAGCGTGCAAAGTATCCCTTACTGTCGCGCTTATTCATTCTCATGTATATTACTGCAACTCTCTAGTAATCAGTTTCCCTCTTGAATAACTCCCTCCTCTTTAATCTGTCCTGGATGCAGGAGCCAGGATCATATTCCTCTCCAACCACTACACCGATACTTCTATCCTGTAACAGTCACTGTACTGGTTACCCATCCGCTACAGAGTCCAATATATAACTTCTCACTGTCACCCACAAAGCGCTCCACAGTTCCGCACTGCTCTACATCTTATCCCTCACCTCTGTCTATCACCCTACTTGTGTCCTCTGTTCTACTAATGACCTAAGATCCGACTCCCATCTCCAACACCTCACACGAGCTACACCAATTCTCTGGAATGCAATGCAAAAGACAATTAGAAAAATTCTGACAGTTTTAATTGTGCCCTAAAAACGCATTTCTTTAGACTGGCTTATCACCTAACCTAACTTTTCTAACTATTCTTGTTTTGCCCTTACAAAATTTTCTTACAAATCCGGTCCCTAGTATCATCTGTTTACACCTTCCATTCACTTAATAGCCATATGTACCTGCACTTGTACACATACTGGCTGATGACCGATTCATCCCGCAATATATGAATCCCATATTTATTATATTGATGCCTGGACCAGACAATACGAGCACTTTTTACCATTTACCTTTTGTGCTTCCCCTATTTCCTCCTAAATTGTAAGCTTGCGGGCAGAGCACTCGCTCCTTTTGGTATCTGTTGAATTGTGTTACTCTGTGATGTCTAAGATGGGGACCAGGATGGCACATTACTACAAGATGAGGACCAGCATAGAGACATTACTACAAGAAGTAGATCAAGATAGGGACATTACTACAAGATGGGGACTTTACTACAAGATGGAGATGTTACTACAAATGGGGACCAGGATGAGGACTTTACTACAAGATGGGACCAGGATGGTGCATTACTACAAGATGAGGACAAGGATGGTGACGTTACTACAAAAAGTAGACCAAGATAAGGAAATTACTACAAGAGGACTTTACTATAAGATAAAGACCAGAATATGGGGCATTACTACAAGATGGGAACCAGGATGGGGACATTACTACAAGATGGGACCAGTATGCGGGACATTACTACTAAATGGGACCAGGATGGAGACGTTACTACAAGAAGTAGACCAAGATAGGGACATTACTACAAGATGGGGACCAGAATTAGGGCTTTACTACAAGATGGAGACCAGGATGGGGGCATTACTACAAGATGGGACCAGGATGCAGACATTACTACAAGAAGTAGACCAGAATAGGGACATTGCTACAATATGGGGACCAGAATGAGGACATTATTACAAGATGGGACCAGGATGGAGACATTACTATAAGAAGCAGACCAGACTAGGGACATTACTACAAGATGGTGACCACATTGGGGACATTACTACAAGATGGAGCTCAGGATGGCAACATTACTATGAGATAGAGGCTTGGATGGGGACCAGGATAAGGACATTATCACAAGATGGGGACCAAGATGGGAGACATTGCTACAAGATGTTGGCCAGAATTACCATATGGTGTTAATTGTAATACAATATTACTGTATAGGGCCAATTGGGGGACTCAAAAAAATAGGAAACACAACTGCAAAAATTTCAAATTAAAGTATGAAAAAAAAATCGAAAAACATTTTGCCATTAAAAATGCTGTTTTATGTAAAAAAATAAACAACAAAAGTATGTTTGTTATCTCCACATCCATAACGACCCAAGCTATTAAACTGTAACTTAACCCAGATGATTAATGCCATAAAAAAAATAAAAAACAAAACAAAAATGTTCTCAAAAGTGATCAAAAGTTGTATAGAACAAAAAAAAATTGTATCACTGCAAAGAATGCAGCCTGTCATATTAAAATAAAACTCATGTGCGGCCCATATACCCAGACGAGTTTAAGACCTCTGCCTTAAGGGTACTTTTTCAGGATTTTTAGAGTGGAATCTGAGCAAAAACTCCCAAGTTTTTGAGGAGTTTTGAGGAGAATTTGGAGAGTATTTACTCTAAAAAGTCCTTTAAAAAACTCAGTATTGGACCTAAGAGTATGTGCTCACTGCATTTTTAAGGCCTCGCTCCCACTTGCAAATAAATAATTTCTCCGATACTCATCCCGAAAAGTGGGATAAAGATCATGTTATTGTGTACAACCCCCCTACATATTATAAACTTGCAACCTTTATGCGGGCTTCACACGGTACGATCTATCGTGCGATCGCACGAGCGCTCGTACCCGCCCCCATCGTTTGTGCGTCACGGGCAAATCGCTGCCCGTGTCGCACAAAGTCGTTTAACCCCCGTCACACGTACTTACGTGCTGAGCGATTTCGCTGTGGGCAGCGAACATCCACTTCCTGAAGGGGGTGGGACCTTCGGCGTCACAGTGACTTCACACAGTGGCCGGCCAATAGAAGCGGAGGGGCGGAGATGAGTGGGACGTAAACATCCCGCCTACCTCCTTCCTTCCGCATAGCCGGTGGGTGCCGCGGGACGCTGGTAAGCTGTGTTCATCGTTCCCGGGGTGTCACACAGTGCGATGTGTGCTACCCCGGGTACGATGAACAACCTGCGCAAAGTAAAATAAACGATTTTTTTTATGGGATGAAGTGCCAGAATTGTCACATCTAATGAATGCCCCACGTCTGAGGTGGCTGTGGGCTGCTATTTTTAGGTTGGGAAGTGCCCAATAACCATGGACCTTCACAGCCTGATGATATCAGCACACAGCTGTCTGCTGTGACCCTATGCCGTCTTTTTTATTATTACTTTTTATTTATTAGGTTCAAACAGGCTAAACACCCTTTAGTGCCACATGTAAGGTACTAAAGGGTGCAAGTTTATAATATGTAGGGGTAGTGACATTGTATAGCTGCAGAATATCTATCTATCCTATCTAATATCCTTCTGTTATCTTTTTATCTATAGCTTTATATTCTTTTTTTTTTAGATGTGTGCATAATAATCAGACGACATATGGATGCTCCGTGTGCCATCCAATTTTTTTCTCACACCCATTGATTTGCATTGGTGAGTTTCATGCAATATATGCGGCTATACACAGCATGCTGCAATTTTTTTCTCAGCCCAATTACATCTGAGGAAAATCTTGTGGATGAACACCTTCCTTATCGAATATCATTGCTTCTTTTACCCACTTCACAGTTTCTGTACTTTGAAGTGGGCTTCAAAATGTAATATTGTCTTTTTTACACTGCTGTTAATTTTGGGCAAGGGGTGAGGGCTTTCGGTTTGCTATGCTTGTTAAGGTGGACGCTGTGTGCAATACCCTATAACGTAGAGCAGTGTCAGCTTGTAACAATCATTGTCCAGAACATGTTCGGAATGGAGCCTGAAGGTAATGGATTAGAGTTGAGCGAGTACCTAACTATTCGTACTCGCTATACTCATAACGAGTACTGTCTAATACTCGCGTACTCGTGGGTGGAGAGCGGAACTGCTCAATCAGTGACTTCAAATGGGGTTCAGGCCGAGTCCAGGTCCAGAACTGAACTTTAGCTAAAGCCCAGCTGAACCCAAACTTGAACGGGTCTGCTCCTCTCTAGTTACAGATCAAGCTTTTTCTATTCGGTGTTGAACATGATTAAGACGGATAGTCGAAACGCGTAGTCCCATGCTACTGCTGTACGAACAATTTTTTTGACATCTATTGCTGTATACCGGATTTATATTTTTTAATGGATTATCAATAAACATAGACCTTTAAATCTTCTGAGGTTTGCGCTGGAGTTCCTTTTCTTTTCCTCGGACATTCAAGGTTGCCTAGCCTCTCCGAGCGCAGTGCCATTTCAGAGGAACAGCTGATCGGTGAGCTGATAATCTATTTGCTTTTTCTGTAGTCTACTTTTGTTATATAACATATAAAACTTGTATGTGTGGCATTCCTTTAAACTATGTTCATAATTTAGGGTCATCAGGTCTAATATCTGGGACTCTATGTCATCAACACCAAATGGAAAAAGTTTGATCCGTGACTAGAGAGGAGCAGACCCGTTCAAGTTTGGGTTCAGCTGGACTTTAGCTGAAGTTCAGTTCTGGACCTGGACTCGGCCTGAACCTTATTTGAAGTCACTGATTGAGCAGTTCCGCTCTCCACCCACATGGAGCCGACCATCAACAGAACATTTCCGGGGGAGGGAGGGTGGAGTTGTTTTTTTTTGTACACACTAAACATCCAATAACATTGTTGTTACCCCCAGTGAGAGCCATTCAGAGACTGCAAGCGGCTCACACTGGGCTGAGCACCGAGTGTACCCGAGCACAGCGATGCTTGAGCAAGTGGTTAGCAAACGTACAACACTCCAAACTCCGAACTTGAACACTGTTTTTTTTTGTGAATTCGGTGTTCGGTACAAACACCAAACTCTACTTTCAGGTTCGCTCATATCTATCCTTAACCCTTCGTTGTGAACCCATCAGAGAGACCTATTTTGTTTTATCAGCGAGAAGCGCAATGCGGCGACCAGAACTATATAAATCGCATACATGCAGTCACGTGACTGTCCATTTGCACTGTTAATACAGAGGTGTTGTGACTGTGTTGGCATTGCACGTTGTCACGACTCAACAGTCATTGATCTCATGAAGTGACTGCAGACTTTGTTTTTTCCGATCGGAAAACAACGGTAATTTCTGCTTGTTACAGAATATGGTAGTATTTAAAAACAGCATTGTTCCTTCTCCAATGTGTGATATTGTCCTTAGATGTGATGTACCTACTGCTATTGGATGATACTGCCCAGTGTGCATCATGAATTACCTTTAGTCACATACCTCTTGCTGCAACAGAATTATGGACTATGGGACATCTATCACCAGGCTTACTGTGCAAATCCCTCTCTAGACCACCATAGACTATATACTTTAGATTTGGTTGTTTAGGTTATATAATCTCTCTTTATTTGGCAAAGATAATTCTCACATATACCTATATATAATCTGAGCTAAAAGTCTACAAAAATTGGACAACTTGGAACATTACAAACACAAATCTTCTGGATAGATCCGACCCCTCCTTGAGGACAAGCAATGTTGTCAGAAATGGGACATCGAACCCTCTATGGCCACCACGTATACAATATACATAGAGGTCTTCTGGAACATGTGGAATCAAAATTCTATTTTGGACCACCTGGCAAGTCCTAAACAATTTTGTGACCACCAACATACATGTAGTTGAATGTCAACTTAAACTTGTTTTATTTAAAGAACAGAGATCTATCAAAGTCTGATCTTCGCAATGCATGTTTGTGGAAGTCCATAAACGAACAAAGAAAATTTCTGAGGACTTAAACAGAAGAGTTGTTAATGCTCATCAAGCTGGAAAAGTTTACAAAACCATCTCTTAAGATATTGGACTTCACCAATCCACAGACAAGAGAAGAGTTGTTGATGCTCATCAAGCTGGAAAAGGTTACAAAACCTTCTCTTAATAGATTGGACTTCACCAATCCACAGTCAAGAGAAGAATTGTTGATGCTCATCAAGCTGGAAAAGGTTACAAAACCATCTCTTAAGAGACTGGACTTCACCAATCCACTGTCGAGAGTAGAGTTGTTGATTTGTTGATGCTCACCAAGCTGTAAAAAGGTTACAAATCCATCTGTTAAGAGATTGGATTTCAACAATCCACAGTGAAGAAAAGAGTTGTTGATTTGTTGATGCTCACCAAGCTGGAAAAGGTTACAAAACCATCTCTTAAGAGATCGGACTTCACCAATTCACAGTCAAGAGAATAGCTGTTGATGCTCATCAAGCTGGAAAAAGTTACAAAACATCTCTTAAGAGCTTGAACTTTACTAATCCACAGTCAAGAAAGATGGAGTACAAAAGGAATAATTTCAAGACCATTATTACCCTCCCCAGGAGTGGTCAACCAACAAAGATTACTCCACACAAAGAAACCCAAGGTAACTGCTAAACAACTTTAAGGCGGGCTTTGCACACTACGACATCGCAGGTGCGATGTCGGTGGGGTCAAATTGAAAGTGATGCACATCCGGCATCGCATGCAACATCGTAGTGTGTAAAGCCTAAATGATACGATTAACGAGCACAAAAGCGTCGTAATCGTATCATCGGTGCAGCGTCAGCGTTATCCATAATTACGCTGACGCGACGGTCCGATGTTGTTCCTCGCTTCTGCAGCAGCACACATCGCTGTGTGTGAAGTCGCAGGAGCGAGGAACATCTCCTACCGGCGTCACCGCGGCTTCCGTAGGATATGCGGAAGGAAGGAGGGGGGCGGGATGTTTACGTCCCGCTCATCTCCGCCCCTCCGCTCCTATTGGCCGCCTGCGGTGTGACGTCGCAGTGACGCCGCACGCCCCGCCCCCTTAATAAGGAGGCAGGTCGCCGGCCAGAGCGATGTCGCAGGGCGGGTGAGTCCATGTGAAGCTGCCGTAGCGATAATGTTCGCTACGGCAGCTATTACAAGGATATCGCAGCTGCGACGGGGGCGGGGACTATCGCGTGCGACATCGCAGCATCGGCTTGCGATGTCGCAACGTGCAAAGCCCGCCTAAGGCCTTGCTGACATGAACTGATGTTAATCTACATGAATTCAGTTACTGCTGAACAGGGGTTCACACCAGATACTGAAAATAAAGGTTAACATACTTTTTGTCACTCACAGACATTTGATATTGGATCTTTTGTTTCAATTAAAAAATAACAAAGTAATATTTTTTACTTCCTTTTTGATTTGGTTCTTTTTATCTTGCTTTAGGACTTATGTGAAAATCTGATGTAGTTTTTGGTCAAACTTATGCAGAAATATTGAAAATCTGGAAGGGTTCACAAACTTTCAAACATCACCGGCATCTCCCTCTGTTTTCTAGATTGTAAATCCCTGACCACCAGAGTACAGACAAAACCTAAACCATCTGATTCCCAACATAGTTATCAATGTGGAACTTGTTTAATTCTTCATAGTTCCACATTACTGCCCATATTAGTCTCAGGAGACCACCGAACACTTTCACCATAATTTCTACAGAGATGCCTTTTATAGAATCATCTATTCTGGAATGGTAATTGCAAGTAATGCCCAGAATGGGAAAAGCTTTGAGGTCCAGAAGCCCCCGTTCAGATAGTGGGGCCTAGTAGTTTGTGTAGAGGTAAGAAAGAAGAACAGCCACTCACCGGTTATTGCTGTGCAGTGATAAGGACATTTATTCGTGCTTGGAAGTTACATGCTGTGGCAAGCAGGGAGGGGGTAAGACAGGACAGCACGTTAGACGACGGCCGTTTCGCACTCTATAGTAGTGCTTCGAGAGACCCGTCGAAGCCCTACTATAGAGTGCGAAACGGCCGTCGTCTAACGTGCTGTCCTGTCTTACCCCCTCCCCGCTTGCCACATCATGTAACTTCCAAGCATGAATAAATGTCCTTATCACTGCACAGCAATAACCGGTGACTGCTTGTTCTTTTTTCTTACCTCTACATATACTGGAGTTTCTGTCTGCCTTTTGAATGAGCACCGCGTAGCTGTGGTCAGTGTTTTTCAGCCAAAGTCTTTTCTGCCTAGTCATTACAGGACACAGCAACTAAACGCTTAATGTGAATCTTGGCTAACCACCTGACGGATATCCATATCCAGAGTAGTGCCCTGTTAAGTTTTCCTCCTCCGCTCTCTGGGCCTAGTAGTTTGGTTTATACCCTAATGATAGCTGTTAACATTTAGCCAGTCAGTTGGACCAATCGATGACATCATCAGGCTAGGTGAAGTGATGTCATCACACTTGGCCTCAAAAAGTTAAATGGCAGACTCAGGTGTGCTAAAGTGAAAGACAGCCATAAAAAAAGATATAATCTAAATGGGTAAATACTCTTACAATCCAAAGAGTATATGCATGTGTCACAACTCCACTCCTTCATATCAGCAAAACCTACAGCTTGGACAACCATTTTTCCTCACAAGAATGTTACATAGCAGCATAAATCTGTATGAGATCAAAATGTAACAGCTCCATCTAGAGTGATAACATCCCGATATAATAGTACTGCCCTCCTCTTATCTCCCCTCTACTAGAACGCCTCTGCATTATATCTCCCCTACACTAGAGCACCCTTATAAACTAAAACCTAGTAGGATTTTGGGGGCTTTTTGGACTATGTTTAAAATATATTTGCCCTGCCTCAAAAATAAGCCCTAGTTGCAGTTCCATAAGAAAGTGTCCAAGCAACTAAAAAGGTTAAAGAATACAGCAAGACTCATCAAAGAAAGCAGGCATCCCCAAAAGATAGCAGACACCCCCAAAACACCTCCTCAGCATTATACCTTCCCTACACTAGAGCTCTTCTGATTGATTCCTCCCCGCATGAGAGCCCTTTTGTATTATACCTCCCCTGCACTATGTCTCCCCTGTTCTAGAGCTCCCCTGCATTATATTTCCCCTGTACTAGAGCTCCCCTGCATTATATTTCCCCTGTACCAGAGCTCCCCTGCATTTTATTTCCCCTGTACTAGAGCTCCCCTGCATTATATTTCCCCTGTACTAGAGCTCCCTGCATTATATTTCCCCTGTACTAGAGCTCCCTGCATTTTATTTCCCTGTACAAGAGCTCCCCTGCATTTTATTTCCCCTGTACTAGAGCCCCCTGCATTATATTTCCCCTGTACTAGAGCCCCCTGCATTGTATTTCCCCTGTACTAGAGCTCCCTACATTATATTTCACCTGTACTAGAGCCCCCTGCATTATATTTCCCCTGTACTAGAGCTCCTCTGCATTATATTTCCCTTGTAGTAGAGCTCCCCTGCATTTTATTTCCCCTGTACTAGAGCTCCCTTGTATTTTATTTCCCCTGTAGTAGAGCTCCTCTGCATTTTATTTCCCCTGTACTAGAGCTCCCCTGTATTTTATTTCCCCTGTAGTAGAGCTCCCTGCATTATATGTCCCCTGTACTAGAGCTCCCTGAATTATATTTCCCCTGTACTAGAGCTCCCTGCATTACATTTCCCCTGTACTAGAACTCCCTGTATTTTATTTCCCCTGTACTAGAGCTTCCTGCATTTTATTTCCCCTGTACTAGAGCTCCCTGCATTATATGTCCCCTGTACTAGAGCTCCTCTGCATTATATTTCCCCTGTACTAGAGCTCCTCTGCATTTTATTTCCCCTGTACTAGAGCTCCCCTGCATTATATTTCCCCTGTACTACAGCTCCCCTGCATTTTATTTCCCCTGTACTACAGCTCCCCTGTATTTTATTTCCCCTGTACTACAGCTCCCCTGTATTTTATATCCCCTGTACTACAGCTCCCCTGCATTTTATTTCCCCTGTACTACATCTCCCCTGCATTTTATTTCCCCTGTACTACATCTCCCCTGCATTTTATTTCCCCTGTACTAGAGCCCCCTGCATTATATTTCCCCTGTACTACAGCTCCCCTGTATTTTATTTCCCCTGTAGTAGAGCCCCCTGCATTTTATTTCCCCTGTACTAGAGCTCCCTTACATGTTATTTCCCCTGTACTACAGCTCCCCTGTATTTTATTTCCCCTGTACTAGAGCTCCCCTGTATTTTATTTCCCCTGTACTAGAGCTCCCCTGTATTTTATTTCCCCTGTAGTAGAGCCCCCTGCATTATATTTCCCCTGTACTAGAGCTCCCCTGTATTTTATTTCCCCTGTACTAGAGCTCCCCTGTATTTTATTTCCCCTGTAGTAGAGCCCCCTGCATTATATTTCCCCTGTACTAGAGCTCCCCTGTATTTTATTTCCCCTGTACTAGAGCTCCCCTGTATTTTATTTCCCCTGTAGTAGAGCCCCATGCATTATATTTCCCCTGTACTAGAGCTCCCCTCAGATCACAGAACAGCTTACAGTAGAGGAATGAACGTTTCAATTAGTTTTTTCACTAAACAGATGTTTCCAATGTAGCAGAGCTGACTATGTCCTCTGGCACAGCACATTGCGCTGTCACAATATTTGTTTTTACAAGGAATTGTAGGTAATCCTACAGCATTTTCTTGCTCCGGAAATTATCCTTTTGTGCAGCATCCCGAATAGTGACATGCCAAATTCATCTGTGCTACATTTGTATCAATCTTCTTTATAATTCCATAGATCACATTTGACATGACACATTCAACTCTGCTACATCTGTAATAAATCATATCTTATTACATTCCGGGTATCATTTGACACTGTGCTGGCTTTGCTTTTGCATGGCACTGCAGGTGAGACGATGCTCGAATAGTAAAAACACATATTTAGCTCTGCTATATCTCTTTCATTGAGTCAGACTAATCATTACACATGAACTCAGCTCTGCTACACCTGTATGATTCTCCCATCCACCAACATATGTATGTAGAAGTGGATTTACATGTGTTATCAGAGTTTTTGCATGGGACTGCAAGTAAACTTTCTACAGCATCTGATGCACGAATAATGCACACGAATAATTAAATGGCAAATTCAGCTCTACTACATCATATGTTCCAATAAAATGCAGCAGGACTAAGTTTAAAAATCACTACCGTAAATTTTTATTTTTTATCTATGGATTTACATAGGACTGCTGGTAAACCTAAAGCATTATCTTAACTCACATGCAGCACCAAGAAATTGACAAATACAGCTCTGCTAATCTATTATTAGGATGTAGTGATGCTGATTTTCTGACAACCGACATCACAATGTGGTTTTACATAGGACTGCAGGTAATCCACAATGCCTACTCATTTCAGCTCTGCTATATATGAGCTTTACCCATTGGAAAGTAAAGTATCTTTGCAGTTGCACTGTGACTATAGAGGGGACATGCAATAGGACAGTACCTGTTCTCACAGTGCAGAACCTCTGCAGGACCAGGAGCAGCACGGTGACTTTCCAGCAATCCCATGATAGTATCCACCTTTCCATAGTGCAGGACAGCAGCGAGTGTCTATGTAGCAGTTGCATATACACACACGGGGGACATAGGGCAGTAATCCGCAGTCACACTACTAGGTATCCATGTGTGTGGAGACAAGGGAGAGAGATGAGTGCTCGCCTTTGGCTTAGTCCTCTCTCTGTGGTATCAGTTTTCTCGCACTCTGTTCTGTCTGGCTGTGTGTCCTCTTCTGTCTGTCCCTCCCTCCTCCTCGCTCTCTCTCATAACCCCCCTTCTGCTTTTTTCTATTCATCTAGTACAAGCTTTTCGGCAATCCCCCCCACCTCCTTCAGTCTTTACCAGGACTTCATGTTGCCCTTTGCCTTGTATCTCAGACACTTCCTCAAGTATCTAGTGTCACCTCATCTCAAGTCTCCAGGGTCTTCATCCTTATCTGCCCTGGATTCCTCTTTACGGCGCCCTCACAAATTAGACTTTTGGATGATTTTAACCATAACATACCTTTCTCGGGTGGGACTATAACAGCGAAGGATCATTTTAGCCACTACTATCATCTAGAACAGAGGTCCCCAACCTTTCTGACCATGAGAGCCACATTCAACTTTGAAAGATGGTTGTGTGGCACCCAGGGGGCAGGGGGTTAACCTTACTCGTCGCCATCCCGGTGATGTCGGCTCCGGGGATGTCACGGGGTGGCCCTTGTGCCCGGTTTCGTGCCCCGAAGTGTCCACAATCAAAAGGGGGATGATGAGGTGGAGGTTAAGAATGTCATGATGCCACCTGTGGTACACTGTCGCCGTCCTCAGGGACGGATGGAATGGCAGCCAGGATGGTATCGCTCCCAACAGGTGGAGTGAGCCCCGGGGAGGATGATGAGGGGAGTAGTGGTGGTGGTGGCTGTTTGAGCTGAGGCGTGGGGTGTCGGCGCCGTAAAAAGAGTCCGAGTCGGCTGCTGCGGTTCCAGTCTTTACTCACAGTTCTTTAAGAAGCCCGGTTGCTGCCACAGAAGCACTGGTCACTGCTATTGTCGCGGGCGGAGGAGGGGACGCCGCGCTCTCCCTCTGCTCGGGTCCGGCTGCCGCGGCTGCTGCGGCCTGCTGCTGCTCGGTGGCTCGAGCGATGGGCCGGATCCCGGGGACTCGAGTGGCGCTCCTCGCCCGTGAGTGAAAGGGGATTGGGTTTTGGGATAGTTTATTGTCCGTGACGCCACCCACGGCTGTGGTGATTGAGTGGACACCACCGCTGCTCTGTTTGGGAAGCCCGGGAGTGCTGGTACGGAGCAGCCAGTTGTTGATTTGCCCCTCCGTGGGTAGGGGTCTTGGTGCTCCCGGGGCCCAGTGATGGGGTTGGTATGGTGGACAGGCGGGTATGGGGCCTGTGGAGGTGCAGGGGCGCAGGGGCAGCGCTGTGCCGCACGGCACGGAGGTACTCACTCAGCCAGTAAACACGACACAGTTCTCGGTAAACAAACGGCTGGTTGGACGGGTCCCTCGGACGGTTACGGTGCTGCGGTTCCCTGCAGTTAGCGGTGACGGTCTCTTCCCTGCACCTATGTAAAGTCTTTTGGTAGCGATGGGTTCCCACCGGTTACCCACTCCTCGGCTTCAATCTGGGCTGAAGGAGCCCTACTTTGCCCGCAGGCGCTGGCCCTGGGAAACTGGTGCCCTGGCGGTGACGGTGTCTCCCCTTCACGGTCGGGCTATTGCCTTCAATCGGAACTTGGTTGTTAGGAGACAGAGGTCCCCTTCACTGACGGATTTGGCAAATTATGGCGACTCCTAGCCTTGCCGGGATCCGAAAGGCCCCTGCCCTGGTGCTGACTGTTCTTCGTATACTGCTCCAGTACCGCCGGGTCACCACCCGTCCGCGGTCCTTCCAGCAACCTCCAAACAGTCCCCCTGCAGACTATCACCGCCGTCTGCTGACCTTGCTGTCACAGTCCGGGGCACACACCCGGACCAACTTCAGGCTTTCCTTAACTGTTCCTTTTCTGTCACTCCTCTTAAGCTCCTCTACCACTTCACCTCCTTCTACTTTCACTTCCTAAACTTCACTCTCGCTCCTCACTCAAGCTCTGCCTGAGCTAAACTCCCTGGTTTTCCCGCCTCCAGGGCTGTGAACTCATCGGTGGGCGGAGCCAACCGCCTGGCCCACCCCCTGGTGAGGACATCAGCCCGTGGAGGAAGGCAACAAGGATTTTGGGTTAGCTTGGTTGTACCTGCAGGGAATGTGGGGTGCATGTGATGTTGTGACCTGTGACCCCTGGCTTGCCCAGGGCGTCACACTATGATGGGCTCTTTTGACCTCGAATAAGTTGGAAGAAGCCACTGGTGTTTGGAAAGTGTCCGTTGTAACAGTTGCCCCTCCAGTAGTGATGAACCCGGGCTGAGCATTCCGCTCCAAGCCTAGGCCCCGTGAAAGAAGAAAAAGAAGATGGTGGTGGTGTCGTGTCACTAGAACTGATGTCCCGGGTAGACTGACTAAGGTTTGTGTAAAGTTGCTCCTGCTTCTACCCCAAGTGGAACCCGCCCCTCAGGTGGTTGTCTTAGTGACTGGGAAATTCCCATGCTTCGTGATGGCCAACACCCTGCCTACCCTAGTCCAGTTCCCCAGTGAGAAGGCTCCTAAGCTGTAGGTAAAGTGTGAATGTGGAACACTGATCAGTAACCCCCCCTTACCTGAGGCGAATACCACACCTTAAATAAGGTGCAATACTCTGTGGCGACTGGAGCCGCAGGGGCACCACATTCAAATCCGAGAGAGGTTCGTGAGCCAGATTCAGCTCTGAGAGAGGGACACGAGACACATTCAGCTCTGAGAGAGGGTCGGGAGCGACAATCAGCTCTGAGAGAGAGGGTTGCAAGCCACATTCAGCTCTGAGAAATGGTCGGTAGCTACATTCCGCTCTGAGAAAGGTTTGCGAGACACATTCAGCACGAGAGAGGGTCGCAAGCCACATTCAGCTATGATAGGTCGCAAGCCACATTCAGCTCTCAAAGAAGGTCGCAAGCCACATCCAGCTCTCAGAGAGAGTCACAAGCCACATTCAGCTCTGAGAGATGGTTGCGAGCCACATTCAGCCTTCAGAGAGGGCCACGAGCCACATTCAACCCTCAGATAGGGTTGCAAGCCACTTTCAGCTCTAGGAGAGGGTCACGAACCACATCCAGCTACTGCCCCCTTACAGTGATGACACCTAGAGACCCCATTACCAGTGTACGATGACAGCCAAAGCTTTTCTACCGAAATCACACCGAGCCCCCCCCATTCAGATTTGCTCTTCTGTGTGGAGCTACTCACAAATGTTATCATCTAGAGATCTGCTCTTCATAGAGATAATGCTTATGCTGCAAGCTGGAAGTCAGCCACAAGCCACACATCATGGGCCCGAAAACCACATGTGGCTCACGAGCCACATTTTGGGGACGTCTGATCTAGAACTTAGTCAACTGGGTTTCAATTCTTTGCTTGATACATGAACGATTGTTCCGAGAAAGACCTTCTATAAAATACGTCACTTCTGGTAACAAATCGGTCAATAATACTGCAATGTGACATGTGTGGACAACTTGTACAACCGTATTGGCCAATAGGAAATAAAACAGTGTGTGGCTGTGCTGGCCAAACGATGGTTCATCAGATGAATGCTCATTAAATGGTCGGTCAACCTTGATCCAACTTCAAGTGCTTTACCAACCAAGTCTTAAAGAGTGATCCTCACTACTCTCTCGAATCATCCTGTTCTACAGCACTGCCACTCTTTTGGTCTATTAGAAAAATGGAGGAACAAATTGAACAACAAGAAATGGCCAATATCAAGTAAAAATGTGCATGGCTATGCCGGCCAAATGATGGTTCTCCATATGAATGTTCATGGATGATTGTTCAACCTTGAGTGGTCCTCTGCTGCTCTGTTGAAACATTCTGCTCTGCCATTCTATCGGTTGCAGTCAGTATCTGTCGGAATTTAGAAGTGATGAATTCCGACCATCATTCATGGACCCTGCAGCCATTCAGTAGACTTCCACTTACGACAGAGACCAGTGATCTCTGTGAACCTTCCAAGGACATGTAATTTACCATAAATATGTACATTTTTTTTTACTTGGTGTAAATGCTGCTACACTTCTGAATCCAGTATATTTTCTCTTCTATTTCTGCACCTCTGTGTTCCTGAGATATGGCCAAATCTTTCATGTACCTGAATCTCCCCTTCTTAGTCAAATGGGTGTGGTCTTCATGAAAACACCCACAGAGAAAAGTTGTGGATCACCCCTACTTGGCTAAACAGGCTAAAATTACATACAAAGCAGAGGGGCCAAATCTAAAGAACGGAGACCCAACGATTTTAAAATGACTGTCTACCTTATGTATCTGGTCGTCTCCTGACTGATGGTGGTGCTGAAGAATAGGATCGGGCATGTTGAATTGTGCATTCTGGATCCTTCAATTATTGTAGAAGATAATGTATCACCAGAGATGTCTGGTGTAGAGGAGCTAGAGAGACAAAAAGCACAATGAATAATGGAGATAAAGTGTAGGGTAGAGGAGGGTCACCTGGCATGGCTGTGAAAGTCACAACCACTGTAAAAACATGTATGGCTGCTACAGGCCCACGTGGATGGACGACTGAAGATGTGAAGAGAAGGGGTTAATCTGCGCTGCCATAGAAGAATTGACAATAGACAGAGATCCTGGTTCGTGATGTATTGGTCAACGCATTTCAGAGAATGGACATCTCCTTCATCAGGACAAATGTGATTTTGTCCTGATGAAGGAGATGTCCATTCTCTGAAACACATTGATCAATAAATCATGAACCAGGATCTCTGTCTAATGTCAATTCTTCTATGGCAGCGCAGATTAACCCCTTCTCTTCCCATCTTCAGTCCAGAAATATCTGGAAGCAGCTTTCTCTTCTCTCCTCCATTCAGGATACATGGACGCTGGGCAGTGCCAAACTTGCATGTGTATGGAAGTATATGGGAAACAAAGTCTTCTATCATGGACTTTTTACCAATTTTCAGGTGTAACTTTTTAAGAAGTTAGCAGTTGCTTGCTCCACAGATCTCTGAGAGTTGTCAGTGTATCCAAGGGCTTACTTTTGTCTTAAGTGTCTCAGGACAGATGCTAATTTTTTTCCTGATGGATCTGAATGAACAGACTTTAGGCATAAAGTACATCTGTAATTGGTTTTATTGCATTTGGAAGCAAAGGGGTAGGTGGCAATTATGACCTGAGAAACCATCGGGTAGAAGATGGGAGACGTATTCCCACCATGTAATTTACAGCTGTCTCCTCCAGCTTTCATCTCACAACTTCAGGAATGATGAATGCAGGATGTAGATTGTATTGACGCATGCTCACTATGGATGAACGCTCACCACGTTCATAGCGATAGGGGGAATAGAAAAACATTCAATATGTTGGCAATTATTGATACTATGAAAAAATGGTGGTGAGTATTCCTAATATATATAAAAATGCTGAGGCCTCCATACCTTGTTTCAAAGAGTAAAAATATTATGTACACATGAGAGCAATATCTTTTTCTGGGTCTTAACTCATCCATTTGTAAGGTCTAGAATCATTCATTCACTCATTCATTCATTCATTCACCTTTTTTTTGGCTCTTTCTTACTTTTCTTCTTTCGTTCTATGAATTTAGATGTTTGATCATTTTTTTCAATCAAAATTTCATTCATTCATTCATTTATGCCTTATCTGATTATCTTTTTTATTATTCTATTCTTGTTTATGCACAGATATTTACCTTATCACCGCTGGTTATATCTAATACTCCTACAAATTCTATTGTAGATTATTCATACATTCATTCACTCATTTGTCTTTTCACCTCAGGCTCTCAGCCTTTCATATTGCAATAATTCACAATTTGTTGTCTACTTCTTCAATTATTCAATCATTAATTCATTCATTCATTTATACATGCCTCATCTGATTATATTTGTCATTATTCTGTTCTTGTTTCTGCACAGTCATTTATCTTATCACTGCTGGTTATATCTAATACTCCTACAAGTTGTATTGCAGATTATTCATTCATTTATTCATTCATTTGTCTTTCCACCTCAGGCTCCCACTCTTTCATGTTGTATTAATTCATTATTTTGTTGTCTATTTCTTAAATTACTTATTCATTCTTTCATTTGTTAATTTCTCCAACTATTCTCTTTTTCATTCCTTGATTAATTCATTCATTC
Organism: Anomaloglossus baeobatrachus; assembly: GCF_048569485.1. Taxonomy (NCBI): domain Eukaryota; kingdom Metazoa; phylum Chordata; class Amphibia; order Anura; family Aromobatidae; genus Anomaloglossus; species Anomaloglossus baeobatrachus. The sequence goes on along the minus strand of NC_134356.1, from coordinate 653,511,793 downwards.
ACAATTTTAATCCTCATCTTTAGTTAATAATTAATTAATTTCCTCATTCATTCATTCATTCACTTTTCCATTTCTCATTTATCTTTTATTTATTGTGGTCCATTTGCACCTATTCTGATATTTTCTCCTGTGGATAAATTGAATTTGCTAAATATGTTTATGCATAATTCATCTATTCATTCCTTCATTCATTCATTCACCTTCTGTCCTGTAGTGTGTACTCTCAAATTCATTTGTTCTATCTGCATTTACCCAATTAATCAATTATCATCTGATTTTCTTTCAATTATTCATTTTCTTTATTTGTCTATTCTTTAAACTCATTCATTCATTCATTTATTCATTCATCATTCCATGGGTCTTTGTGGATTAAAGACATTTAAATTCATTCAGCCATTCATCAGATCATTTTAAATGTATTAGTATTTCCTACTCTGGTTGATTCTTTCAGTTATTCATTCATTCATTAATTAATTCATTCATTCATTCAGTCATTCACTTAATTATTCACTTATCATCCTACCTGTTTCATTCCGCATGACATCAACAAGCAAATTTGGGTCTTTGGAAAGCAAAAATGATGAAAATTGCTGGATTTTGTTTATAAAAACTAATGTAGATTAGAAAAGGAGCAACTAATCTGACTTCATATTTTCCAAGCATCCTTGAAAATAAAAATCAACCTATTGATTCCATGGACAACACCTCCACTTCTCGTCTTTCATACATGAGACTCACTGCTCCTCATATGACCTGTATTCTTACGGGGTTAATTTATCTTTCCTGCCCCAGTTATCTGACATCCCCCTAAAATGTCAATTTTTTTTCCTCATCTTCATTCATTGATTCATTCTCTTTTCTCCTTTATTTTCTCTCTTGTACTTATAAGCACCTAACATTCATTAATTAATTTACACATTCATCTTTACATTCATTCTCTTAAAGTTTTTCTCTTGTTCCCATATAATTCATATATTCATTCATTTTTACATTTGTTCATTCGATAATTCATTCATTTATTAATACACATTTTGTGTTTGTGTTTCTGTTTAATTGATTTGTTTGCATGTCTCCACTATTCCATATACATGTATTAATCTACACATTTATTTCATTCATTTAGCAATATTTTGTTCATTTTTACATATATTTGGTTATTTTAAATTCATTCACTTCCAGATTTGTTCAATTATTCCGACTTCCATTCCTTTGTTTTTTCACCTATTTAGTCATCATTTCCTTTTTTAATTCTTTGTCATTAGTCTTCTTGTTCAATTAATTCACATATCTGTCTACTCTCCCATTCATTTACCCATTCATTCTGCAACCTGTACGTATTTAGTTTTTGGCATTCATTTTCCTATTCAATTCATTCATTCATTCATTTATCTATCTATTTTCCATTCTTTCAAATACACATTTATTCAGTTGTTAAATAGCTAATGAATGAATTAATTGATTGATTGAGTGAGTGGATATAAACATGAGTGAATTAATTAATGCATGAAACAGGAAAGCTGATGACACAGCTAGCGGGAGAAACGTTTTGAATGAATGAACAAATGTGTAAATTAATTATTTCAATAAACGAATAACTGAATGAATAAAACAGAATCCTATTGACATGCTTCCTGTTCCATTCATTAACTGAACTATTCATTCATTCATTCATTCATTCATTCAAATACACATTTATACATTTGTCAAATAATGAATGAATTGATTGAATGGATATAAACATCAGTGGATTAATTAATGTATGTAACAGGAAAACTGATGACAGCTGGGGAAAGAAAAGTTGAATGAATGAATGAATGACTGAACAAATGTGTAAATTGATTATTTCAATAAACGAATAACTGAATGAATAAAACAGAAACCTATTGACATGCTTCCTGTTCCATTCATTCACTGAACTATTCATTCATTCATTCAAATACACATTTATACATTTGTCAAATAATGAATGAATTGATTGAGTGGAAATAAACATCAGTGAATTAATTAATGTATGTAACAGGAAAACTGATGACAGCTGGGGAAAGAAAAGTTGAATGAATGAATGACTGAACAAATGTGTAAATTGATTATTTCAATAAACAAATGACTGAATGAATGAAACAGAAACCTATTGACATGCTTCCTGTTCCATTCACTTACTGAACTATTCATTCATTCATTCATTCATATACACATTTATTTGTGTTAATTAATGAATTGATTGAAAGAGTTTATATAAATATGAATTAATGTGTGTAATAGGAAAACTGATGACAATAAGAGGAAGAAGAGTCGATGGATGAATGAATGAATGAATACATGTGTAAATTAATCATTTCAATAAAATAATGAATGAATGAATGCATGGAACAGGAAGCTAATGACAAGCTTAATGTTTCATACACTCATTCATTCACTGAACTATCTCTCCATTGTTCCATTAATTCATTTACACATTTATTCATTCATTCAATTATCTTTCTTACTCTAGTTCTACCATCACTTTTCTTTTTGTGTGCCTTAAATAATACATTCATGTTTATGTTCATTTATTCATTCATTCATTCATTCATTCATTCTCCAACAGATTTAGCTATTTATAATATTGATGTATCAACCTTTTTTCTTCTAGATTTCCGTTATTAATTTTCTGAGTCCAGTCTAAATAACTAATTCCTTCATTCCATTCATTCATTCATTCATTTTCTTGATTTATTCATTCACATTCTACATATACTCACTTTTCCTCTTCTGCCTTTTTCACTACATATTTCCCTGTCCCTTATGAACCTGTGTTTTTTGCCAAGCTCCAGTACAGCTGCTAATAATCTGCAGGCGGCTCGATGTTTACTAACCAGGTTTTATACGCCACCTATTGGATTTTATTGGATTTATATGATGTGTCTCATGTTACACTCAATTGTCAGTATCCCTAAATTCCCAATATACTTCCATATGATCCATCCTCCAGGGGTGCTGAACAAGACCGCCAGCTGGACTTTTTATTTTTTCTCGACAGCTCGTCAAAAAATCAGACATTTTTTACACATTGGAAACCATAATAAATCATTATGATTATACGAGATCTGTGTCTACAGCCCATAATTCTGATATAAAGACATCAGCTGCAGTCACTGTAAAATGATGAAAATTACAGTCAAAATAATCTGTAGAAGTTTCTTCATTGTAATAATATAAAACAGGATGTAACTCAGGATAAGTACAGGATAAGTAATGTAATTAGTGATGGGTGGACCCGGACTGTAAAAGGTACCCGAGTGCCAGACCTAGGCCCAGGAGTATTGATGTGGATCCGGTTCTCAAGAAATTTAAAAAAAAAAAAGAAAAAACAAAGAAAATAAGAATGATGCAAGCGCATCATACTTACTGAGGCTCCAGCAAGGCTGTAACTGCTCCCGCGGCCGCCCATTTGTGGCGCCCCAGAATACATCAGGGTGCCACAGGGTACTGCATCCTTTCCCAGGGTGCAGGGCCTACCCACCATGGTTCCAGATACCCAAGAAACCGATGTCACTCCCATCTGCACTAGAAATCCCAATCACTTCACTGCAGTCATTGCCAGACACACCAGGGGGATGGGCAAACTGGAAATGGGCCGGCCACTGGGGGACAGAGCAGACTGTTAGAGGGAAACAGTAAGGCTGGTTTCACACTACGTCTTTTTAACATCCGTTGAAAACGTTATTTTAGCGGAAGTACGGATCCAGTGCAAATGCGTTTTCATTTCAATGCATTTGCAATGGACTCGCGTTAACATCCGTTCACCTGCGTTTGCGTGCGTTATAGTGAGGATCCAGTGACTTGCAGTTTTTTAACATGTTTCAAAAACGCTACTTGTAGCGTTTTTGAGCTGCATCCAAATACTGCAAATTGCTGGATCCTGACTAAACAGCATGCAAACGCAGGTGAACGCTGGCATGCTGATAGACAGGATCCTGCTTTTGTACTGAGCATGCCCAGAAAGTACTGAGCATGCCCAGAACCAGTCTCGCGTGATCTGTCTGTCTCTCCTCCTCCCTCCCTCACCCTCTCCCTCTATCTCTGTCTTTCCCCCTTCCTCCCCCTTCCTCTCTCTCCCACCTGAGAGCTGCGGACACTCGTAACCAAGGTAAATATCGCGTAACCACTTATCTTAGTTACCCGATGTTTACGTTGGTTACGTGTGCAGGCAGCCCTGCTCCTAGCAGCTGCAGACACTCGTAACCAATGTAAATATCGGGTAACCACTTCTCTTAGTTACCCGATGTTTACGTTGGTTACGTGTGCAGGCAGCCCTGCTCCTAGCAGCTGCAGACACTCGTAACCAATGTAAATATCGGGTAACCACTTCTCTTAGTTACCCGATGTTTACGTTGGTTACGTGTGCAGGCAGCCCTGCTCCTAGCAGCTGCAGACACTCGTAACCAAGATAAATATCGGGTATCCAAGGCCGATGTTTACCTTGGTTACCAGCGTCTGCAGCTGTCAGAAGCCGGCTCCCAGTCTAGTTCCCCTCACTCCCGATCACATGACTCCAATGCCCGCCCCTAAACATCCAGTGCAGGATCCTGCAAAATAACAGATGCGTTTGCATACGTTATTTGCTGTAAAAGCAGGATCCGTATTTCCGCTAAAATAACGTTTTCAACGGATGTTAAAAAGACGTAGTGTGAAACCAGCCTAAGTTGAGAAGTAGGCTCCAAAGAGAGAGGAGCTGGAAGAGTGAGCTCCTGAGGAGCTGGGGACACTGGTTGGGTCGCAAGCGGTGATCCGGGTCCAGAGAAGTTGGGGATCGGTAGCAGTGACATTGGACAAGGGTGTGACGGACATAGTCTTGGAGGACTGTCGGCACCAGGCCCAAAAGAACTGACTGGTACCGACCACGACGGGGTACAGGACCCTAGGTCAGGAACCGATTCAACGTCCTGGCAATTCACCTGTAAGGTGTCAGAGGTTGAGGGCATCAACACAAGAAGGGGGACAGGGGTGTATCCAGACACAGTAACCCACTAAAGTCCCGCGTGCCTGCCCTCAAGAGCAAAGCTACACTACAAATAGTGAGCAGGGCCCATAAACAGCTTCAAGCCAAAGGGACCACCAACGGACCAAAACATGTGCACGGAGGCAGGCTCCGGATCACTAAGTGACATCGGTGGGACCGGGTACTTGGACAGGCTCACGGCAGCGGTAGCTGTACACAGAGACTTTGGTTTACCTGCAGCGTGAGTGTCTCCTTTATAAGCGTCATCCAGCACCACGACTACCCACAGTGAGTACCCTGGTCCCCTGCACCCTGTCCTCCCAAAGCACCAATACCCTGAGTCTGGGGCCTTCCCTACCTGCAGAGGGACTGACACCTGGCTGCCTAACACCATCTGCCCCGGTACTCCTTCCAGCAGCGGCGGTACTCCCATTACCGCAACCCGCAGGTGGCGTCACAAACTAATCCCCAGTAAATACCCCCTTTCACGGATCAAAGTGTCTGCCAACCCGGGTCTGGGCCCCTCGAGCCACCACGATCCCGGATCCGAGCAGCCCGACCAACACCGGGGCGATACAGATACACCTTCACTTTCTGGGCCGCTCATCATTGCTTATCCATATGCGCTGCTTTCCCCGCCCACCAGCGACAGTCCTATAAGTATTTTCTTCAGAGCCCAGTACCCTTGTTGGATTCTTGGAATATTAAGTCAGAGTGGTAGGAGATGTTCAGAAAAGGGTGGCAAGATTCTTCTGCAAGCTCAAGGGGTCTGCTCAAATACCACCTGTATTAGGACTTGAGGCGGAAACTCGAACATCTTATCGCTACTGGAGGTAGCTGCAAGGAGACCTCTAGAGTGAAATCTTTTCTTATGAGATGTCGATATGATAGACATGCATCTTTGGTTTTGGAGAGGGATGATGGGAAGTACCACTTGCGCGAACATTAGAGGAACTGCAAGATGTCAGTGAATTATTAAGTCATATGACTGGTCAACAGGACACAGGACAGTGTTCCTCAAAAGATCCAGAGCAAGGATCTTGGAGGTCATCAGATCCTTCTACTCATACCTCTTGGGGAAGAGGGATCTGAACCAGGATGAGATGTTGGCTTTCTGGCCAGAGTTGTCCTCAAACCAGGGAAAGACCCCTCGACTGATGTTTTGACAGAAATAGTCATGGAAGAGAAAGTTAGGTTGGTGATTGAAAAGCTTGCCCTACAGAGATTGCCTGGTCCAGATGGCTTAATATCTGCACTTTATAAGACCTTTAAGGATGCCTTGATTCCCCTCTTAACTGACGGATTCAGTGAATGTAATTTCTTGGGCACCCTGACAAAGTCACTGAGGAGGTCTACCATGATCATCTTGTCAAAGGGAAAAAGACCCAGCTTGCATTGAGAATTGGTGCCACAGAGTAATTCTGAATGCCGACAGGAACGTTTTGGCAAAGGTGCTGTTTAATTGGCTGGTGAAATTTACTCCTCAGCTCCTTTGTGGGGCCCAGCACTGCTCTGTTCCAGGCTGCAGGATATTTAGTGCTGTCCTCTATGTCTGAAAAACAATGGAACATATTATGGCTGTCCACTGGAAGGGGTATATGCTGTCATTGGATCAGGCAATAGCATTTGATCAGGTTAATCATGAGTATCTCTGGTCTGTCCTTCTGAGGTATGGCCTGCTTAGGGGGTTGTTGATTGGCTTAAGACCTTGCATGCTGGGGCAGAAAGTTTCACACTTCTGTTGGGTTGGCAGCTCTTTTGAAATTGTGCCTGGTGTTTACCAGAGTTGGCCCTTGGTCTGTTTCTTGTACATGTTTGCTATTGACCCACTTTTTAGGAGTGTAAAGCATCGACTATTAACAGGGGTCGGGATGGATTGGGCACCACCGGAAGCCACGCTGAGAGTGGTGGCATATGCTGATGGCCAGTTTTGTTTCCTTATACGGGGAGACACAGTAGCTAATGTCAGAGGTAGATCGCTACTCGGAGGCACCTGAGTCTAAGATCAGCTAGTAAAAGTGTGAGAGTCTCTGGATGGGAGGAGGAGATCCTGGTTTTGATCTCCTGGACACCCTTCCAGGACAGGACCCAAAGTCTATGCAAAAGTCCTTGGTGTTGACTTTGGCAACCAAAATTAAGGTAGCAGGCTGGAGAATGTCACTCAGAAGGTCAACCAATGGAAGGGTTGGTCTTTGACCCTTAAGGAAAGGGTAAACCTGATCAAAATTTACCAACTCCCTTGACTGCCTGATCTGGGCAGTATACTTAAAGAGACTCTTAACTGTTATGTTGGAATAGACTGAACCTGTTCAAGAGGTAGGTTACTTTCTGTACTTGAGGGGTTGGGTATGGTCAATTCCTTATGAATAGCTTCATTATTATCAATATTGTAAACCTGGGTAGAGATGACTCCTCTGTGGGTATTCTCCTATACGGTAAGATTTCAGCCTTTCTTCCAGGAAGGAGAGATAGGAGGGCAAGTAAAACATCTTTGCATACCTTGTGAACATCTTCCAGCTTACGCTACACTGGTTCTGAAGGTAACTAACTGGTGGAGTTTGGGAATGTGGGAGATCAGGACTCTGTCAAGGACGGTCCTTGACAAAAGCGCTGTTGACCATTTTTTAAAAGTCTTTGGCGCTCAGGGATTGCCCAAAGCAGGATCTTGGGGTGGGTCTACATCGTTTCTATCAGGATCCCCTTGAAGTTTAGGCTCTTGGTGCTGCCTCTAAAAGAAACTGTATATGAGGAACATCCTGAAGTGTAGGAGCTTTGAGAACAGGAAATGTTCTTGGGAGCAGTATGGTACAGTGCTGGAAAGCATGTGTAGCATCCCTGAACCTGTCAGGGCACTACTAGGTACTGCATCCTGTCAAAGATGCAGGACCTACCCCCCAGGGACCTGGAAGCCCAGTGCCAATACCATTAAAACACATAACATCCTCAGTTCCCTCTCCCAATCATTGGTGAATGACTAGCTGGGGACCCAATGGATGGCCACCTAGGAGTGGAGCCGATCCAGTCCACTAGCCAACAACCAGGGGGGAGGAATGAGACATTGGGTCAGTCTGTAGTGACAGTAGTAGGAGACGGACATGTCTCGAGACGGGGTCATGTAGCAGTGTCCTGACTGGTACAGGAGAGTGGTTGCCAGGGAGGGTACGACGAGGTACCCCTGGAACCAAAGCACCAACGGGGCACAGTGCCCTAGGTTAGGTGAACACTTCAAGCTGCCTGACAAGTACCTGCACAGTGAGGTGACCATCCAGGACCTCACTGACCCAAGAATCTGGGGGCACCAGCAGTAACAAGAGAACAAGAGACCGGAACAGAACACTGAACCTACAGGGTTCACACAGCCCGCCGTACGGACCAGAGCCTGACGACAAACAGGAGGGGACCCTCCAGACGCTCCAAGCCACGGGATTCCACAAAACTTCTGAGAGGTGCAGGGGAAAGATGCCATCAGGTTACCACAATGGCACTGGGACTACAGGGACCAGAGGTCTGAATGAGCCGTCCAGCATTACCATCGCTGTGAGTAAACACCAGTTGCACTGCATAACCATCATGTGGTCTCCGTTCTTTTCATGCCACACTCCATCATCCACCCCCTGGGGCTCAGCCCTACTTGCGGAGGGCCCAACATACAAGCTGCCATTACCATCAGCCCCAGAGGTAAAAGAATGTTCAGCGGCGGGTCCATCTGCTTAGTCGCAACCCGCAAGTGGCGTCACGACATAAACTCTTTCATCTCCCCTGTATATAACCCCTTTTCAAGCGACTCCCAGGGTCACGGAACTGGGCAACGACCATTACACACCCATGACACAGCATCCCCATACCCTCTAGCCCTGGGCAGATCACATGGACCACTTCTTGCTTCACTGTCCCATTAACACAGAGGTGTACAACAGGGTAGGTGCTTCCATTGACCAGTCTCTTCTATTTGGAATGTGCCTATGGAGCATTCAGAGACCTGGGTGGTTGGGACTGCTGCACCTTATTTGTAGTTAGCCTAGAGCAGGGGTCTCAAACACGCGGCCAGCGGGCCGCATGCGGCCCCTCAGGCTTCTTCGTGCGGCCCCCAAGCCCGTGCCGCTGTTTACTATCGCGGCCGGTGCAGGGGCCGCAGCCACTGTCAGTGATTTATGTCAGATGAATGTTTTGCCGGTGCTGCACTCTCGCGCCGGCAATACAATCATCTGACATAAATCACTGACATGGGCTGTGGCCCCTGCACCCAGTGGCGTAGCAAAGGGGGGGCGGAGGGGGCGGTCTGCACCGGGCGGCACGTGTCAGGGGGGCGGAATTTTGGCCACTCGCCTTCAGGTCTGCTGCCTCCGGGCCGAGTTCCGGGGACCGCAGTCCTCGGCAGGAAACTGTGGCTGCCGTCCCTTTAAGACAGACCACAGCATCCTCCTGATTTGAGCTTCATCTGTGGGCGGAGCTACCGCGTGGCCTGCTCAGTCCCACAGATGAAGGAGGCGCAGTGCCAGCCAGCGACCTCCAGTGCTGTGTGGGCCCCCTCTCCTCTGTGACCGAGCTACCCTCCCCCCTCGACCTGTATACTCCCTCCCAGCCACCCGGTTTATGGGCCCCAGTGAGCTGCATGGGCTTCTGCCCCCCCAGAGCCACGTGTGCGGGCCCCCAAGAGCCGCGTGTGTGGGCCCCCAAGAGCCGAGTGTGTGTCTATATGTGCAGCAGAGTTGTGTGTGTCTGTATGTATGTATGCAGTAGAGCTGTGTGTGTCTGCATGTATGTATGTATGCAGTAGAGTTGTGTGTGTCTGTATGTATGCAGCAGCTGCAGAGTTGTGTGTGTCTGTATGTATGTATGCAGTAAAGCTGTGTGTGTCTGTATGTATGTATGCAGAGAAAAAGGAGCCAGCACGATCTGAAATTGGCATGCATCATATAAAAAGTGAAAATTCACAGATGTGTCTTTGTGTGTCTGTGTGTATGTATGCAGCAGAGCTGTGTGTGTGTGTCTGTATGTATGCAGCAGAGCTGTGTGTGTGTGTGTCTGTATGTATGCAGCAGAGCTGTGTGTGTATCTGTATGTATGCAGCAGAGCTGTGTGTGTCTGTATGTATGCAGCAGAGCTGTGAGTGTCTGTGTGTATGCAGCAGAGCTGTGTTTGTCTGTATGCATGCAGCAGAGCTGTGTGTGTGTCTGTATGAATGCAGCAGAGCTGTGTGTGTCTATGCAGCAGAGCTGTGTGTGTCTGTATGTATGCAGCAGAGCTGTGTTTGTCTGTCTGTATGTATGCAGCAGAGCTGTGTTTGTCTGTATGTATGCAGCAGAGCTGTGTGTGTCTGTATGTATGCAGCAGAGCTGTGTGTGTGTCTGTATGAATGCAGCAGAGCTGTGTGTGTGTCTATGTATGCAGCAGAGCTGTGTGTGTGTCTGTATGTATGCAGCAGAGCTGTGTTTGTCTGTCTGTATGTATGCAGCAGAGCTGTGTGTGTGTCTATGTATGCAGCAAAGCTGTGTGTGTCTGTATGTATGTATGCAGAGAAAAAGGAGCCAGCACGATCTGAAATTGGCATGCATCATATAAAAAGTGAAAATTCACAGATGTGTCTTTGTGTGTCTGTGTGTATGTATGCAGCAGAGCTGTGTGTGTGTGTCTGTATGTATGCAGCAGAGCTGTGTGTGTGTGTCTGTATGTATGCAGCAGAGCTGTGTGTGTATCTGTATGTACGCAGCAGAGCTGTGTGTGTCTGTATGTATGCAGCAGAGCTGTGAGTGTCTGTGTGTATGCAGCAGAGCTGTGTTTGTCTGTATGCATGCAGCAGAGCTGTGTGTGTGTCTGTATGAATGCAGCAGAGCTGTGTGTGTCTATGCAGCAGAGCTGTGTGTGTCTGTATGTATGCAGCAGAGCTGTGTTTGTCTGTCTGTATGTATGCAGCAGAGCTGTGTTTGTCTGTATGTATGCAGCAGAGCTGTGTGTGTCTGTATGTATGCAGCAGAGCTGTGTGTGTGTCTGTATGAATGCAGTAGAGCTGTGTGTGTGTCTATGTATGCAGCAGAGTTGTGTGTGTGTCTGTATGTATGCAGCAGAGCTGTGTTTGTCTGTCTGTATGTATGCAGCAGAGCTGTGTGTGTGTCTATGTATGCAGCAGAGCTGCGTGTGTCTGTATGTATGCATCAGAGTTGTGTGTGTGTCTGTATGTATGCAGCAGAGTTGTGTGTCTGTCTGTATGTATGCAGCAGAGCTGTGTGTGTCTGTATGTATGCAGCAGAGCTGTTTGTCTGTCTGTATGTATGCAGCAGAGCTGTGTGTGTGTCTATGTATGCAGCAGAGCTGTGTGTGACTGTATGTATGCAGCAAAGCTGTGTGTGTCTGTATGTATGCAGCAGAGCTGTGTGTGTCTTTATGTATGTATGCAGTAGAGCTGTGTGTGTCTGTATGCAGCAGAGCTGTGCGTGTCTGTCTGTATGTACGTAGCAGAGCTGTGTGTATGTATGCAGCAGAGCTGTGTGTGTGTGTCTGTATGTATGCAGCAGAGCTGTGTGTGTATGTGTCCGTATGTATGCAGCAGAGCTTTGTGTGTCTGTGTGTATGTATGCAGCAGAGCTGTGTGTGTCTGTATGTATGCAGCAGAGCTGTGTGTGTGTCTGTATGTATGCAGCAGAGCTGTGTGTGTATCTGTATGTATGCAGCAGAGCTGTGTGTGTCTGTATGTATGCAGCAGAGCTGTGAGTGTCTGTGTGTATGCAGCAGAGCTGTGTTTGTCTGTATGCATGCAGCAGAGCTGTGTGTGTGTCTGTATGAATGCAGCAGAGCTGTGTGTGTCTATGCAGCAGAGCTGTGTGTGTCTGTATGTATGCAGCAGAGCTGTGTTTGTCTGTCTGTATGTATGCAGCAGAGCTGTGTTTGTCTGTCTGTATGTATGCAGCAGAGCTGTGTGTGTCTGTATGTATGCAGCAGAGCTGTGTGTGTGTCTGTATGAATGCAGCAGAGCTGTGTGTGTGTCTACACCTCCTGGCAGAAAACCATTGCAAAAATCGCATCAAAAGCCACGTCAAAAACAGCGATTTTTTTTTTCACCAGGAGGTGTAGATTGGGTGCAAGAATATGGTGTAAAAATATCATCACCAAGTTTGCATCCCTGGGCCATAAATGCAAAAATAGTTGTTTTTTTAGCCAGGAGGTGAAAATTTGGTGCTGAAATCTGGTGCAGGCGATTTCAGCACCAAGTGTGCACCTTCTGGCAGAAAATTGCGGCAAAAATCATGGCAAAAAGCCACAGCAAAAACTGCTTCAACAAAAATGTGTTTAAAAAAGCGCGTTTTTTTGCCAGGAGGTGTAGATTGGTTGCAGGAATATGGTGTAAAAAAATTTCCATCACAAATCTACAAAAACTCCGGTTTTCTGCCAGGAGATGCAGGTCTGTGAACTCAGTGACCTCAACCTGAGGTCAGGTTAGTGCGATCACAGGTAAAGGACCGTGAGAACCTCCAGCTGTGACCGCAAATGACCTGAGTGACGTCACTGCTCATTGCACACCTCATTCATTCTCTGCACTCACAGTGGGCAATCATATTCTATGGCTGCTTGCTGTGACTTGGATGTAACAGAGCTGCACTCACTATTCTGCTGGTGCAGTCACTGGTGTACATACATAACATTACTTATCCTGTATTGATCCTGAGTTACACCCTGTATTATACTCCAGAGCTGCACTCACTACTCTGCTCATGGAGTCACTGTGTACATACATTACATTACTCATCCTGAGTTACATCCTATATTATACGTGTCACGTTCCCGGGGTCCCGGCAATGCTCCTTACCCACTGATCCGGTCTCGGTGGCACGGAAACGCTCCGTACCCACTGATCGGTCTCGGTGTTGTGACACCGCTCCGTACCCACTGATCCAGTCTCAGCGTCACGCCGCCGCTACGTACCCACTGATCCGGTTCACATGCTCACCGATCGCGGCCGCTGCTCCCGCTCATGCTCCCCTGCGTCCCTTGTGCTCCCTACTCGGTGGTTCCTCCGGCCTCCTGTATTTGCCTCTGGCTCCTAGGCTTCATGCATGTGTATTAGGGCGGGGCTGAACTCACTCACCTTGTCTTTTAGGGAGAGCATTCCTGGAACAGGATATGGCTGATACAGGTGCAAGGTATATAAGACTTCCCTTTCCAGGTGGTCGGGGCCTGATCAACGTGTTCCCATAGCTAGGTGTTCAGGTCTCTTTGTGCCTTGTCTCCGTTTAACTCTGTCTCTTCCACAGAGCCCGCCTGCCACTCTAACCCGGTCCTGACGGCTGATTCCTCATGAAGTCTCCCGGTGACTGTCTGCTGAGGATCCCGCCATCTCCCATCAGCCTGAACCCGTCACCGATCCCCGACTTCACTTGGTAACATCAGCCTGCACGTCTCGCTGGACCCGAACCCCGTCTACTGTTCCTACCCAGCACCTGAATCCGGTTCCAGTCATCCGTCCTGCCTATGGTGCCCGTTGGACTCAGAGACATTCCTGTACAGATCCCTGAAGGACTCTTATCCCGAACCCCTAGTGTTCCGGCTACGGTGCATCTAGGCCCTCTGGTGGGGTGATCGGACAGTCCCTGTATAGGGGTTAGCTCCAGGTTGCCTCACTGGGCGAGTCCGGTGCACGGCCCAGTGAATCCACCTCCAGGACGTTACAATACTCCAGAGATGCACTCACTATTCTGCTGGTGCAGTTACTGTCTACATACATTACATTACTTATCCTGTACCTATCCTGAGTTTCCTCCTGTATTATACTCCAGAGCTGCACTCAATATTTTGCTGGTGCAGTTGTGACGCCCTGGACTAGCCAGGTAGTCACATACATACCAACACACACACCCCCACCCTAGGCAGTTACAGCAGTCAATCAAAAACCCTTGTTGCCTCCCTCCAGAGTCTGATGTCCACACCAGGTGGGGCGGAGCCAGGCAGTTGGCCCCACCCACCGAGGAGTTCACAGGCCTGGAGGCGGGAAAAGTGTCAGTTTTAGTCTTGGAGGTGAAAGTGAGAGGAGTGAACACTTTGGGCTCCAACCCAGACACCTCGACACTGACAGCAAGGTTGGCAGACGGTGGTGGCTGTCTGCAGGAGTTGGTGGAACTCCGCAGAGCCATAAGGACCGGGGACGGGCGTCGGCCCACCGGTACCGGACTGGGGAACGGAGTGAAGCTAAGCACACAGGCAGGGCCATCGGACCCCGACCAAGCTTGGAGCCGCCGTCAATAGTCAAATCCAAATGTGACAGGAACCCCAGGGGTTTCCCAACTACTAAGTCCCGACTGAAGGCAACCGTCCACCCAGAGAGGATATACAGCCACCGCCACAGGCTAGAGATCCAAGGGCCAGCGCCTGCGGGCAAAACAGGCTCCTACGGCACCTATACGCCGGGGAGCGGACTACCGGTGGGCAACCGCAGGAGTCAGAACATTCTAAAGGGTGCAGGGAAAAACAGCCACCATCAGCCGTTCGGGGAGAGCACAACAACAACACTGCAGCCGGCTGCGGGACCCGTCCATCCGGCCGTTTTGGTTTACCTACGACTCTGTCAGTGATTGTCTGAGTGAGTACACCAGTGCCGTCCGGCACCGCGCCGCGCAGTCTCTGCACCCCAGCCATCCGGCCTCCCCGTTATACCATCGGGCCCCGGGATCGCCAACCCCTGCCCACGGAGGGGACAACATCTCAGCTGCACCCTACCATCTCTCCCGGGATCCCCGTTACCAGCAGCGGTGGTGCCATTATCATCACAACCCGTGGGTGGCGTCACGAACAATCTCCCTAAACATACCATCCCCATTTCACTCACGGGTGAGGAGCGCTGCTCGAGTTCCCGGGTCCGGTCCACCGCTCGAGCCACCGAGCAGCAGAAGCCCCGGACCCGAGCGTAGCGAGCGTGTCCCCTCCGCCCGCGACACAGTCATTGTGTACATACATTACATTATTACCCTGTACTGATCCTGAGTTACATCCTGTAGATCTTTTGTTGTAAAAATAGCAAAAATAATACTAATTAGTACTAATAAGTCCTGTCACTCACTCCATCCTCATGCATATTATTGTTAAACATACATTCAGCCCTCAACCCAAATATATACTGTACACAGACATAATATACACAGACACTGGGTACATTTCAATAAATTAGAATATCATCAAAAAGTTTATTTCAGTAATTCAATAAAAAAAAGGGAACACATATATTATATAGAGTCATTACACATAAAGGGATCTATTCCTATATATTATATAGTCATTACACACAGAAGGATCTATTCCTATATATTATATAGAGTCATTACACATAAAGGGATCTATTCCTATATATTATATAGTCATTACACACAGAAGGATCTATTCCTATATATTATATAGAGTCATTACACACAAAGGGATCTATTCCTATATATTATATAGAGTCATTACACATAAAGGGATCTATTCCTATATATTATATAGTCATTACACACTGAGGGATCTATTCCTATATATTATATAGAGTCATTACACACAAAGGGATCTATTCCTATATATTATATAGTCATTACACACAGAGGGATCTATTCCTATATATTATATAGAGTCATTACACACAGAGTGATCTATTTCTATATATTATATAGAGTCATTACACACAGAGGGTTCTATTCCTATATATTATATAGAGTCATTGCACACAGAGGGATTTATTACTATATATTATATAGAGTCATTACACACAGACGGATCTATTCCTATATATTATATAGAGTCATTACACACAGAGGGATCTATTCCTATATATTATATAGGGTCATTACACACAGAGGGATCTATTCCTATATATTATATAGAGTCATTACACGCAGAGGGATCTATTCCTATATATTATATAGGGTCATTACACACAGAGGGATCGATTTCTATATATTATAGAGTCATTAAACAGAGATAATGACTTTTGGGTTTTCATTGGCTGTAAGCCATAATCATCAACATTAACAGAAATAAACACTTGAGATCCCTCTGTGTGTAATGACTCTATATAATATATGGCAATAGATCCCTCTGTGTCTAATGACTTTATATAATACAGTACAGTTTGGACACACCTCATTCAAAGAGTTTTCTTTTTTTTTAAGACTCTAAAAATTGTAGATTCACATTGAAGGCATCAAAACTATGAATTAGCACATGTGGAATGAAATACTTAACAAACAAGTGTGAAACAACTGAAAATCTGTCTTATATTCTAGGTTCTTCAAAGTAGCCTCCTTTTGCTTTGATTACTGCTTTGCACACTCTTGGCATTCTCTTGATGAGCTTCAAGAGGTAGTCACCGGAAATGGTCTTCACTTCACAGGTGTGCACTGTCAGCAGGGCCGTATTTACCATTAGGCACCCGTGGTCCCGTGCCTAGGGCGGCAGGATGCAGGGGGCGGCACCTTCTAGCAGTAAAAAAAAAAATTTTTTTTTACACATTCATTAAATCCGCTGTATTTTCGGAGGGGGGAGGGGGGAGAGGAGTACCTTTATTTATTTGTATCCGCGTCAAGTAAGACGCGAATGCAGACAAACTGCGGCGGCCGGGCACAGAGAGCTGATTGACCCCGGAACTGCCGGCGCCTGCACTTCCGGGGTCACAGGCGCGCCAATCATCTCCTTCTTCTGTCCTGCGTCCAATGCTGTGTGGATTTCACATGCAGAGCTCACAGCAGGACGCCGCAGAGGACGCCGCGATGGAAGCCGGTGTCAGAAGAGGATACTCACGTGAGCCAGGAAGATGATTACCCTGGAGCAGGTAAGTGTTTGCAGAGCTGAAGATTCATAAGGAGCGTGGGGGTGTCTCTAATGCAGACTGGAGATCTGCGTAGGGGGTGGGAGGAGAGAGGCTGATACTGGGGGAGACTTGGGGGAAGAGAAGCGGATACTGGGGGAGGCTGGGAGGAGAGAGAGTCTGATGCTGGGGGAGGCTGGGAGGGGGGAGGCTGATGTTGCGGAAGGCTGGGATGGGGGGAGGCTGATGCTGGGGGAGGCTGGGAGGAGGGAGGCTGATGCTGAGGGAGGCTGATGCTGGGGGAGGCTGGGATGGGGGGGAGGCTGATGCTGGGGGAGGCTGGAAGGAGGGAGGCTGATGCTGAGGGAGGCTGATGCTGGGGGAGGCTGGGAGGAGAGAGGCTGATGCTGGGGGAGGCTGGTGCTGGGGGAGGCTGATGCTGGGGGAGGTTGGGAGGAGGGAGGCTGATGCTGAGGGAGTCTGGGAGGGGGGAGGCTGGGAGGAGAGAGGCTGATGCTGGGGGAGGCTGGGAGGAAAGAGGCTGATGCTGAGGGAGGCTGATGCTGTGAGAGGTTGATGCTTCGGGAGGCTCGGAGGAGAGAGGCTGATGCTGAGGGAGGCTGATGCTGGGGGAGGCTGGGAGGAGAGAGGCTGATGCTGGGGGAGGCTGGGAGGAAATGCTGAGGGAGGCTGATGCTGGGAGAGGCTGATGCTTTGGGAGGCTGATGCTGGGGGAGACTGGGAGGAGAGAGGCTGATGCTGGGGGAGGCTAGGAAGGGGGAGGCTGATGCTGGGGAAGGCTGATGCCGGGGGAAGCTGGGAGGAGGGAGGCTGATGCTGAGGGAGGCTGATGCTGGGGGAGACTGGGAGGAGAGAGGCTGATGCTGGGGGAGGCTGATGCTGGGGGAGGCTGATGCTGGGGGAGGCTGGGAGGGGGGAGGCTGATGCTGAGGGAGGCTGGGAGGGGGGAGGCTGGGAGGAGAGAGGCTGATGCTGGGGGAGGCTGGGAGGAGGGAGGCTGATGCTGAGGGAGGCTGGGAGGAAAGAGGCTGATGTTGAGGGAGGCTGATGCTGGGAGAGGCTGATGCTGTGGGAGGCTCGGAGGAGAGAGGCTGATGCTGAGGGAGGCTGATGCTGGGGGAGGCTGGGAGGGTGGAGGCTGATGCTGGGGGGGCTGATGCTGGGGGAGGCTGGGAGAAGAGAGGCTGATGCTGGGGGCAGAGAGGCTGATGCTGGGGGCAGAGAGGCTGATGCTGGGGGAGAGAGGCTGATGCTGGGGGAGAGAGGCTGATGCTGGGGGAGAGATGCTGATGCTGGGGGAAGCTTGGGGAGAGAGGCTGATGCTGGGGGAAGCTGGGGGAGAGAGGCTGATGCTGGGGGAAGCTGGGGGAGAGAGGCTGATGCTGGGGGAAGCTGGGGGAGAGAGGCTGATGCTGGGGGAGGCTGGGGGGAGAGAGGCTGAAGCTGGGGGAGAGGCTGCTGGTGAAGGCGGGGGAGAGTGGCTGCTGCTGGGGGAATGGGAGAGAGGGGCCAATCCTAGAGACAGAGGACAAGGGTTGAGGGATAGTGCAATGACAAAATCGATGGCGGGGGAGTGTAAGGACTCAGAATGAGAGGGGGGCAGCATTGGGAGCTCATTATGGAGAAGGGGCAGCATGTGTGGGCTCAGTATGGAGTGGAGCAATGTAGGGGAGTCAATATCAAGAGTGGGGTAGTGTGTGTGTGTGTGTGTGTGTGTGTGTGAGGGGTGTCTCAGCATAAGCGTTAGTGTGG
This sequence comes from Anomaloglossus baeobatrachus, assembly GCF_048569485.1. Lineage (NCBI taxonomy): Eukaryota > Metazoa > Chordata > Amphibia > Anura > Aromobatidae > Anomaloglossus > Anomaloglossus baeobatrachus. The sequence goes on along the minus strand of NC_134356.1, from coordinate 653,493,278 downwards.
TGGTCTTAGTATGATGAATGGGGCAGCATGGAGGTGTCATTATGAAAAAGAGGAAGGCAGCATTAGGAGCTCATGGAGAGGGGCAGCATGCATGGGACATTGTGAGGAGGGAACAGGATGCATGGGAAACTGTGAGGAGGGAGCAGCATGCATGGGACATTGTGAGGAGGGGGCAGCATGCATGGGACATTGTGAGGACGGGGAAGCATGCATGGGACATTGTGAGGAGGGGGAAGCATGCATGGGACATTGTGAGGAGGGGGAAGCATGCATGGGACATTGTGAGGAGGGGGCAGCACAAATGGGACATTGTGAGGAGGGGGCAGCACGCATGGGACATTGTGAGGAGGGGGCAGCACGCATGGGACATTTTGAGGAGGGGGCAGCATGCATGGGACATTGGGAGGGGGGACAGCATGCATGGGACATTGTGAGGAGGGAGCAGCATGCATGGGACATTGTGAGGAGGGGGCAGCATGCATGGGACATTGTGAGGAGGGAGCAGCATGCATGGGACACTGTGAGGAGGGGGCAGAATGCATGGGACATTGTGAGAAGGGGGCAGCGTGCATGGGACATTGTGAGGAGGGGGCAGCATGCATGGGACACTGTGAGGAGGGGGCAGCATGCATGGGACATTGTGAGGAGGGGGCAGCATGCATGGGACATTGTGAGGAGGGGGAAGCATGCATGGGACATTGTGAGGAGGGGGCAGCATGCATGGGACATTGTGAAGAGGGGGCAGCATGCATGGGACATTGTGAGGAGGGGGCAGCATGCATGGGACATTGTGAGGAGGGGGCAGCAAGCATGGGACATTGTTAGGAGGGGGCAGCATGCATGGGACATTGTGAGGAGGGGGCAGCATGCATGGGACATTGTGAGGAGGGGGCAGCATGCATGGGACATTGTGAGGAGGGGGCAGCATGCATGGGACATTGTGAGGAGGGGGCAGCAAGCATGGGACATTGTGAGGAGGGGGCAGCATGCATGGGACATTGTGAGGAGGGGGAAGCATGCTACGCCAGATGACCTGGCCTCCACAGTCACCAAACCTGAACCCAATCGAGATGGTTTGGGGTGAGCTGGACCGCAGAGTGAAGGCAAAAGAGCCAACAAGTGCTAAGCATCTCTGGGAACTCCTTCAAGACTGTTGGAAAACCATTTCCGGTGACTACCTCTTGAAGCTCATCAAGAGAATGCCAAGAGTGTGCAAAGCAGTAATCAAAGCAAAAGGTGGCTACTTTGAAGAACCTAGAATATAAGACATATTTTCAGTTGTTTCACACTTTTTTGTTAAGTATTTCATTCCACATGTGTTAATTCTTAGTTTTGATGCCTTCAATGTAAATCTACAATTTTCAGAGACATGAAAATAAAGAAAACTCTTTGAATGAGAAGGTGTGTCCAAACTTTTGGTCTGTACTATATATAGAAATAGATCCCTCTGTGTGTAGTGACTCTATATAATATATAGAAATAGATCACTGTGTGTAATGACTCTATATAATATATGCGTTTCCCTTTTTGTATTGAATTGCTGAAATAAATTACCGTTTTGATGCTATTCTAATTTATTGCTTGTATATATAGCATAAACATCTCCAGACAAAAGAATACAAAATTCTGTTTTATTTTCAAAGATGGTCTTCTTGTGCCACTCATTTCAGGAGAAGCTGAGCCAAGAGGAAGCATAAGTAAGGAGTCGGACATGTATAAATCAGTGCTGACACTCCATAATCAGTATATCATGTTTTATGTGTATCACCCTTTAGCTTCTATGGGAACCCTGGAGGGAGGAGCCGTACCTACGGTAAGTTGGCTCAACACCTCATGTTAATACGTTTTTCCCTTTCCATGAGTCCTAGAAACATTGATTAGTAGAATCAACCCAAGGATTATGTAAAGGAGACGGGGGATGAAACACCAACTCCATCTGTCCCAGAATGTTAGGAGTTGGTAATGCTAGCCAGCACCAATGAGAAACATTGGCTCTTTAAGGTAAAATAATAACTTCTTTAGTGTGCTGGGGCTCCGAAGCATCCTATTGCCATGTCCCTGCTCCCTCCTCTTTCCTGCATAGCCATCCTCGTTCTGCAAGGTCCTCTGCTTACCTGCATGGCTGTCCAGGTGTAGTGTGGTCCTCTGCACTCTTGCATGACCATCCTCGTGTTGAGTTGTCCTCTGCTCTACCCGAGTGGTCACCCATGTGTTGCTTAGTCCGCTGTGTCCCTTCGTTGCCGCCCACATGTGGTTTTGTCCTCGGCTCTCCCCCCATTCTCCACCCGACTCACCCCTTTCCCCACCTGCACCAGTCCACCTGTCTCCCTCAGCTGCCCCAGCTGCACCTGTGTTCGATAACCTGTGCCTGATGTCCATGCCTGGTGATCTGTACCTGTTGACTTAGACCCTAATGACCGGAGTTTCTCCAGATGTCCTGTTCCAGTTGCACCTGTGTCCAGTGGCTGGTGCCTGATGTCCCATGACTGGTGATCCATGCCTTATGACCTCTGCTTCATGCTGACATAAAATGCAAAACAGCATACACACTGTCTGTCATTAATCTTAGGCTGTGATAAAGGTCATGTGCACTGAAACATTGGCCCATTTCTAATACAGATATATCATGCTGCATTGATTTTCAACAAATAAACTTTATTCACTGAATGCCGTGATATTGTCCCTTACTATGATGATCTGGGCCCTGATGACTGGAGTTCCATGCCAGATGACCTGGACCCTGATGACCGGAGTTCCTTTGAAGGTCCTGTCCTGGCTGCACATGTGTCCAATGTCCGATGCCTGATGTCCAATACCTGGTGATCCATGCCTGATGACCTGGGCCCTGATGACTGGCATTCCAGTGGAGGTCCTGCCCTGGCTGCACCTGTGTCTGATGTTCTGTGCCTGATGTCTCACTCCTGGTGACCTGAGCCTGATGTCAGAAGTTCCTTACCGGCCCCTGCCTGTCCAGCGGTTCCCCATTCAAACTTTACCATGTGTTCTGCCCTGTTAGTCCTGCCAGTGTGTATAATGTCTATGACAGTGTCCACCTGTCCTGCTGTCTCCCTACTCCGCTCAGCTGCCATAATCTTGGTTACTGCCCTGGGAGTGGCACCTAGCGTTCCGCCTCGCAACAGGCGCTTAGTCAAGCCCTCCTTCTAAAGGGTAAGTCTGGGTTATTGCTGTGGTCCAGTGGGTCCACTCCCACTCACCACCTTAACCAGCGGTGAGCATTACACATTACATCTATTTTTACTATGTTGACCTATCTGTATACAGATATGATATAGGCTGTAAAAGAACGACATACACAGGGTTGACACACCTTACCACCTAGAGCAAAAATTGGTGCTTGTTGCTGCCCCCCCCCCACTCCACTCCTTTAACAATTGAATCTTCAAAGCCATGTTTGTAGGACTTCTAAGGAGAAGATCCTTGCTTATGGGCTCACACTACGAAATCCACCCCTTATATTTATACCTTGGTTGCTTATTTAGCTACATCTGATTGTGCAATAGGTGACTGAGAGTTGAAGCGATAAAGGGAAGTTTCTTATTTAAGGCTCTGTACATGTCTGAGGAGGTACTTGGAGTAATTTCAGAAAAGTTTCCTGATATAAAACACAACATGAATGATCTATTTTATCTTACGCCTGGATAACAGCCAATTATAGCTTTGCAAAGTTCATAGGACCTTATTTCAACTCTTACTTATACAGTATATCCTCGTGTGACTTACAGCTCGTTATTAAGTTTGTCTAAGGTCTTGAAAATCTCTAAAACTGGATGTCACTTGTTTTTTTGAGGATATTTGTCAATTAGTGAGTTGTGTAAATGGCTATTTTTGGAGATGAACCTTATTGATCCAGTTTGCTTGACCAATTTGGTGGCCACCTACTAAGTCTTACCCTTCATTGGGTCATTGTCTTTATGTGTTTTCGAAAGTCTTCTACAAGGTCAACTCGTCAATCCTTGACTATACATTGACCAAAGTGTTCAGGACACGTGTCCTACGGATGGTTTGGCATATTTTAGGTATGTTATGGCAAGATCCAGTTCATTGTTAAAGACCATAACTCTCAAAGGAGCTAGCAAAAAAAGAAGAGAAGCATGACTGTAGGACTGAGGCCCTAAGCTACAGACAGGAAAATTCTATATGCATCTCGGGCAAGGTTGTAACTAATAAACGTAGTGTAGTAGGTTTTCAGTTGGAAGACGACCTTCGGAAATTATCCTTTTCTCCATCATGATTTAGGTAGTCCTGCCCTAAGATGATCCTCATTTAATTTAACAAATATGGTTTAGGCCATGTGGAATGATTGAGATGGCTAATGAAATGATACAATATTGTTAGCATTTTGTTTTGCAAGATGGTATGTAGCAATAACAAAATATTTGGGTAAAAAGGGTATGCCACCTTGACCAATTTGGTGGCCACCTACTAAGTCTTACCCTTCATTGGGTCATTGTCTTTATGTGTTTTCGAAAGTCTTCTACAAAGTCAACTCGTCAATTCTTGACTATACATTGACCAAAGTGTTCAGGACACATGACCCACCTGATGGTTTGGCATATTTTAGGTATGTTATGGCAAGATCCAGTTCATTGTTAAAGACCATAACTCTCAAAGGAGCTAGCAAAAAAAGAAGAGAAGCATGACTGAAGGACTGACATCCTAAGCTGAAGACAGGAAGACTCTATATGCATCCTGGGCAAGGCTGCAACTAATAAACTTAGTGTGGTAGGTTTTCAGTTGGAAGACGACCTTCGGAAATGATCCTTTTCTCCATCATGATTTAGGTAGTCCTGCCCTAAGATGATCCTCATTTCATTTAACAAATATGCTTTAGCCGTGGGGAATGATCGAGATGGCTAATGAAATGATACAATATTGTTAGCATTTTGTTCTGCAAGATGGTATGTGGCAATAACAAAATATTTGGGTAAAAAGGATATGCCACCTTGACCAATTTGGTGTCCACCTACTAAATGTTGACCTTCATTGGGTCATTTTCATTATGTGCTTTCAAAAGTCTTCTACAAAGTCAACGCATCAATCCTTGACCATATATTAACCAAAGTGTTCACTTGCAGGACTGATTACCCAAAAGGATATGCCACCCAATTTTTTTGTGCTCCAATTTATCAAAAATAGTTATGACCAAAGATATCTTACCGTTTGGTGTATGCAGCTCCAATGCGGAGCTAGATGTCTCTTTTTAGTAAGCTCCTTTGTCTTGTATTTTATAATATACAGAGAGTAGAAGAGGAGACACCATGAGAGGACAAGCAGATGACTTCATAATCAGGCTACTCAAAGGGTATTGCAATCTGCAATCCATGGGGATACATATGTTAGCATAGGAGCTGTATACACAAAACGGTAATACATTTAGACATTGGAACGCATAAAAGGCTTATCTTCAATTTTTCAGTTGCAAAATAAAAGTCTTACATGGTAACAAAAACAAATATGCAAAAGTAATAACTTTGTCGAAAAGGTAATGATGAAAATTCCTAAGAACGCCTCGGATAATACATCATTCACCTTACATGATGCTGCTGCATGACTGTTGGCGGGCTTAGTTTTTCTCTGCCTTGGGTGATGAATTCCTGTTCAAGACAGAACAGTTTGACATCTGCTGCATTCGTAAAATTCTCTTTCTTTTTTTACCCTGCGACCCGGTGTAGGAGTGTCAGGACTAATGAAAATACGAGAAGCACAGGAGACTGCTTGGGTTCTTGCTATTATTATGACTTTCTAGAAAATCCTAACATATCTGTGGCTAACCCAACTATAAATTCTAGAATGTCCTGATGATATATTAAAGGGTTGTCCGGTGAAAACATGTTATCACCTATTCACGGGAAAGGTGATAACTTATCAATGGGGGCTTGAAGCGGGGATCTGCAACCATCTAAAAATTCCATGTTCTGCTGATCTGTTTAAGTCCCAGCAGTGGGATACCCACAAAGCAACATCCTATGGATGAGTGATAGCTTGTTCAAACCTTTAACTACTATTTTTAAAATTATCACATGGCTAAAAAGATATGGACCAACTTTCATTAGGGTCAGAAGTCTTTCTACGATGGCATCCAGAAGTCCACCATAGCTGTAGAATGAACATAGATACCTCCATCTGGCAGCTTTACATTTTATTTAACTCATTTCCCAATTTAGAGAAGACCTAAAACCTTACACATGGACAATATGGCACTAAAACACTAATATTTGATTACTAGCATTAGAAACACATCACTGGCAAGCATGAACAGAGCTTGTATAATACCATAGGTATCCAAGCCAAAGAGAAAATCCGTATACAGTAGCTGATTTTAGGTCTGAACAGAGTGAACCATTGCACAGCTTTCCAGATAAGCCACAAACATGGTTGATGGAACCAGCTCCCGTGTGATCAAGGCCACCGTACTAGCTTAGAAAATTGGAAGTGGTTGTAATAATCATGAACCAGAGTAGACTAACACAGTGCTCACAAAGGTTAGCCACTAAAGGCCCCGTTACACACAACGACATTGCTAACGAGATGTTGTTGGGGTCACGGAATTCGTGACGCACATCCAGCCTCGTTAGACATGTTGTTGCGTGTGACACGTACGAGTGACCGCTAACGATGTAAAATACTCACCAAATCGTTGATTGTTGACACGTCGTCCATTTCCCAAATGTCTTTGCTCGTGCAGGACACAGGTTATTCATCGTTCCTGAGGCAGCACACATCGTTACGTGTGACACCCCAGGAACAACGAACAACACTGTACCTGCGTCCTCCGGCAACGAGGTGGGCGTGACTTTCTGTGGCTGCTTTCCACCCCTCCGCTTCTATTGGACGCCTGGCGTGTGACGTCGCTGTGACGCCGCACGAACCGCTCCCTTAGAAAAGAGGCAGTTCGCCGGCCACAGCGATGTCCCCAGGAAGGTAAGTACGTGTAACGGGTATTAGCGATATTGTGTGCCACGGGCAGCGATTTGACCGTGACGCACAAACGACGGGGGCGGGTGCTTTCACGAGCGACATCGCTAGCGATGTTGCTGCGTGTAAAGCCCCCTTTAGTGACAAAGGACCTATAAGGGCATATCCTATAAATCAAGGAAAGGTGATCTTGCCAGAACCAGCCCCATGTGATAAAGGCCACCATATAAAACTTGGAAAAATGGAATAGGTTGTGATAATCATGAACCAGAAAAGTCTAACACAATGTTCACAAAGGTTTGGCACCATGGGACAAAGTACCTGCATACCCTATAAATCAAGGAAAAGTGATCCTGCAAGAACCAGCCCCATGTGATCAAGGCCACCATATCAACTTGGAAAAATGGAATGGGTTGTGATAATCTTGAACCAGAGAAGGCTAACACAATGTTCACAAAGGTTTGCCACCAAGGGTCAAAGGACTAGCATACCCTATAAATCAAGGAAAAGTGGTCCTTCCGAGACCAGCCATTGTGTGATCAAGGCCACCATACCAACTTACAAAGAAGGAAGGAGTTGTGATCATCATGAACCGAAGTAGGCTAACACAATGCTCACAAAGGTTAGCCACAAAGGGACAAAGGACCAGCATACCCTACAAATCAAGTAAAGGTGGTCATTTCGGAACCAGCCTCGGTATGATCAAGGCCATGATACTAACTTAGAAATATGTAAGTGGTTGTGATAATCATGAACCAGAGTAAGCTAACACAATGACCACAAAGGTTATCAATCAAACCTAGAAATCAAAGAAATGTGATCAAGGCCACGATACTAAGAAAAATGGAAAGGGTTGTGATCATCATGAACCAGAGTAGGCTAACACCATGCTCACAAAGGTTAGCAACCAAGGGACAAATGACAAGCATACCTTACAAATCAAGGAAAGGTGGTTCTGCCTCTACTCTATCTTAGAAGGATGGATAAGTGTAATAATGAACCAGTGTAGACCAATACATAATTCTCGAAAGTTATCTACCAAGGAAAGTAAGGATGAGTGCTATAGTGACCAAAAAAGGGTTATGCCACCCATGTGACTTAGAAGGATAGAAGGCATTAGGGTGATCATGAACCAGAGTAAACTAGAATATTGTTCTCTAAGGTAAACAATCAAAGAATGAAGGATCAGTGCATCCATGTCACAAAAACAAGAGGTCCAGCCATCATTCTGTCTTAAAAAGATATATATGGGATAAGGTAATCATGAACCAAGGATATAAGGTTATTGAACCCACAGTGTTCGGTAACCTTGAAAAGAGTCTTCATGAATTCCATCACTCAGAGCTTCCAAATGGCATCATGACCCCTGAAAACCTTCCTGGTCTTCTAAATAGTTATCAATACCATGGTTGATAAAAAGAATAAACAAATCAATTTTGGAACAAATCAAGCAAGACATATCACTCGAATTAAGGATCACCAAGCTACGACTTGCCTACTTTGGACATATTATATGAAGAGAGCAATCCAATCAGTAGAGAAGGACATCATGGTAGGAAAAATGGAACAAGAAGAGGAAGACCACTATCCCGATGGCTTGATACTATCAAGATAATGGCGGAGAAGACCCTGGTGGACCTATCTAGGCTGCACAAGTACATTCATCCATCAAGTCAAAATGGCTCAAGATCAAGTTGAAGGCCTTTAAAAGAAAGAAAGGAATATGAATTGGAGGTAAGGTGGGACACTTTGGGTCAAACCACTGTGGTGGATATGATGTCTATAGGGACAGTATATGGGTGCAGTTAGTGGTTGTCACCATTTCGAAACCAGCACCTTCTAAAAAGAGCAAGAGGAAAACTTAGGGACTTATATTCACAGATGTAATACACATATTCCATTACTCTGACACAGGTTTGCCCATCGCTTTGTACTAGGATTGTATATACTGTATGATGCACAATTTTAAAGTGAAAGCTTCAACTAACAAGACTCAACTGAAAAACTATACTTTGTGCTCTCTGCAGATCTCTCACCTGTTGGCCCTGGATGCCTTAGGGTCCCCAGGCGGGAGGAATCTGTACTATTTTCAGAGGGCTTTCAAGGCTTGCCTTACCTTGTTCCTGGATGCGGTATGATGTATAGGAAATATATCATATGAGAAATGGGTGTGTAAACCAGGTGGGGGTCTAGGAGGCATTTCGGGATTCAGGCACCGTAACTATATTTTGCACATGGAGGCTGATGGGTTAATGGTGCACCTGTGTGTCCACTGGTGGAGCCATAGAAAAAAAATGTATGGAAAGTGCCTTAGATCCTTATGTTGTTGAGATTGTATATTTCCTTCTGCATGAGTGCATATATAGCATTCTCCATAAATCACACAGGGATTATTGGATGAGCGAATACTCAAATCTCACGACCGCCCGGGTTCTTGTGTGTTTTATGCCACATTATTAGGGTTTGCCTCAGGGAAGATCTGTCCACAATATTTTTGGAACGCGCAGCACGAAGGACTTACAGTACTAACAGCGGGGATATGTTTGAGGCCGGCTGCCCTGGAGCACTATGGTATAAGAGCCACGTCTGCCGAGTAGCTCTACCTATACCATTACTATTTCATTATGAGAAGGTATGGAGTATTTAAAGAGAATTTCCCAAAAAAGCCCTAGAGATACTTTATTTCATTGGGTTTTTTGCTTATTTTTTTCCCCGCTGTTTTACTGAGAACTGTGTAGTGCTACATTTCACCTGCGGTAGCGCTGTAGAGGAGCTGAACATTTTCTGCCAGTTTGCCCACCGATTACTTTAGGATTTATAAGACCCATACACTATGATCACTGTATTGTTAAGGGGCTCTTCAAGAAAAAAGGCTTTACCCACTTTATTGTATATTTTCATCCACTTTTCTTTTTTTTTTTTTTTTTTTTTTAACTGTAAGGCTATTATTTATAGGGGTCCATACTACTGACCTGTTGGAACCTTTAAGGGCAAATCTAAATTACAAAGTGGTGTGTATACGTACAGACAGTACATTACATTATTGTATTTTGGGAAATTTAATTTTTAATTTTACAAACTTTTATAATGAAATACTGTGTTTCTCCAAAAATAAGCCCTACCCCGAAAATAAGCCCTACCAGGAATTTTTGGCCTTTTCGGTTTAACTATAAGCCCTGAAAATAAGCCCTAATCGCGATTCGATAATAAAGTGTCCATGCAGCTAAAAAAGTTAAAGAATACTTCAGGACACTTCATTATAGAAAGCAGACACTCACCAAACAGGGAAGACAGTCCCTACAATCATACTCACCAGATCCCAAACTGGATGCTGTGGAACACAAGTGTGGCACCCCTGAGGCTCAGTCGCCACAGGGAATTGCATCTGGTTTAAGTTGTAATTCTCTCCCGGTTGAGAAGAGGTTAATCACTGGTTTCTGCCACTCACATAGAACATTTAGCATGAGTCACCACATACAGGAAGCCAGACTGCATGTGGGCACCATAGCAATGGGTAATTCCCCAGCACTGCTGAGTCACTCCAGAGGGTGGGGGCTGCTCTCAGTGAGTGAGTAGAATGACAGTTTCACTTTTAGTCAGAGAACAGTCTGAGACAGCCAAGGAGCAACAGGTCCCCTGGGGGGAGCTCTCACCTCAGGGGGACCACCACGGATGCATGCCTAGGAGCTATCTCAGGAAGGAGGACAGAGTGCCAGAACATCATGGGACTTGTAGTATCACGGCTACTATAGAGAGTGCTTCACAGAACTTCTATAGCTATGACCGGCCAGACTGGAGGAAGTTGAGAGACAGAGGCGACCGGTGGAGATGGTGAGACACAGGAGACATGGCAGCTGGGGGGGAGCTTAACCGCTTCCACAGTGCCAGTGCAGTTGGGGTGCAAAACCCTCGGTTGAGAAAACATTCATGGACTCTAACAAATCTGCAGTGGTTTTGGATTTCATGTCCCATCGCCCACCGCCCACTTTCCTGGCGAAGGCGCAGCCTGAAAAGCTACCGGCTCCACCGCCGCGCGGTATCCTGGCGGCTGTTGGGGCCGCAGGTGTACAGCTAAAACTCATGCCAGCAAGGGAGGCGAGGCCGGACGCTAACAACCCCTACTGGGAATGACACCAGCGAAAGCTTTATCAAGAGATGACAACACAAGATCAGCGATGACGGGAGATTGCTGCCCGTACTCAGAGGTAAAAAGAGCATTTAAGGAAATCCACCTTCCACGTCAGAGGGCCGCGGCACCGGGGCCATGTGAGGCATTTTGACCCCAATAGAGGATGGGGGTTTCTGATGGAAGCGGGCCTCCAGGAGGAGGTGTTTGTCTCCCGGAGAGAAATAGAGGAGCATCTTCTGAGAGAGCACCCGGGCCGCAACCTAGAACCGGTAGAGGTGGTGTCCTATACTCGACATTGTGGAGAGCGGGGCTGGTACGCCCTGGATGTAACCAAGCAAGTGATGGTGGAGGAGGAGTTTGTGCCAGCGTCCGTGGTGCGTAGCCGCAAAGAGGCATGGCTGTGGGACCCGGCCATTTAAAGTTAGAAATGTTAAAAAGAAAATCTGTGTTTTCCTTTGTTATTTTCCACAGTTTGTTATTTTTCTTGCAACATAGTAAATAGTAGTGTTTATGAAAAAAAATGCTGAATAATCATACCGGTTTAATCGACAGAATTTTACCAGATTGAGAAAAGTTGATATAATATATATATATTTTAGTAGTAATAATGGACCATGACCACGGGACTGGTTGTGGCCAACACAGACTTGTGTTATTGTACATAGTTGCACCTCCTGTGCCTACCAGAGTCGTCTTTGCAACACCTGGGACCGTAACCTGGTCACGGACCCACGGATAGGAAAGCAGCGGGTCAGGTTGTTCGGGTGGCGGGTTGATGGGATTCGGGACGTTGGGACTGGACTGTCACAGGAACAGGCTGCAACAGAGTAGGTTGAGCCTCCGCTGCTAACATAACCGGTAGCATTCCATAGTTGGAATGATGAATTCTGACTGTTCAGTAACGTTTAAGAAATGTGCCTCCCTAAAGTGGGATGAAAATATTTTAAATAAAATGTTACCCCTTTTTCTTACAGTTATGCAAATAAACCTCTGGATGTCCTGTAGCTCGAGGACGAGCTACATTTAACCAAGGGAGAATGTGATGCCCCTGGACTATCAGGTCGTCACAGGGTACTGCACAAGCTGTTCTTCCGTGTGGTATCACACCTCCTTCATGGTTCTGGGTCCCTAGCTAAATGGTGTTGCCTCCAACAGCAAATCAAATCCTAGATACACACTGCACCACACCCAAAGACACACCAGTGGACGGCTTGAGTGGAATAGAGTCACCCACTTGGGGGGGTCAGGTGGGGGAAGTGAGGAGTGTAGTCAGTGAGTAGAGAGGGAGTTGGGAAGAAGCCCTCGAGCTGTGAGGAGCTCAGAGAAAGTCAGGAGCTATGACTCCTGAAGGAACTGTCTAGCTTGGAGACAGTGGTCTGGGCCTAGAGGAGTCGGATCCCCGGTCGCAGGGGATTTTGGCGAGGTGCCTGGACCTGTTGAGGGGGACAGCCAGCAGCCTAGCACTGTCACGGGTCCGGGTTCGAAGGCACGACGGGGTAGATGGACCCTGGGTCGGGGAGCAGCTTCAGGCAACCCGATAATTCACCTGAGGTGAACGGAACCTTCATAATCTGTTCCCACCCGCACCAGAATTGGGGCATTAGCGCAACGAGGGGGATAGGACTTTCCAATTCAAAACGGTCCAGAAAATCCCATACTTAGCCATAGTAGGGAGCGGGGCCTGGCTAGTTCCATGCTTCCGGGCCACCAAGTTGAAGTCAAACTAAGTGCCAGGAGGCAGGTCACGGATCACCAGGCAGCACCATTGGGGACGGGACCCGGACGAGCTCGCCTCAGCGGCAGCGGTATTCAGAGACTTGGTTACCCGGTTGTCAGCGTCTGCTTATGAAATGAGTGAGTACGAGAGTGACCCCTGAACCACACGGCACCCCCTCACCGAGTCCCGGGGCATCCCCCCTACCCGTGGAGGGCTACGACACCTTGCTGCCCCATTTCATCACCCCGGGAACTCCTAACGGCAGCGGCGGTACTCCTCAAATTACCATACACCACAAGTGGCGTCACGAACTACATATCAACTCCCCTGTAAATATCCCCTTTTATTTGAGTGGCCGCACGACACGACCCCTGGGTCCGGAGACCCTCGAACCACAGCGAACCCGGATCCGAGCAGTCCACGGGGGAGGCACACACACACACAGAGAGAAGACTGTGAACAAACGTCCAGATTCAATGCAAGCAGAGACTTCACATACTGCGCTCCAGAAGAAACAAATGTGTTTAGAGGTATGATGCTAAAAATGGAAAACAGTTTGCGAACCAAGGATTTTTCCATGGAATTTAGCAAAAATAAAGGCAAGTGACAGGTCTTTTTTAACATATGTTAGTTACGTGTGGGATAAAACTAAAGTATCCCAGGGAGAACATGCAAACTCCATGGAGATGTTATGCTTAAAGGGAACCTGTCACCACATTTGGGGCCTATAATCTGTGGCCATCACCAGTGGGCTCTTATATATAGCATTCTAACATGCTGTATATAAGAGCCCAAGACGCTGTGTAGAACGTAAAAATCACTTTATAATACTCACCTAAACGGTCGCTGCGGTGGAGTTGGGTCATATAGATGTCGCGGGCGGGGAGGAGGGTGTCAGCACACCGCGCTCACCCCTTCTGCTCGGGTCCGGCTGCTCAGTGGTGGCTCGAGCCGTAGGCCGGATCCCGGGGGTTTCCCTCGAGCGGCACTCCTCGCCCGTGAGTGAAAGGGGGGTTTGGGATGTTGGGATAATGTCCGTGACGCCACCCACGGTTGTGGTGATGTGTAGCACCACCGCTGCTCTATGCGGGGGTCCCGGGGATGGTGATGGGGAGCAGCCAGGTGTTGTGTTGCCCCTCCGTGGGTAGGGGTTGGTGATCCCGGGGCCCGGTGATGGCTTGTGAGGTGCGGGGCCTGGTGGGCGCAGGGACGCGGGGGCAGCGCTGTGCCTTGCGGCACTGTGGTACTCACTCAGCCTGAGACTTGGACACAGTTTGTACGGTAAACCAAACGGCTGGTAGGACGGTCCCACAGACGGCTGCTTTGCTTCCCCGGTAGGTGACGGTGATGTCCCTCTTCCTTGCACCTGTATGTACGGATGGTTGCGATGGGTCCCCACCGGTAACCCGCTCCCCGGCTTCAAGCTGGGCCGGAGGAGCACTACACTTTGCCCGCAGGCGCTGGCCCTCAGAGACTGGTGCCCTGGCGGTGGCGGTGCCTCTGTTGTACAGGTTGGACTGTTGCCTTCAATCGGGACTTGGTTGTTGGAGGAATCTACGCCCCCTTCACTGACGGATTCGGCAAATTTGGCGACTCCTAGCCTTGCCGGGGTCCGAGAGGCCCCTGCCCTGGTGCTGACTGTCCTTCGGAACACTGCTCCAGACCACCGGGCACACAGCCAACGGGGTCCTTCCAGGAACTTCCAAACGGTCCCCCTCCGGACAGTCACCGCCGTCGCTGACCTTGCTGTTCTGGCCCTACACAAAGCTGGGCTCTCAGGCTTTCCTTTCTTCTTGTCACCTCACTTGCTTTCCTCCTTTACCACTTCTCTCTCTTTACTTTCACTTAGATGTTTACACTTGCCCTCCCTGGGCTCTAACTCTGTTCTCAAGCTCTTCCCTGAGCTGACTGCCTGACACTTCCTGCCTCCAGAGCTGTGAGCTCCTTGGTGGGCGGAGCCAACCGCCTGGCCCACCCCCTTGGTGTGCATCATCAGACTCCTGGAGGAAGGCAACAAGGATTTTTGGTTCAGCTGTGATGTGCCTACCTGGGATGTGGGGTGTGGTGGTGTGTGACCTGTGTCCCCTGGCTTGCCCAGGGCGACACATTCCCCCTTAGCAAAATGCAGACCGTCCGCGGGCTGCCGTCCTACACCGGTTTTATTTTTCTGTAAAAAGGGGTAACAGGGTTAAACAAAACATAAGCATAACATTTTTAATAAATCTTCCCAAGACGGGAGGCACATTTTACTTTTAACGTTTCAACGGTATACGGTCACGGTTTCCGCTCTCTCCCACCCAAGTAACCTGGCCCTGATGCTGCCCCTAAAACCCAGGCAGCACCCCTTGACCCACAGTCCAGCACACGGTACCCGAGCGGGATCTGTCCTTCCCTCCAGAGGGTAGCCACCGGTTCCTTTGGTGGCTGGGCCCTGGCCTGCTCTGCTCAGGGCCCTCCCTCCAACCTGCCTCTCCGGAGGCGGCATTGCGGAAACGGTAACGGTACCCAACATATTTACAAGCCACTAACGTCTGTGGTTGCCCTGCAAGTTCACGGGCTTGTCCATGGATAGTTCCCATGCATTTTTAAACTTTAAACGGTCCCCACGGGGACAACGGTGCCGGCTCCAGCCGGTTGCAAATCACAGCAGACAATCAGGTGAAAACTCGGATAATCATCTTTCTTATCATTCTTTTGCAAACTTTCAAACTTTTCAAACAAGCAACAACACTCTTTTACATTTGCGGACCCCTTTTACTCATAGAACGGTCTCCCTGTACCTAAGTGGGGGTCTACCTAGGTTGGAACGGGTGGACCTTCGGAGCCCGGTGTCAGTGTGGGGTAGAGGGAACAATCGGTTCCTCCTCCCTGCTATAGTGTGGAGCAGGCGGAGGTGTAGGGGGGTTGGGTACAGGTTCATTCCTGGGCACTGGCACTGGTTCTGGCTCACGGTTAACCGCTTCCACTACTTCTTCATCCACGGGTTGTGGGAACAGTATCACTGGAAGTATCACCGCGCCGTTCTGTGTAGGCCAGTTTGCTGGGAAGTCACCCATCACAGTGTGGATTACCTCTGCCGCCTTTTCCACTGGTGGAGGAACCGGTACTTCAGCCTCTGCCTTCAACGCTGGGGGGCATTTTTTTAGATGGTCCCGAGAAACGGTGGCCAGGGTACCCCCTTGGTCGCGACTGATCTGGTAGGTCTTCCCATCGCCCCACTCTGTGGGTTGTATGACGTAAGGGACTTGCTCCCACTGATCAGCCAGCTTGTGGGCTTTTCTCTTCCGTTTCAGCACCACATCTCCTGGCTGGAAAGGACCTGCGGGCGCCTTCTGGTTGAACCGGTGCTCTTGCTGCTCTCGACTTCGACTGAGGTTTTTCTCCACATACTCCTGGATTTGCCGGTACTGTGCTCTCCTTCAAGTTTCCCACTCCGCCGTTGAAGGGAGTGCCTCCGGAGCTTCCAACCCCATCTCCAGGTCCACCGGCAGGCGGCCAGGCCGAGCCCTCATCAAATACGCTGGGGTGCATTTCGTTGAGCTGGACGGAATGTTATTGTACATGTCGACCAAGTCAGGTAGCTTTTCCGGCCATATGTTCCGTTCTTCCAGCGGTAACGTCTTGAGGAGTCCCAGGACCAAGTGGTTCATTTTCTCGCACATGCCGTTGGTTTGAGCGTGGTACGGGGTGGTCCGAATCTTCTTGCAGCCGTACAACTGGCAGAATTCGTGAAACACTTCTGCTTCAAAAGCCGGGCCTTGGTCTGTCAGCACCTTCTCGGGGTACCCATGGGGTCGGCAGAAATAAGCCTGGAACGCTCGAGCAGCGGTTCGACCAGTTAGGTCCTTAACGGGGACTACCACCATAAATCTTGAATAGTGGTCCACCATGGTCAATGCATAGGTGTACCCACTTCGGCTAGGGGTGAGCTTGACATGGTCCAGGGCGACCAGCTCCAGCGGCTGATGGGTAACGATGGGATGTAATGGTGCCCTCTGGCTAGTCTCGTCCTTTCTCCTCAGTGTACAAGGACCGCACTCTCGGCACCAGGCTTCCACCGATTCCCGCATCCCACTCCAATAGAACCGCTCCCTCAACAGCATCTCCAGCTTTTTCCACCCGAAGTGGCCAGCACCATCATGGTATGCCCGCAGGACAGTAGCGACCTCAGCTTGAGGAACGATCAACTGGCATATTTTCTCATGGGTTTTTGGGTTGATCAGCTCACGGCACAGCCTCCCTTGGTGTAGGTAGAGCCGTTTTCGCTCTTTCCACAAGCGTTGGGCTTCGGCTGGAGCGCTAGGGTTCATTCCCATGGCGCCTTGTTCCACCAGAGTCTTGACAAGGCGGACAGCCGGCGCTTGGTCCTGGGCGTCCTGCCACTCTTGACTGGGCCGCGGGTCCAGATCCACCCTTTGCTGACATACTTGTACCCTCTCAGTAGGCGGCTGGTGGAACGCAGGCAACTCAATCTCCTCGAGGTCGTCATCCTCACAGCCCTCTTCTGACAAATGGGGCATCCGGGAGAGTGCATCTGCATTGATGTTGACACGACCAGCTCGGTACTTTATGGTGAAATCATAGTTGGCTAACCGGGCTACCCACCGCTGCTCCAGCGCGCCCAACTTGGCCGTGTTCAGGTGAGTCAGCGGATTGTTGTCCGTGAATGCGGTGAACTTTGCTGCCGCCAAATAGTGCCGGAACCACTCCGTGATAGCCCACACCAACGCCAGTAGCTCGAGCTTGAAAGAGCTATAGTTCTCAGGGTTCCTTTCGGTCGGCCGGAGTTTTCGGCTGGCGTAGGCAATCACCTTCTCCTTTCCATCCTGGACCTGGGAGAGGACCGCTCCTAGCCCCACGTTGCTGGCGTCCGTGTGGAGGATGAATGGGCGCCCGTAGTCAGGGTACGCCAGGACCTCTTCTCCGGTCAGGGCCGCCTTCAGCTGGCCAAAGGACTCCTCATGCTTGTCCTCCCACAACAGTGGGGCTCCGACGGGTTTACCACCTTTGGTCTGTCCCACTAGGAGATCTTGCATGGGGGCGGCCATCTTCCTGTACCCCTTTATAAAGCGCCGATAGTACCCCACCAGACCCAGAAACTGCCTTACTTCCCTCACTGTAGTGGGCCTCGGCCAGCTTTGGATGGCAGTGATCTTCTCAGGGTCGGGGGCGACACCATCCGCACTCACCACATGCCCTAGATATTGCACCCTGGGTTTCAGCAGGTGGCATTTTGAGGGCTTCAACTTCATCCCGTACTTGGCAAGGAACGCGAACACCTCGGCCAGGTGCTCCAGATGGGCTTCATACGTCTGGGAATAAACAATCACATCATCCAAATACAGCAGGACGGTCTCGAAGTTTAAATGTCCCAGACAGCACTCCATCAGCCGTTGGAAGGTCCCGGGGGCATTGCACAGCCCAAACGGCATGCTATTGAATTCGCAGAGCCCCATCGGGGTGGTGAAGGCGGTCTTCTCCCGGTCCTCTGGGGCCACGGCCACTTGCCAGTATCCGCTGGTGAGGTCAAGGGTCGAGAAGTAGTTTGCAGTTCTTAGTGCAGCCAAAGATTCTTCAATACGAGGCAATGGATAGGCATCTTTATGGGTTATCTGGTTGATCTTCCGGTAGTCCACACACATCCGCATGGTACCATCCTTTTTCTTGACCAGTACCAACGGAGCGGCCCAGGGACTACAACTGTCCCGAATAACCCCTGCCTCCTTCATATTCCTCAACATATCTTTGGCACACTGGTAATGTGCAGGGGGAATAGGTCTATACCTCTCTTTGATGGGGGGATGTTCACCCGTAGGAATGTGGTGTTGGACCCCCTTGATCTGCCCAAAGTCTAGGGGGTGCTTACTGAAAACCTGTTCGTACTCCTGCACCACCCTGTGTACCCCTGCCCTGTGATGTGTAGGGGTATCATCAGTGCCCACATGTAGCTGTTGGTGCCACTCCTTTGTGTCCCCCTGGGGTGGGGAAGTGCTGGTGGTAGGTGGGAGTGTGGATGGACTCACTTCCTGGATAGTGTGAGGGTCCAGGGTGAGCAGCTTGGCAATGGTGGCATACCGGGGGAGCCTGACTTCTTCCTCCCCACAGTTCAACACTCTCACAGGCACTCTCCCTTTCTTCACATCTACCACCCCTCGGGCGGCTACTACAGTGGGCCAGTGCTCGGAAGGCATGGGCTCCATCATCGCAGGGTAGTCACGCCCCTGAGGCCCTACTGCTGCCCTACACCAGATCATCATCTCACTCCTAGGGGGCACAGTCAATGGAGCAACATCCATCACTCGCACTCCACCAATCTCCCCTCCGGTTGAGCTTACATGCTGGCGGTACATCAGGGCGCGGATCTCACGCTGCACAGCCCTCTGCCGGCTCCCCGCCGCCGTGGCGGCTAGCTGTTGCAATAGGTTCAACACATCAGCCATGCAGTGTTCCATCACATTGGTTCCCAGCACTATTTTCGGGTTATGATCACTAGGTTCATTCATGATCACAATCATACCCTGGTGTTGCAGTTCAGCTTGCCCCACTGTCATAGCCACTTGTTTATACCCCACCTGGGTCAATGGAAGTCCATTAGCGGCAATCAAATTTATACTATTGTCTGGAGGCGCCAGCTCGTCTGTGGCCCAATATCGCTGATACAACGTGTACGGTATGGTAGTTACCTGTGATCCAGTGTCCAAGAGAGCCATCACTGGTATGCCGTCCACAGCCACGGGGATGATAGGGCGGGCCCCGACATATCGGTCTCGCCAGTCCGGGGGGCCACGGTGTTCTACTCCTGAGGATTGGCCCGGGGCCCCAGGGGTTGCTCGTTTAACGGGCACTGTCGGTAATAATGGCCCGGCTTACGGCACTTGTAGCAGATTGGAGGTCTGCTCTGCGGGTTGTTAGCGCTTCTCCGCTGCATCCAGGGAACATCTTCGGGACTGTCAGCAAGCTGTATCTGTGCTGGAGGCTGAGATCTGGTCAGAGGTTGTAGCGCAGCAAGGATCTTGGCAAGGTCTCCGTCCAGGCGACGGACCTGGGCTGCCAGTTCTTCCACTGTGCTGCTCGAGGCTGCAGGTATTAAGGAGGTTGGTTTGGCTGGGGCCGCCACAACGGGAGCTGTCTCGACGGGCCACGGGACGGGTTCCAGAACTTCAGCAGCTGGGGGCTGTAGTGCTTTGATAGCCCGCTCCTTTAACACAGCAAAGTCCACATCAGGGTGTTCCAGGGCCCACAGCCGGAGTTGTTTACGATCCTCAGGGGATCTCATCCCCTGCGCAAATTGCTCCACTAACATCTTGTTGCTATCCGCCTCATTAATAGAGTTCACTCGCTTCAGCGTGCGGAGGGCGGTCTGCAGTCGTAGAGCATAGTCCCGAATGCTATCCCCAGCTCGTTGCCGGCACTGGTAAAACTGCATCCTCAGCTCAGCTTCAGTCCGGGTCTCGAAGGCAGTCTGTAGCTTCTCGAAGATGGTGGCTACAGACAGGGCCGTATTTGCCACTAGGCACCCGTGGTCCGGTGCCTAGGGCGGCACGTTGCGGGGGGGCGGCACTTTCTGGCAGCAAAAAAAAAAAAAAAAAAAAAAAAAAAAAAAAATATAATTTTTTTTTTTTTTTTTTTTAACATCCCCGCCCCCCGCCCCCCCCTCCGTTGCACTTCGCTGTGTTCTCGGGTGGGGGGGGGGGGGGTGAGAGGGAGGAAAGGCGCACCTCTGTCTCTTTAAATACACGGAGGGCGCCAGGGCCTGCACTTCCGGGTCAGAGGCGCGCGGGCGCGCCAATCAGCTCACTGCCCCGTGCTGCAGCGTCCAATGCTGCAGACGACTCACGCCGCGGAGGAGGACGCGACTGGAGCTGGAGCCAGCCAGAAGTGGATAATCAGCAGAGCAGGGCAGCAGGCACCGGAGCAGGTAAGGCAGAGGCAGAGCCTAGAATGTATGGGCACCTTACAGGTTAGTTGATGATCGTTGTAATGCCTCTTTTTGGCTGGGAGGAGGCTGGGAAAAGAGAGAGGCTGGGAAGAGAGAGGGGGGGAGGCTGGGAAGAGAGAGAGGCTGAGGCTGGGGGGGAGGCTGGGAAGAGAGAGAGAGGCTGGGGGGGAGGCTGGGGGGAGAGAGAGGCTGGGGGGGAGGCTGGGGGAGAGAGAGGCTGGGAAGAGAGAGAGGCTGGGGGGGAGGCTGGGGGGAGAGAGAGGCTGGGGGGGAGCTGGGGGGAGAGAGAGGCTGGGGGGAGGCTGGGGGGAGAGAGAGGCTGGGGGGGAGGCTGGGGGGAGAGAGAGGCTGAGGCTGGGGGGGAGAGAGAGGCTGGGGGGAGAGAGGCTGGGGGGAGGCTGGGGGGAGAGAGAGGCTGAGGCTGGGGGGAGAGAGAGGCTGGGGGAGAGAGGCTGGGGGGGAGGCTGGGGGGAGAGAGAGGCTGAGGCTGGGGGGAGAGAGAGGCTGGGGGGAGAGAGAGGCTGGGGGGGAGGCTGGGGGGAGAGAGAGGCTGAGGCTGGTGGGAGGCTGGGGGAAGAGGGAGGCTGGGGGAAGAGGGAGGCTGGGGGGAGAGAGAGGCTGGGGGAAGAGGGAGGCTGGGGGAAGAGGGAGGCTGGGGGGAGAGAGAGGCTGGGGGGAGAGAGGCTGGGGGAGAGGCAGGGGAGGCTGGGGGGAGAGAGGCTGGGGGAGAGAGGCTGGGGGGAGAGAGAGGCTGGGGGGGGGAGGGGGGAGAGAGAGGCTGGGGGGGAGGCTGGGGAGAAGAGAGAGGCTGGGGAGAGAGAGGCTGGGGGGGGAGGCTGGGGGGAGAGAGAGAGGCTGGGGGGGAGGCTGGGGGGAGAGAGAGGCTGGGGGGGAGGCTGGGGGGAGAGAGAGGCTGGGGGGGAGGCTGGGGGGAGAGAGAGGCTGGGGGGAGAGAGAGGCTGGGGGGGGGAGGCTGGGGGGAGAGAGAGGCTGGGGGGGAGGCTGGGGGGAGAGAGAGGGCTGGGGGGGAGGCTGGGGGGAGAGAGAGGCTGGAGGGAGGCTGGGGGGAGAGAGAGGCTGGGGGGGAGGCCTGGGGGGGGAGAGAGGGCTGGGGGGGAGGCTGGGGGGGAGAGAGGCTGGGGGGGAGGCTGGGGAAGAGAGAGGCTGGGGAGAGAGGAGGCTGGGGGGGAGGCTGGGGGGAGAGAGAGGCTGGGGGGAGAGAGAGGCTGGGGGGAGGCTGGGGGAGAGAGAGGCTGGAGGGAGGCTGGGGGGAGAGAGAGGGCTGGGGGGGAGGCTGGGGGGAGAGAGGCTGGGGGGAGGCTGGGGGGAGAGAGAGGCTGGGGGGGAGGCTGGGGGGGAGAGAGGCTGGGGGGGAGGCTGGGGGGGAGGCTGGGGGAGGCTGGGGGGGAGAGAGGCTGGGGGGGAGGCTGGGGGAAGAGAGAGGCTGGGGGAAGAGAGAGGCTGGGGAGAGAGAGGCTGGGGAGAGAGAGAGGCTGAGGCTGGGGGGGAGGCTGGGAAGAGAGAGGCTGAGGCTGGGGGGGAGGCTGGGGGGAGAGAGAGGCTGAGGCTGGGGGGGAGGCTGGGGGGAGAGAGAGGCTGAGGCTGGGGGGGAGGCTGGGGGGAGAGAGAGGCTGAGGCTGGGGGGGGAGGCTGGGGGGAGAGAGAGGCTGAGGCTGGGGGGGAGGCTGGGGGGAGAGAGAGGCTGAGGCTGGGGGGGAGGCTGGGAAGAGAGAGGCTGAGGCTGGGGGGGAGGCTGGGAAGAGAGAGAGGCTGAGGCTGGGGGGGGAGGCTGGGAAGAGAGAGAGGCTGAGGCTGGGGGGGAGGCTGGGGGAGAGAGAGGCTGAGGCTGGGGGGGGGCTGGGGGGAGAGAGAGGCTGAGGCTGGGGGAGAGAGAGAGGCTGGGGGGAGGCTGGGAAGAGAGAGGCTGAGGCTGGGGGGGAGGCTGGGAAGAGAGAGGCTGAGGCTGGGGGGAGGCTGGGAAGAGAGAGGCTGAGGCTGGGGGGGAGGCTGGGAAGAGAGAGAGGCTGAGGCTGGGGGGGAGGCTGGGGGGGAGAGAGGCTGAGGCTGGAGGGAGGCTGGGGGGGAGAGAGGCTGAGGCTGGGGGAGGAGGCTGGGGGGAGAGAGAGGCTGAGGCTGGGGAGGAGGCTGGGGGGAGAGAGAGGCTGAGGCTGGGGGAGGAGGCTGATGCTGGGGGAGAGAGAGGCTGATGCTGGAGGGAGAGAGGCTGATGCTGGGGGAGGCTGGGGGAGAGAGAGGCTGATGCTGGGGGAGAGAGAGGCTGATGCTGGGGGAGGCTGGGGTGAGAGAGGCTGATGCTGGGGGAGGAGGCTGCTGCTGGGGGAATGGGAGAGAGGGGCCAATGCTAGAGACAGAGAACAAGGGTTGAGGGATAGTGCAATGACAAAATCGATGGGGGGAGTGTAAGGACTCAGAATAAGAGGGGGGCAGCATTGGAGCTCATTATGGAGAAGGGGCAGCATGCATGGGACATTGTGAGGAGGGGGCAGCATGCATGGGACATTGTGAGGAGGGGGGCAGCATGCATGGGACATTGTGAGGAGGGGGCAGCATGCATGGGACACTGAGGAGGGGGCAGCATGCATGGGACATTGTGAGGAGGGGGGCAGCATGCATGGGACATTGTGAGGAGGGGGCAGCATGCATGGGACATTGTGAGGAGGGGGCAGCATGCATGGGACATTGTGAGGAGGGGGCAGCATGCATGGGACCCTGTGAGGAGGGGGCAGCATGCATGGGACATTGTGAGGAGGGATCAGCATGCATGAGACATTGTGAGGAGGGATCAGCATGCATGGGGACACTGTGAGGAGGGGGCAGCATGCATGTGACACTGTGAGGAGGGGGCAGCATGCATGTGACACTGTGAGGAGGGGGCAGCATGCATGTGACACTGTGAGGAGGGGGCAGCATGCATGGGACACTGTGAGGAGGGATCAGCATGCATGGGACACTGTGAGGAGGGGGCAGCATGCATGTGACACTGTGAGGAGGGGGCAGCATGCATGGGACACTGTGAGGAGGGATCAGCAAGCATGGGACACTGTGAGGAGGGATCAGCATGCATGTGACACTGTGAGGAGGGGGCAGCATGCATGTGACACTGTGAGGAGGGGGGCAGCATGCATGTGACACTGTGAGGAGGGGGCAGCATGGCATGTGACACTGTGAGGAGGGGGCAGCATGCATGGGACACTGTGAGGAGGGGGCAGCATGCATGGGACACTGTGAGGAGGGGGCAGCATGCATGGGACACTGTGAGGATGGAGCAGCATGCATGGGACACTGTGAGGATGGAGCAGCATGCATGGGACACTGTGAGGATGGAGCAGCATGCATGGGGACACTATGAGGATGGAGCAGCATGCATGGGACATTGTGAGGGAGGGGGCAGCATGCATGGGACCCTGTGAGGAGGGGGCAGCATGCATGGGACCCTGTGAGGAGGGGGCAGCATGCATGGGACCCTGTGAGGAGGGGGCAGCATGCATGGGACACTGTGAGGATGGAGCAGCGATGCATGGGACATTGTGAGGGAGGGGGTAGCATGCATGGGACACTGTGAGGAGGGGGCAGCATGCATGGGACACTGTGAGGAGGGGGCAGCATGCATGGGACACTGTGAGGATGGAGCAGCATGCATGGGACACTGTGAGGAGGGGGGCAGCATGCATGGGACCCTGTGAGGAGGGGGGCAGCATGCATGGGACACTGTGAGGAGGGGGGCAGCATGCATGGGACCCTGTGAGGAGGGGGCAGGCATGCATGGGACCCTGTGAGGGAGGGGCAGCATGCATGTGACACTGTGAGGAGGGGGGCAGCATGCATGTGACACTGTGAGGAGGGGGCAGCATGCATGTGACACTGTGAGAGGGGGCAGCATGCATGGGACACTGTGAGGAGGGGGGCAGCATGCATGGGACACTGTGAGGAGGGGGCAGCATGCATGGGACACTGTGAGGAGGGGCAGCATGCATGGACACTGTGAGGAGGGGGCAGCATGCATGGGACACTGTGAGGATGGAGCAGCATGCATGGGACACTGTGAGGATGGAGCAGCATGCATGGGGACACTATGAGGATGGAGCAGCATGCATGGGACATTGTGAGGAGGGGGCAGCATGCATGGGACCCTGTGAGGAGGGGGGCAGCATGCATGGGACCCTGTGAGGAGGGGGCAGCATGCATGGGACACTGTGAGGATGGAGCAGCATGCATGGGACATTGTGAGGAGGGGGGCAGCATGCATGGGACACTGTGAGGAGGGGGCAGCATGCATGGGGACACTGGTGAGGAGGGGGCAGCATGCATGGGACCCTGTGAGGAGGGGGCAGCATGCATGGGACCCTGTGAGGAGGGGGGCAGCATGCATGGGACCCTGTGAGGAGGGGGCAGCATGCATGGGACCCTGTGAGGAGGGGGCAGCATGCATGTGACCCTGTGAGGATGGAGCAGCATGCATGGGGACACTGTGAGGATGGAGCAGCATGCATGGACACTGTGAGGAGGGGGCAGCATGGCATGGGACACTGTGAGGAGGGGGCAGCATGCATGGGACCCTGTGAGGAGGGGGCAGCATGCATGGGACCCTGTGAGGAGGGGGGGCCAGCATGCATGGGACCCTGTGAGGAGGGGGCAGCATGCATGGGACACTGTGAGGAGGGGGCAGCATGCATGGGACACTGTGAGGATGGAGCAGCATGCATGGGACACTGTGAGGAGGGGGCAGCATGCATGGGACCCTGTGAGGAGGGGGCAGCATGCATGGGACACTGTGAGGAGGGGGCAGCATGCATGGGACCCTGTGAGGAGGGGGCAGCATGCATGGGACCCTGTGAGGAGGGGGCAGCATGCATGTGACACTGTGAGGAGGGGGCAGCATGCATGTGACACTGTGAGGAGGGGGCAGCATGCATGTGACACTGTGAGGAGGGGGCAGCATGCATGTGACACTGTGAGGAGGGGGGCAGCATGCATGTGACACTGTGAGGAAGGGGGCAGCATGCATGGACACTGTGAGGAGGGGCAGCATGCATGGGACACTGTGAGGAGGGGGGCAGCATGCATGGGAACACTGTGAGGATGGAGCAGCATGCATGGGACACTGTGAGGATGGAGCAGCATGCATGGGACACTATGAGGATGGAGCAGCATGCATGGGACATTGTGAGGAGGGGGCAGCATGCATGGGACCCTGTGAGGAGGGGGGCAGCATGCATGGGACCCTGTGAGGAGGGGGCAGCATGCATGGGACACTGTGAGGATGGAGCAGCATGCATGGGACATTGTGAGGAGGGGGCAGCATGCATGGGACACTGTGAGGAGGGGGCAGCATGCATGGGACACTGTGAGGAGGGGCAGCATGCATGGGACCCTGTGAGGAGGGGGCAGCATGCATGGGACCCTGTGAGGAGGGGCAGCATGCATGGGACCCTGTGAGGAGGGGGCAGCATGCATGGGACCCTGTGAGGAGGGGCAGCATGCATGTGACCCTGGGAGGATGGAGCAGCATGCATGGGACACTGTGAGGATGGAGCAGCATGCATGGGACACTGTGAGGAGGGGGCAGCATGCATGGGACACTGTGAGGAGGGGGCAGCATGCATGGGACCCTGTGAGGAGGGGGCAGCATGCATGGGACCCTGTGAGGAGGGGGCAGCATGCATGGGACCCTGTGAGGAGGGGGCAGCATGCATGGGACCCTGTGAGGAGGGGGGCAGCATGCATGGGACCCTGTGAGGAGGGGGCAGCATGCATGGGACACTGAGGATGGGACAGCATGCATGGGACACTGTGAGGAGGGGGCAGCATGCATGGGACACTGTGAGGAGGGGGAAGCATGCATGGGACATTGTGAGGAGGGGGCAGCATGCATGGGACATTGTGAGGAGGGGGCAGCATGCATGGGACATTGTGAGGAGGGGGAAGCATGCATGGGACATTGTGAGGAGGGGGCAGCATGCATGGGACATTGTGAGGAGGGGGCAGCATGCATGGGACATTGTGAGGAGGGGGCAGCATGCATGGGACATTGTGAGGAGGGGGCAGCATGCATGGGACATTGTGAGGAGGGGGCAGCATGCATGGGACATTGTGAGGAGGGGGCAGCATGCATGGGACATTGTGAGGACGGGGCAGCATGCATGGGACATTGTGAGGACGGGGCAGCATGATGTGAGGTCAATGTGCAGATCATATTTCATAATTGAGGAAGGTGTGGTGGGTATAATTTATAAGGGAGGGCAGTGTGGTGTTTATTAGGGGCAATGTGACAGTCACAGTATATAAGTGGGGACGGTGTGGTGGGAATATTTTATACTCATGCTATGGTTTGATGTGCCTGTGGTGATCCCCATTGGGGGGGGGGTTAGTGCCCTTCATTTCTCATTTATACTTTTTAAAAGTGTTTTACAGAGTAGATCTGCCTTAAACAGATGTGATGTGCGAAAACTCAGTGTTACGTTGTCACTAAAGGGCGCGACCACTTAAAGTGCCTAGGGCAGCACGAAGGCAAAATACAGCCCTGGCTACAGAGAGCCGGTCCCCCTCGGCCCAGGTCTCCGCTTCCTGCTCCGCCGCACCGGTTAACTGGCCTAGCACTATCGCTGCACGTTGCTTATCAGTCAGGGGGTACAGCTCTAGCAACGGGTTAAGCTTTTTCCGGAAGGCCTGTAAGGCATCCGGTTTCCCGTCATACTGCGGTAGCCAGGCAGCTCCGGGCGCATAGGGCAAGGAAAACGGCATGACCTGAGCAAGCGCGGGGGCCGCGGCACCTCCCGCCGGTACGGCCGGGACCTGGGCAGGCCCATTCCCATCCGCGGGTGCCGCTGCGGCTGCGACCACCGCTCCTCCAGCGGCTCCGTCGGGCGCAGACATCTTGTTTCCGTCCCCCTTAGCTCTTTCCGGCCCCTCCTCTCTCGGGGCGGGGTTTTGGCCTTCGCGCCTCTACTGCTCGAGAAGACGCTCGAGCGGGAACTTTTCGCGCCAAAGATGGCGGCTTCTGAAATTTTTCTGCCAGATACCTCCGGCGGTAACAAGGCGCACCTCTACCAGACGGCAGAGCGGTAAGATCCTGTTCGTGACGCCAAGTTGTCGCGGGCGGGGAGGAGGGTGTCAGCACACCGCGCTCACCCCTTCTGCTCGGGTCCGGCTGCTCAGTGGTGGCTCGAGCCGTAGGCCGGATCCCGGGGGTTTCCCTCGAACGGCACTCCTCGCCCGTGACTGAAAGGGGGGTTTGGGATGTTGGGATAATGTCCGTGACGCCACCCACGGTTGTGGTGATGTGTAGCACCACCGCTGCTCTATGCGGGGGTCCCGGGGATGGTGATGGGGAGCAGCCAGGTGTTGTGTTGCCCCTCCGTGGGTAGGGGTTGGTGATCCCGGGGCCCGGTGATGGCTTGTGAGGTGCGGGGCCTGGTGGGGCGCAGGGACGCGGGGGCAGCGCTGTGCCTTGCGGCACTGTGGTACTCACTCAGCCTGAGACTTGGACACAGTTTGTACGGTAAACCAAACGGCTGGTAGGACGGTCCCACAGACGGCTGCTTTGCTTCCCCGGTAGGTGACGGTGATGTCCCTCTTCCTTGCACCTGTATGTACGGATGGTTGCGATGGGTCCCCACCGGTAACCCGCTCCCCGGCTTCAAGCTGGGCCGGAGGAGCACTACACTTTGCCCGCAGGCGCTGGCCCTCAGAGACTGGTGCCCTGGTGGTGGCG
The DNA here is from genome assembly GCF_048569485.1 of Anomaloglossus baeobatrachus. NCBI lineage: Eukaryota > Metazoa > Chordata > Amphibia > Anura > Aromobatidae > Anomaloglossus > Anomaloglossus baeobatrachus. The sequence goes on along the minus strand of NC_134356.1, from coordinate 653,464,825 downwards.
GTGCCTCTGTTGTACAGGTTGGACTGTTGCCTTCAATCGGGACTTGGTTGTTGGGGGAATCTACGCCCCCTTCACTGACGGATTCGGCAAATTTGGCGACTCCTAGCCTTGTCGGGGTCCGAGAGGCCCCTGCCCTGGTGCTGACTGTCCTTCGGAACACTGCTCCAGACCACCGGGCACACAGCCAACGGGGTCCTTCCAGGAACTTCCAAACGGTCCCCCTCCGGACAGTCACCGCCATCGCTGACCTTGCTGTTCTGGCCCTACCACAAAGCTGGGCTCTCAGGCTTTCCTTTCTTCTTGTCACCTCACTTGCTTTCCTCCTTTACCACTTCTCTCTCTTTACTTTCACTTAGATGTTTACACTTGCCCTCCCTGGGCTCTAACTCTGTTCTCAAGCTCTTCCCTGAGCTGACTGCCTGACACTTCCTGCCTCCAGAGCTGTGAGCTCCTTGGTGGGCGGAGCCAACCGCCTGGCCCACCCCCCTGGTGTGCATCATCAGACTCCTGGAGGAAGGCAACAAGGATTTTTGGTTCAGCTGTGATGTGCCTACCTGGGATGTGGGGTGTGGTGGTGTGTGACCTGTGTCCCCTGGCTTGCCCAGGGCGACACATAGGCGTTTTCGTTCTCTGGTGCTGGCGCCTCCTCTTTTGGCCATCTTTGTCATCCTTCTTCTGAAGCCTGGGTGTATGACGCGTCCTACGTCATCCACACTTGCCGGCATTGAGGTCCTGCGCAGGCGCACTTTGATCTGCCCTGAGCAGGACAGATCAAAGTATTGTAGTGTACCTACACGGGACCGGCGAGTGTGTATGACGTAGGACGCGTCATGCACACAGGCTTCAGAAGGAGCACAAAGATGGCCGAACGTGGAGGTGCCGGCACCGGAGGACAAAGATGCCCATATGACCCAACTTCATAGCAGCGACCGTTTATTATAAAGTCATTAAAGTCATGTTAGAATGCTGCATATAAGAGCCCAGTGGTGGTGGCCACAGCTTATAGGCCCCAAATCTGCTGACAGGTTCCTGTAACGCCTGTCTGGATCCACAGACTCAGACGGGCTGTAATGGACAGGATCGAGGGAAGCCACTCACCAAGCAGGACCCCCAGAACCCTGAAACCCTTTAACCCCTATACAGGGATTTGGAATTACACAGGGCCATGGAGATCACTACCTGTGGAAGGCAGCAGTCCGAGACAGTAGTCATCAAACAGGGTCAAACCAGGAATTGCGGAACAGGGACAGAATCGGCAGGCAAGGACGTAATCAGAAACAAGCAGAGGTCAAAACCGGATTGGGCAATGAGGTACAAAAACAGCAGGCAGGAGGGTAGTCCGGAAACAAGCGGTAATCAGCACACAGGAATCACAAAACAGAACAGGACGAAACAGGAGCCAGAACTATCTCTGGCAGAGGTCAGCAGACAGGAAAGGCATTAAAAGAGTTGGGGTGTCTTCCCATAGGTTGTAGCTGAATGATGGTACTTAAGCTGGGATACACCTGCCATCTACAGTCAGCCAGTGGCACTGCAGATCCCCAGGAAACCCAGACCAGTGGATGAACGGAGCCGGCGCCCACCGGTGCCGCTGGCATCGACTCCTCTCCCATCACCAGCACTATCCACGACAGGAACACGGTGTCGCCTGGCGATCGGAGCAGAAGTCGATGGAGCGGTCTCCGGTGGTGATGTCACAGTTCCCTTTAAAATACTAGATTTATCCAGAGGGGAAAAAGTGCTATATCTCAGGAATGGAGAGGCGTAAAAATAAAAGAAAAACCTCATCAGAGTCAGAAAAATAGAAGCATTATATATTTATGGCAAATAATAGGTTCCATGTGCTGCAGGACAACAGTGCTAAGCAACAAAGTGCCTGTATAGGCTGAAAAGTACGGTAATTCTTAAGTATTCTCCATTTATATACATGTCATTATAAAATCCTCACTAGGGAACTTACAATAAACATCTGACAGATTTACAGCCATACAGACTTTATATGGGAATGATACACGGGGGTCATAAACTTTTTATAGGCAAGAGAAAATGTACATAGCGAATCTGACATCGAAATCTTCTCAGCCTCGACGCGCTGAGACTTGGCCGCCTCGTATTGACTATCAGTGACGGAGCAAATGCTGGAGACCTGGAGCTGCTAGGAGAAGTGGCCCATCAGAACCTCGGAATAACCATGATGGTGCAAACCTGTAAATAACAGATATGATTGACAGCTCAATGGTCCACCAGGGAAGGGCTATTGGTTTCATCCACGCTCGGACCTGGCCCTGAAGGCCTGTCCTTAGCTATTCCTGGAATGTAGTGATCGGAGAGGAGGCCAACGCTACCGATAATGATGAGCCCCAGAACGACGTGTAGCTGTCCTTACACCTGTGCGGTAAAAGTCAAAGATAATTATACGAGTCACAGTAATGTCTGCAGGATAATGTTTCACACGAGAGGAGGCGGCGTACAGATGGAGGTGGGATCGGGAAGGACGAGGACAGATTTAAGCGGGCTTTACACGCTACAACAAATCTAACGATGTGTCGGCGGGGTCACGTCGTAAGTGATGCACATCCGGCATCGTTAGTGTTGTTGTAGCGTGCGACAGCTACGTGCGATTGCGATTGAACGTAAAACTGTTGATCGCATACAAGTCGTTCATTAACTTAAAATTGCACGTCGGGTTGTTCTATGTTCCCGAGGTAGCACACATCGCAGTGCGTGACACACCGGGAACGATGAACAGATCTTACCTGCGTCCCGTAGTTCCCGCCGGCAATGCGGAAGGAAGGAGGTGGGCGGGATGTTTACGTCCCGCTCATCTCCGCCCCTCCGCTTCTATTGGCCGGCGGCCGCGTGACGTCGCTGTGACGCCGAACGTTCCTCCCACTCCAGGAAGTGGATGTTCGCCGCCCACATTGAGGTCTCGTATGGAAGGGTAAATAAGTGTGACAGGAAATAATCGTTTGTGCGACACGGTCAACAAATTGAACGTGCCACACATACGATGGGGGCGGGTACGATCGCATACGATATCGAATGTGATATCATAAGGTTTAAAGCAGGCTTATAATGGTTATGTATGGATATCATTTTTATCATAGGATTCCAACATTTCACTTTTTTTTTCTAGGGACAGCTAATGTTTCACAGGCCAGGACGTGGCGCTCTCAGTGTAGAGGTAGGAGATTACGGTGATCTCTACGTCTGGCACAACTACTGCGACCTGTGATGGATCCACCGGGGATCAGAGCGGCAGAGGATTTAGCTTTCATATTTTCTTCATTTAATCTTCTAATCCAGATTAGAATTTAAAATTACCTTCAGCCCCCAAATTCAAACCTCAGGAGGCAAAAATAGTCGGATCCCAAGTTTTAGTCCTAAAACAGGAGTCTATTCAGACCAAAGACCAGTCTTCAAAATTTCAACCATGCACCAATCCCCAAAACTCAGAACTAAATTTTCATACCCATTACTCTAATTCTCAGAACTGCACAGTGAAGATCCCAGAAAAGACAGCAAAATTCTGACTTCTGAACAGACAACAATATTTAGTCACCAGACTCAATCATTGAGACACCAGACCCCCATTATTAAGTTCAGAACCTGCATTGACTATTCTGCTGGTGCAGTCACTGTGTACATACAGAGGAGGAGGGGAGGAGAGAAGATCCAGCACAGACGTAATAAAAAAATTCTTTATTCAAAATTCATAAAAAAGGTAATTCCAACTAAGTGCAGAATATATTTACACTTTACACGTTTCGGAGAAAGTAGACATATATAGACATATATTCATATATATATATAGACATATATATATATATTCATATATAAAGACATATATTCATAAGCATGTTGCTTATGAATAAGGAGTCTACTTTCTTCGAAACGTGGAATTTTGAATAAAGAATTTTATTATGTTGGTGCTGGATCTTCTCTCCTCCCCTCTTCCTCTTGATGTGACTGATTATTCAGCTGTAGAAGCCAAAACACTTGTTCCGTGCACCGGACCAGAAGTTGGAGATACCTGCTTTGGAGTGGTGAGCTGAACTAAATTCCTTAACTGTGTACATACATTACTGATCCTGAGTTTCCTCCTGTATTATACTCCAGAGCTGCACTCACTATTCTGCTGGTGCAGTCACTGTGTACATACATTACATTACTGATCCTGTACTGATCCTGAGTTTCCTCCTGTATTATACTCCAGAGCTGCACTCACTATTCTGCTGGTGCAGTCACTGTGTACATACATTACATTACTGATCCTGTACTGATCCTGAGTTTCCTCCTGTATTATACTCCAGAGCTGCACTCACTATTCTGCAGGTGAAGTCACTGTGTACATACATAACATTACTTATCCTGTACTGATCATTAGTTACATCCTGTATTATACTCCAGAGCTGCACTCACTCTTCTGCTGGTGCAGTCACTGTGTACATACATTACATTACTTATCCTGTATTATATCCTGTACTATACTCCAGAGCTGCACTCACTATTCTGCTGGTGCAGTCACTGTGCACATACATTACATTGCTTATCCTGTACTGATCCTGAGTTTCCTCCTGTATTATACTCCAGAGCTGCACTCACTATTCTGCTGGTGCAGTCACTGTGTACATACATTACTTATCCTGTATACTTATTCAGGATCAGTACAGGAGAAGTAATGTATGTACACAGCAACTGCACCAGCAGAATAGTGAGTGCAGCTCTGGAAAATAATATAGGAGGTAACTCAGGATCAGTGCAGGATCAGTAATGTAATGTATGTACACAGTGACTGCATCAGCAGAATAGTGAGCGCAGCTCTGGAGTATAATACAGGATGTAACTAATGATCAGTACAGGATAAGTAATGTTATGTATGTACACAGTGACTGCACCAGCAGAATAGTGAGTGCAGCTCTGGAGTATAATACAGGAGGAAACTCAGGATCAGTACAGGATAAGCAATGTAATGTATGTGAACAGTGACTGCACCAGCAGAATAGTGAGTGCAGCTCTGGAGTATAGTACAGGATATAATACAGGATAAGTAATGTAATGTATGTACACAGTGACTGCACCAACAGAATAGTGAGTGTAGCTCTGGAGTATAGTACAGGATATAATACAGGATAAGTAATGTAATGTATGTACACAGTGACTGCACCAGCAGAATAGTGAGTGCAGCTCTGGAATATAATACAGGATGTAACTCAGGATCAGTAATGTATGTACACAGTGACTGCACCAGCAGAATAGTGAGTGCAGCTCTGGAGTATAATACAGTATGTAATTGCATTGCGTATTATACTCTAGAGCTGCACTCACTATTCTGCAAGCTTCAGAGATTAAGGCTATGTCCGCACGTTGCTTTTTACCTGCTTTTTTGCTGCTTTTTCAACTGCAGCGTTTAATGCCAAAATGGTTGTGTTCTGCTTTTCAAGCAAAGTCTATGGGAATTTGGGTTTCTTGTCCGCACTATGCAGTTCAAACTGCAGCCTTTTTGTTGCAGAACTTTGGTCAAAAACTCAGCTTTGCAGTGCAAAACCCAAATGGCAAAAACAATTGACATGTGAATTGTTTTTGCCATTTGGGTTTTGCACTGCAAAGCTGAGTTTTTGACCAAAGTTCTGCAACAAAAAGGCTGCAGTTTGAACTGCATAGTGCGGACAAGAAACCCAAATTCCCATAGACTAAGCTTGAAAAGCAGAACACAACCATTTTGGCATTAAACGCTGCAGTTGAAAAAGCAGCAATAAAGCAGGTAAAGAGCAGGTAAAAAGCAACGTGCGGACATAGCCTAATTCCTGCAGTTCCAGGCTGGCTACACAATGGCACTGTACAGTGCTTTAACATAGGTAAAACCTTACTCCCATCAGCATTAATGGAGCTCAGGTAAGTATATATGCTTTTTTCCTACTTCCAGGTGAATTGTGAAGGCAGCTCTGAAGTACTGTATAATACAATCTATAACCAGGGATAAGGAATGTAATGTATTTACCAAGTTACTTAACATTTTATATTGTACTTAGTGTTTTATGTAGGATTTAATAGTGTGTAAATTGGTGTTCAAAGGTGAGCGTTGCCTTTAAGCTGTGGCGCGTATATGAGTGTAGTAAATTGACATTCCCCTGAGTGGTTCGTGCTCGGACAGTGCCATGTGCACAGGAATGTGGCTCCTATTATTAATGGCATGTGCAGAATAGGATCCTGTCTGCACCTTTCTCTCTGGACATGTTTGACTTGACGTTCGGTCTCCCACCTTGTCTGACTGTCGGTGGACTTCAGTGTCTGCTGCAGTCAGTCTTTACTTGTCGTTGTCAGTCTGTGTCTGGCTGTAAGTCCCTCTTAGTTCCTGTATGACGCTGTGTCCATCTTCACCCGCTTTAATCCTATTCAAAAAGTCAATCCTAAAAGTGACTGATGAAAACTGATGAAAAGAACATTTGGAAACATTTTGTGTTATATTTTGCTAGTGACGTCTGCTCATGACATGAGATTTGTGGAATGACTTCTGGAGTGATACAGAGGGGAAAGGAAGTATGATCCGCTGCCGATTTTACACGTTTTCCCATCGACAAAAAATGGCGAGTTCTGTAATTTTGTATCGTAGGAAACTTCAGCTGTGACAGACAGAATAGAAATCCAGGAAATCCGATTTTATGATTTTTAAATGATTAATTTCCATTTTAGTTCATAAAATAAGTATTTGATCACCGACCAACCGGCAAGAATCCTGGCTCTCATAGACCTGATATTTTTTCTCCTGCTCTGCACTCATTACCTGTATTATTTCCACCTGTTTGAACTCGTTACCTGTATAAAAGACACTTGTCCACACACTCTATCACACTCCAACCTCTCCACCATGGCCAGGACCAAAGAGCTGTCTAAGGACACCAGGGACAGCATTGTAGACCTGCACAAGGCTGGGATCAGCTACAGGACAATAGGCAAGCAGCTTGGTGAGAAGGCAACAACTGTTGGTGTAATTATTTGCAAATGGAAGAAACTAAAATGGATAGTTGCGATTCAACTCAATATGCGAAGTTGGGGGCGTATTCTGAGATTTAGCTAAGGGGCCCTATTAATTCTGTGTACACTTTTGCTTTTGGAGGTTTTCAGGGACTAATAATGATATCTGATTACCCCTATTCTTCTCAATCTATACTTTTGGCCTGGGACAACTCATAAACAACTCCCATGGCTTCCAGTATCACCTACACGCTGATCAGCAGTTGAATTAACATGTGGTCACTCCGCGCTGCCGTGAAGAGACCAATATAGGAAGGATCCAGGACACATCGGTAGATGGAAGCAGTTAATTTCTATGCGTTTCAAAGCCTTCTGGCTTCTTCTTCAGGAAAAATCTTTGTGGCAGAGCAGAGTAAGGACATGTTTCCTTCCACTGCTGATCTTTTGTACCTCTGTGTACATCGTTCATCTGCGGCAGCACTCCATCCTATACATCATGTTGTTGTGTCTTACCTATGGTCTCCTTCCTCATTATCCAGATTGTGTCACATGGTGTTTTGCTCTAAAGTCGCTGAGTCTCATGGCAGCATCGGACGTTCACATACAGAGTTTGACACGCCTCACTATGCCTGCTTTGGTGATTTTGAGTTACACAGAAAAGCTCGGGTCTTGACCAGCTGTGTTCTTATTAGTGATCGGGCTTGCAGGAGTTAACTTCTGCTAGCCTGTTGGTTACTTCTTGGCTCACATGTTGTGGGAGACCTATCATAGTCACTCCCCGCCTTTTTAAGATGGAGAAGCCTGTCTTCCCATGCTGACTATAGCTTTAGCTACACTGGTCCATAGGATGTCGTGTCCCAGTCCTGCTGCTAATTGTATTGCTTTGCACGTGGAGTTATTGTGGTGTCTCTCGTTCATTCCTCCCTGCTCTTATTTTCCTCCTTATCAGTTATTGTCTGATAACTCTGTGTGAGCGTTCTGTGTGACAGAGTCTTGGTCTCCCCTGTGTGTCCATATCTAAGGGCTCTACCACTCCTGTCCCGGCCCCCTCCTGGGGTGAGAGAGAAGGGGGATTAGATCAGGGTTGTACTGGAGCAGGGCAAGGATGGCGGCCCAGACATCATCACCATCAGACGTATCTCTCGGACAAGGGACAGCTAGGGGCCACCTAGTCTGAGGGCCAGTTTAGGAGCCCCGATCCCCAGTTATCCCATTACACCCGTGATAGGAAGCCCTTGAAGGCAGGGTCCTTTCCCCCTCTGTACCAGTCTGTCAGTTTGTTAACTTCATTTTATATATGTTTATATTTCTTATATAATAATAATAATTTTATTCATTTATATAGCGCTATTAATTCCACAGCGCTTTACATACATTGGCAACACTGTCCCCATTGGGGCTCACAATCTAGAGTCCCTATCAGTATGTCTTTGGAGTGTGGGAGGAAACCGGAGAACCCGGAGAAAACCCACGCAAACACGGGGAGAACATACAAACTCCTTGCAGATGGTGTCCTTGGTGGGATTTGAACCCAGGACCCCAGCGCTGCAAGACTTCAGTGCTAACCACTGAGCCACCGTGCCACCCATATATGTATTCATCCTTCTGGATTCTTGAATTTAACAATAAAAACGAATGATTGCGCGCCAATACCTGGTGTACGTGTCCTACTACTCTTACCTTGTGTATGAAAAAGAGAGGGAATAGTGCTATTAGTGCTTCTTTTTTCGATAGCGCTATCCGGATACCACTATCTGTTCTCTAGGAGTAGTGCTATCGGATAGCTTTACACGTTTTCTTTCATTATCGGTAGCGCTATACAGATAGCGTTATCTGTGGTCTTTCATTCGAAGTAGCGCTATCAGATAGCGCTAGCCCGACATAGTGTTGCCTCAGAAATGTTGCCTCACAATATTGCCTCAGTGTTGCCTCAATGTTTCCTCAGTGTTGCCTCAATATTGCCTCACAATGTTGCCTCACAGTGTGGCCTCGGCCACATAGGGCTGTGGATGGTTGCCTCGTCAGCCTCAACAACATAGGGCTGTGGATGACTCATTGCGCACAGACACACGGACACGTCCAAATTAGATATATTGATAGCCTTTGAAGACTGACTGTTGGCAATACCACTGATCGGCTGAATGAAGGGTGAATGTTCCTGATCTGCAACCAAATGTATGGTGCTGTGAGAGTTGGGACTCCCACCACTCAGATACCATGATAGACCATCAATATTACAGTCATGGAAAACCCCTTTAAGGCAGACATACAGTGTGTCCACCCATATCATGTCCACCACCATTAACTAGAGAATGGCGGCAGCTATAGCCATAGAAGTGGTGTCTAGGTCTAGTAAAGTAGCCATGCACTACGCAATGAAACCATCTATAGCGCCACCTGGTGGAAAACAATGGAGTTAGCATTTTTATCTAAAAAACGGAACGAGATAGAGAAAAAAAGTGAATTACAAAGTTGTAGGGCATCATCAATTCAATACGAGTCGACACCTTGCATACAGAAATGCTATGACTAGAACATGTAAAACTCACAAGGCTGCGGACGTGAAGCGATACCTCATGGAGATCTTCCTACAAGTCATTGGGTATGGTGGCTGCGTGGAGTGGCCTCCGCTCACCTGACCTGACCCCATTGGACTTCTTTCTGTCAGGTCTCATCAAACAGCAGGTGTATGTGATCCCCTCCACCAACATTGCAGGACCTACGACCACGTATCACAGATGCTTGTGCAAACGTGTCACCTACCATATTGCACAACGTGCAGCAAGATACAGTATGCTGTGCAGAGGCCAGATGTGCATTGCAGCTGACGGGAGACACTAATGAGCATGAAAAGTTAAATGAGCGCCATATGCGTGACCAGCATTCAATGTTTTGGGGGGGTCATGGGTTTCATATCATAGCATTTCTGTATGCAAAGTGTCGATTCGTATTGAATTGATGATGCTCTACAACTTTGTAATTCACTTTTTTTTCTCTATCTCGTTCCGTTTTCGAGATAAAAATGCTAACTCCGTTGTTTTCCACCAGGTGGCGCTATAGGTGGTTTCATAGCGTAGCGCATGGCTACTTTACTATACCTAGACACCACTTCTATGCCTATAGCTGCCGCCGTTCTCAAGGTAATGGCGGTGGACAGGATATGGGTGGACACTGTATACAAAGAAACCGAAGGATCCCAGAGCAAAACAGCCTATGGCTTAGTTAGAAACAGACGATGAAGTTCTTGCACGTCTTACAAATCTGTATTCAGTGCCAATTTGTGAAGTAATTACTGCCGTCAGCCATTGCAGGATTCTCGTGTTTATTTAACATATAGTGACCGCCTGATGTAAAACTTTATACATAATTGGCCGCATAACTCCCACAACCTTTGGCCCTTTTGCTCGGCTGTAATAGTCAATGTATACGTTTAAATAAACCCAAATATTCACATGAATATAATTAGTTACTGCAGGGAAACATAAACATTTAGGGGTCATATCTCAAGAGTGACATATAAGGAAAATTCACAATCTTGCTGAAAAATCATTTTTCATAAATTATTCAGATACTTTACGGGGCGGCTCAGTTTGGTCACAATCATTTGTTAAAAGGATCCCCCAACCATTAGAATAGGACAAGATGTCACCTGTGACCTCAAGCAATCAGCTGTAATATGTAGGGGATCCTGGTCTACAGTGCCACCACAGGGAAGATGAGGCATTACACATGGAATCGATGGTGCCCTATAAATAAATAATAATATTAGGTGTGCATTAAAATACATCCACAGGTGTGTCTCAAATTAACTCAGATGTTGCCAATAAACCAATCAGAATCTTCCAAAGTCATGACATCATCATATGAGCTGTCCCATAGTGCTTAAAGGCATAGTACTCTTAGTATATGTAAACTTTTGTATTAAAAATGCCTTAAAACATTCTCTCTCTCATTATTCTGGAATTTGGCAAATATCAATAATTTTGGTTCCTAATTGACCCCAAAATGGGAAAGGTTTATTCTGATTTCATGTCAGATAATGAGCAAAACCTGAAGATAATTAATAATTAATAATTAATAATAATAATAATAATAATTTTATTCATTTATATAGCGCTATTAATTCCACAGCGCTTTACATACATTTGCAACACTGTCCCCATTGGGGCTCACAATCTAGAGTCCCTATCTGTATGTCTTTGGAGTGTGGGAGGAAACCGGAGAACCCGGAGGAAACCCACGCAAACACGGGGAGAACATACAAACTCCTTGCAGATGGTGTCCTTGGTGGGATTTGAACCCAGGACCCCAGCGCTGCAAGGGTGCAGTGCTAACCACTGAGCCACCGTGCCGCCCCCGAAGATGTGTCTTTATAGAGAGCGGAAGAAAACAATCTGCAGATGCGTCTGTATAGAGAGCGGAGGGAAAAACCTGCAGATGTGTCTGTATAGAGAGCGGAGGGAAAAATCTGCAGATGTGTCTGTATAGAGAGCAGAGGGAAAAATCTGCAGATGTGTCTGTATAGAGAGCGGAGGGAAAAACCTGCAGATGTGTCTGTATAGAGAGCGGAGGGAAAAATCTGCAGATGCGTCTGTATAGAGAGCGGAGGGAAAAATCTGCAAATGTGTCTGTATAGAGAGTGGAGGGAAAAATCTGCAGATGTCTTTTTAGAGAGTGGATGGAAAAACCTGCAGATGTGTCTGTATAGCGAGCGGAGGGAAAAATCTGCAGATGCGTCTGTATAGAGAGCGGAGGGAAAAATCTGCAGATGTGTCTGTATAGAGAGCGGAGGGAAAAATCTGCAGATGTCTTTTTAGAGAGCCGAGGGAAAAACCTGCAGATGTGTCTATTTAGAGAGTGGATGGAAAAACCTGCAGATGTGTCTTTATAGAGAGCTGAGGGAAAAACCTGCAGATGTGTCTGTATAGAGAGCAGAGGGAAAAATCTGCAGATGTGTCTGTATAGAGAGTGGAGGGAAAAACCTGCAGATGTGTCTGTATAGAGAGCCGAGGGAAAAATCTGCAGATGTGTCTGTATAGAGAGCGGAGGGAAAAATCTGCAGATGTGTCTGTATAGAGAGTGGAGGGAAAAATCTGCAGATGTGTCTGTATAGAGAGCGGAGGGAAAAATCTGCAGATGTCTTTTTAGAGAGCGGAGGGAAAAACCTGCAGATGTGTCTATTTAGAGAGTGGATGGAAAAACCTGCAGATGTGTCTATTTAGAGAGTGGATGGAACAACCTGCAGATGTGTCTTTATAGAGAGCGGAGAAACAAATCTGCAGATGTGTCCTTTTAGAGAGCGGAGGGAAAAACCTGCAGATGTGTCTTTTTAGAGAGTGGATGGAAAAACATGCAGATGTGTCTTTATAGAGAGCGGAGGGGGAAACCTGCAGATGTGCCCTTTTAGAGAGCTGAGGGAAAAACCTGCAGATGTGTCTGTATAGAGAGTGAATGTAAATGTCTGGTTTTAACTGTACTTTATTATATAATATATTAATATAATCTATTAATATATATTATATATAGCGGACACAGACAGAAGAGGGCCCCTGTGCAAGAATAGTATATGGGCCCTTTGCAGTCCTATAACTCATCATACTGCACAATCCCTCCTGCTTTTCAGGTGGTAGTGGCCCACTTACCTCTTGGGCCCCCCTGAAGTTGCACTGCACAGGTTGCACCAATGATATGTCCACCCCTGCTTATAACAAATAATATATTTAATTCTCAAATTTAGGGTTTTACGAATTCATTACTTTTTAGACCAGTTTTCTCCAACTCCAGTTCTCAATAGCCACCAACAGATCTTGTCAGGATTTCCTTAGTATAGCACAGATGATGGAATTATCACCAGGGCCATATTAAGGAAACGCTGAAGACATGAACTGTTGGTGGCTCTGGAGTTGGGGACAATGCTTTAGTCTGTTTAGTCCACCATGTTTCATTAAACCCATTATACAATATGTGCCCGTTATCTCAATTTCGGGGACATTTAGGTAGCCCATGTTTAATTATTGAGACTGATACTTGGCATCTTCCTATTGGACAGAAGGATCCTTGGGCCCACCCCCAAGGAAGCAAGGAATGGGTGTGACTACTACTTCTGCACTTCTTACAGCTAGACTCCGAATATATCTAATTGTAAGAGAGCAGCCACCCTTTCTATACTTCTTGCTGACTATTTTCATGCCCACATTTGTATGTAATTGGACTAGATAGAACTGTTATTGCTGCATTGAGCCAGGAAACCACATTTTGGGCAAATGCAATTCATGGCCATGGCAAGGTCAGGGTTCATGAAAGGTGGTGGTCTAATACCAAGAGGACAATGAGAGGTGCAGAAGTTTCACTTGTAATATGACGGGGGAAACTCTACGAGTGGCATACAGGCTGTGGCACAGGGTGGCCAAAGGGTGGACATATCGTTGTGGGGCCAAGGAGGTAAGAGGGCCACTTCTACCTTCAAAGCAGGTGGAATCGTGTATGATGAGCTATTGGATTGCAAAGGGTCTGTATATTGTTCTTACACAATGGCCCTTTTCTCTCGGTGTCTCCTGATGGGTCCTATAGTGACACAGCTGGACAAGCAGTTGGTGTAGCCCACAGTCACTTTCGCTCAGTCCGACCTGGGAACAGGGCCGCCACTAGAAATTTCAGGGCCCTATACTGGCAACATTTTTGGGCCCCCATGAAACACCGGCCAGGCTCCACCCCAGCTCCGCCTCCAGCACTCAAACCTTACGTAGTCTCGCCGTATATATACACACACACAGTCATGGCCAAAAGTGTTAGCACCGTTGAAGTTGTTCCAAAAAATGAAGCATTTCCCTTAGATAATGTATAATACACCCCCTACACCGCCCCTAGATGGGTTTTGCATGCAAATTAACCATGTGTGTAGTGGCCGAAGCGACACTGCTTGCTCCCTCTGCTGCGGCTGTGACTAGGGCTCGGTGAAGAGGGGGGTCCGGCCTGGGGCTTAGTAGAGTTAAGTAATAACCCTGGGCCCAGCTGGGCCCCCCTCTTCACCGGGCCCCATACACCAGTCATCGTTGTTATGCTCTGACGGTGGCCCTGCCTGGTAGTAACATCTGTGTTGAGCCAAGATCACCAACCCAAGTTACGCCACCTACTCCTAACATTTTTGGTGCCCAGAGGGGTCGTCACTTTTCTTTCCTATATAAACAGATGAATGTGAATATCTCCTGGAGTCCTGCTCAGGTCAAACGATGTAGGAATTTAATATTTTTCATAGATCAACATAAATCACAAAAAAACGTTGCCCCAATGGTCAGTTCATCTCCTGCATTATTTCTTACAACTATTTTTTTCAGCCACTTCCAATACAGAGATTTTGTTTCTTGAAAAACCTGGGTCTTACATAATATCTGGATATTACATTTTTTGACGAAAATATAGAAAGCAGCTTGGATTTTTTCCCTCTGGTCATTTGGCAAGGAATTACTTTTTCTTGACAGATGCCCGGGGTAGACAGAAGGTTTGCAGTGAGAAGCATAGCTGAGATTTGAGCTCCTAAAGCTAAATGACCTTTACACGTTCCTTTTTTTTTTTTTTGTCATTTTTTTCCTGTGCGTTTTTGCCTATTAACAAATGAAAGTTGTTGTTTGTTATTATTATTATTATTATTATTATTATTATTATTATTATTATTATTTTATTTTTTATTTTTTTTTATTTTTTTTTACATAAGACCTATGGCAATTTACTCAGCTAAATATTTATTAAAAGAACGAGTCCTCTAAAATGATAGGACTTTCTGTGAGGTGTTTTCTTCACAAATGAAAGTTTTTGGGGTTTATTATTATTATTATTATTATTATTATTATTATTATTATTATTTTATTATTTGTTTTTAAATATGACCTATGGCAATTTACACAGCTAAATATGTATTACAGGAACCAGTCCTCTAAAATGAAAGGACTTTCTGTGAGGCACTATCTTCACAAATGAAAGTTGCTGTTTTTTTTAATTATTATTATTTTTATTTTATTATTTTTACATATGACCTACGGCAATTTACTCAGCTAAATATTTATTAAAAGAACCAGTCCTCTAAAATGATAGGACTTTCTGTGAGGTGTTGTCTTCACAAATGAAAGTTGTTTTTTATTATTATTATTATTATTATTATTATTATTTGTTTTTACATATGACCTATGGCAATTTACAGAGCTAAATATGTATTACATGAACCAGTCCTCTAAAATGATAGGACTTTTTGTGAGGCACTATCTTCACAAATGAAAGTTGTTTTGTTTAATTATTATTATTATTATTATTTGTTTTTACATATGACCTACGGCAATTTACTCAGCTATTTATTAAAAGAACCAGTCCTCTAAAATGATATTACTTTTTGTGAGGCACTATCTTCCCAAATGAAAGTTGTTTTGTTTAATTATTAATTATTATTATTATTATTATTATTATTTATTTTTACATATGACCTATGGCAATTTACTCAGCTAAATATTTATTAAAAGAACCAGTCCTCTAAAATGAAAGGACTTTCTGTGAGGCGCTATCTTCAAAAATGAATAGGGTTTTGTTTTTTTAAATTATTATTATTTTTAATTTTTTTATTATATTTCATTTTATTATTTGTTTTTACATATGACCTTTATGGCAATTTACTCAGCTAAATATGTATTAAAGGAACTAGTTCTCAAAAATGAAAGGACTTATTGTGAGGTGTTATTTTCTCTGAAGGTTGTTCTGTTCACCTATTTCCTATTATATCTGTTCCTGGAAAAGCCGAGTGACGGCCATAAAAACACCTATAAGGACGGCTTTCGATGGATAATCGGCCTAATTATGTATTAACCCCTTTTATATTTAAAGTTCAAAATCCACAAAAGCTTTCCCAGACTCCGGAGTGGTCACCACAACACTGGTTCGTTGTGGAGCTGTAACTAGGCGGCCATATTGGTTGTCACCCATCTTTCCTAGAAACAGTTCTAAGTACAAAAACAGAGGATGTAGTGGCCTACACATGGTTAAATAAGTCTTCCGTAGAGGGCACGGGGCTGAGAGATGAATTTGGCCGTTTTCACTTTCCTAACACATCGAACCCTCCAGACCTTTTGTCAGTGACAGCGGGGGAGATCTGTAATGGCCGCACAGACAAAAGACGGGTCTGTCTGCGTTCTCCGTCCAAAACGGGGTACAGAGAAGGGGGAGAGGGTGTGATCTGGATTGGTAAATGTCTACAAAACAATGAAACCTTGTTTATCTCTCTACAAGAAGGCCCACTGGGAAATTCTTCCACTTGCGGAATAACTTTAGTCAGGTCTCGGCCTACGTTTATTTGGCACAGAGAGGAGATCTGCATTCTGCAGTCACACAAACGGCGGCTTATGTGTGACCAGAGCTGAAATGTCACAGGGTTACGGTGGCATCTCGGAGGGAAAATCTATAGAAGGGCAGATAAAGTGACATAAAATAGGAAGAATGTCATTTCTGAACCCGACATGATCCCTCCATTGTGACATAGCGACTCGATGGCCTTTTTTGTTCCCTAGGATACATGGCATACTCCTCAAAACATTGAGAGTCCAGCTCTATGGTTCGTGCCCGCATACACCACACCAAATTGTCACCCTATGTAACAATACTAGTTGCTCATATTAACCATTATATACAACCGCCATCTCCTCTCACTCATGGCTTCACTAAATACAGATTTCACACAAAAAATTTGATAATCACCGATCAATTCTGGCAAAGAAAGAAGCAAATTTGTCTGATAAGAAATATTACACAGTTCCTTATATTCCTGTGTACTATTTATTTCTGAAATAAAAATTAAAACGACAGTTACCCTTTAACCCCTTCACCCCCGGGCAATTTTCCGCTTTTCGTTTTTTTTCCTCCCCTTCTTCCAAGAGCCATAACTTTTTCTATTTTTCCGTCAATATAGCCATAGGAAGGCTTATTTTTTTGCGGGATGAGTTGTACTTTTGAACGACATCATTCATTCTGCCCCATATTGTACTGGAAAACAGGAAAAAAATTCCAAGTGCGGTGAAATTGGGAAAAAAGTGCATTTGCACGCTTGGTTTGGGATATTTTATTCACCATGTTCATGATTTTGAAAAACAGACCTGGATATATGATTCCCCAGGTCGGTACGAGCTCGTACACACCAAACATATATAGTTTTACTGTTATCTAAATGGCCGAAAAAAATTCAGAAATTTGTAAAAAAAAAAAAGGAATTGTGCTTTTGTCACCATTTTCCCAGACCCGTAGCGTTCTCATTTTTTGGGATCTGGGGCTCAGTGATGGCTTATTTTTTGCGCCTTGAGCTGACAATTTAATTGTACAATTTTTTCGTAGATAAGATGTTTTGATCGCCTGTTATTGCATTTTAATGCAATGTTGCGGCGACCAAAAAAACCCATAATTCTGTCGTTTGGAATTTTTTTTCTCGTGACGCCGTGTACCTCTCAGATTAATTGAGTTTATATTTTGATATATTGGGCGTTCTTGAAAGTGGCGATACGAAATATATGGTTTTTTTAATAATTATTATTATTGTTTTATCTCGAATGGGGCAAAATGGGAGTGATTTCAACTTTTAAGTTTTTGACTTTTTTTCATATTTTTTAAATTTTTTTAATTTTTTTTTATTGATTTTACTAGTCTCCCTAGAGGACTTTGTCACTGCACAGTGCAATTGTTTCTGCTGATCAGAGCGATGATCTGGAGAAATATGTCTCTCCTGTGAGTGTCTGTGCTCTGCCAGCATTCACAGGAAACACTCATGGCAGTGAGAGGGGTCATCATCTGACCCCACATTTTCAGGGCAACCTATTGGCACCCCGTGATCGTCACAGGGCCACCAATGGTGGTGGGGAACAGCGTGATCCCCTCCAGAGCGCTTTAGGTCTAAAGGGTTAACAGGCATGGGTGGATCGGCGATCCACCCTCGCCTGTTAGCTGTACATGTCTGCTAATCGGATCAGCAGACATGTGTGGGGAATAATGCAGGCTCACCACGTGAGCCCGCATTAAAGGGACATACACAACCAATGACATATAGCTACGTCATTGGTTGTGAAAGAGTAAGGGTAGGTGCACACGACTGTTATCTCTCCATCTGAGAAAAATGGTCCTAATATTCTGATTAGAGAGGCATCATTTTTTCTCGGAGGTAGGGAGAAAAAAAACGAAGTTTCTCCACCTTCTCCATTATGTCAGTCCGTGAAAATCGTATTGAAGTCCGATGTTTTTCACAGATCCATACACTTGCATTGCCGATTTTGATCCGACACACACAAAATTGGAAATGTCAATGATTTTTTTTTCCTTGGACCAAGTGGTCCTCGGGAAAAAAAAAAAATCGGACATGTGCACAGCCTCATAGAATATCATGGGTATGGGTGCTAACCATGAAAACTACGGATAGCACTCATCTAATATATTTGGTCATTTGCACAAGCCCTAAGGTGGGCTTTGCACACTACGACATCGCAGGTGCGATGTCGGTGGGGTCAAATTGAAAATGACGTACTTCCGGCATCGCATGCGACATCGTAGTGTGTAAAGGTTCGATGATCCGATTAACGAGCGCAAAAGCGTCATAATCGTATCATCGGTGCAGTGTCGGTGTAATCCATAATTACGCTGACGCGATGGTCCGATGTTGTTCCTCGCTCCTCCGGCAGCACACATCGCTGTGTGTGAAGTCGCAGGAGCGAGGAACATCTCCTACCAGCGTCACTGCGGCTTCCGTAGGATATGCGGAAGGAAGGAGGTGGGCGGGATGTTTACATCCCGCTCATCTCCGCCCCTCCGCTCCTATTGGCCGCCTGCCGTGTGACGTCGCTTTGACGCCGCACGACCCGCCCCCTTAATAAGGAGGCGGGTCGCCGGCCAGAGCGACGTCGCACGCCAGGTGAATCCATGTGAAGCTGCCGTAGCGATAATGTTCTCTACGGCAGCTATCACAAGGATATCGCAGCTGCGACGGGGCGGGGACTATCGCGCTCGGCATCACAGCATCGGCTTGCGGTGTCGCAGCGTGTAAAGTACCCCTAAGTGTCATCCTCTATTTCACTGAAGACTTAGAAATATGGATCCTTATTCATAATCACCTGATATCACCAACATAACTATTACTAAAGCGAGCTTTACACGCTACGATATCGCTAGCAATTTGTAGCGATATCGAGCGTGTAAGTACCCGCCCCCGTCGTGCAAGCGAAATCGTGTGATCGCTGCCGCAGCGAACATTATCGCTACGGCAGCGTCACACGCACTTACCTGGTCGTCGTCGTCGCTGTGACTGCTGAACAATCCCTGCCTCAAGGGGGAGGGACGTTCGGCATCACAGCGACGTC
The DNA here is from genome assembly GCF_048569485.1 of Anomaloglossus baeobatrachus. Classification (NCBI taxonomy): domain Eukaryota; kingdom Metazoa; phylum Chordata; class Amphibia; order Anura; family Aromobatidae; genus Anomaloglossus; species Anomaloglossus baeobatrachus. The sequence goes on along the minus strand of NC_134356.1, from coordinate 653,445,482 downwards.
ACCGTGATGTCACTAAGCGGCCGGCCAATCAAAGCGGAGGGGCGGAGCTGAGTGTGATGTAAACATCCCGCCCACCTCCTTCCTTCCGCATTGTGGCCGGCGGCAGGTAAGGAGACGTTCCTCGCTCCTGCGGTGTCACACACAGCGATGTGTGCTGCCGCAGGAGCGACGAACAACATCGAAAAACAACCCTTCCCGATTTTTTAGTTTGGGACGACCTCTCCATGGTGAACGATTTTCACCATTTTTGAGGTCGCTGGTAAGTGTCACACGCTGCAATATCGTTAATGACGCCGGATATGCGTCACTAACAACGTGACCCCGACGATAAAACATTAACAATGTCGTAGCGTGTAAAGCCCCCCTTAAGACCGTCAATAACCCCAGAGCGGACGATCCCTGACTTTCCTGGATTCTTAGGCGGGCTTTGCACACTACGACATCGCAGCCCGATGCTGCGATGCCGAGTGCGATAGTGCCCGCCCCCGTCGCAGCAGCGATATGTGGTGATAGCTGGCGTAGCGAAAGTTATCGCTACGCCAGCTTCACACACACACTCACCTGCCGTGCGACCGTCGCTCTGGCCGGCGACCCGCCTCCTTGTTAAGGGGGCGGGTCGTGCGGCGTCACTGCGACGTCACACGGCAGGCGGCCAATCAGAGCGGAGGGGCGGAGATGAGCAGGATGTAAACATCCTGCCCACCTCCTTCCTTCCGCATATCCTACGGAAGCCGCAGTGAGGCCGGTAGGAGACGTTCCTCGCTCCTGCGACTTCACACACAGCGATGTGTGCAGCCGCAGGAGCGAGGAACAACATCGGACCGTCGCGTCAGCGTAATCATGGATTACGCCGACGCTGCACCGATGATACGATTACGACACTTTTGCGCTCGTTAATCGTATCATCTAGGCTTTACACACTGCGATGTCGCATGCGATGCCGGAAGTGCGTCATTTTCAATTTGACCCCACCGACATCGCACCTGCGATGTCGCAGTGTGCAAAGTGCCCCTTAGTGTTTTTATAACAGGCGACCAGCAGCCAGTGATAAAAACCATAAGGAGAACTGCTCCCTCTACTGGACATCAGGGGTTTTGCAATACTATAGAAAACAATGTGCACAAAAATAACATAAAAAAATCTATTAAAATCTGAGTCTCGTATGTGTGTAGTGTAGATGGAGGGTGTCCCACCTGCATTGTACGCAGTCACAAGCATGATTTATGTGGATATCATTGACATCAGAGCCCCTGAAGGGACGACATTTATTAAATCAGGTGTAGATTTTTTAATTAAGTGCGTCGTCCTCATATTGAGGCTTCAGGCGCTGCGTAACACTGTCTGATAACTCTGCCTGAGGGTCTTGTAATGAACATATTAACTGCGTCTTTAGCCAAAGTCATTATGTTAAGGATAGAGGCTGAGACCTCTGCTCTGATCTTGCGGACCGTGCAAAGATCATGGGGGAGGGGAGAAGACATAACACCACCACGATCGAAGAATATACATATTTATATTCCAGGAGTCCTGGAATTACCCCAATGGAAACATCTCTGCGCCTTGTTCCTCTGTGTTCTCTGTGTGGATTCTGACATTTTCCCGGAGGACTCTCCTGCTCAGTCATCTGTGAGCTCCCGCTTGTCCCCTTTCCCTCCTCACTATCCGTCATTAGTCCCCTCTGGCACTCTTATGTCCTCAGTTATATAATTCGCATAGGTAGACCGGTCTCTTACGCGTCTCCCTTGGCCTTGATTGACAGATCTAACATTTTGCTATATCATTGACTTTGTCCCTAAAATCTTTTGCGTGTGCAATAATTACCTGGCCTAGCAAATGTGCTGCACCCCTCTGAGGTAACATGCATGCTAGCATGACCATGGCCCATAACAGCTAGAATACTGCGCATGTGTAAGACCAGAAGCACAGCTAGAGTACCACACATGTTTTAGACCAGAAACACAGCTAGAGTACTGCACATGTGGTAGACCTGGGTCACAGCTAAAGTACCACACATGTGTTAGGCCAGGAACACAGAGCACCATGCATGCGTTAGACCAGAAACAAAACTAGAGTACCGCACATGTGGTAGGCCAGGAACATAGAGTACCGCGCATGTGTTAGACCAGAAACACAGCTAGAGTACTGCATATGTGGTAGGCCTGGGTCACAGCTAAAGTACCACACATGTGTTAGGCCAGGAACACAGAGCACCACGCATGCGTTAGACCAGAAACAAAACTAGAGTACCGCACATGTAGTAGGCAAGGAACATAGCTAGAGTACCGCGCATGTGTTAGACCAGAAAAACAGCTAGAGTAGCATGTGTGACGCCCTGGCAAAACCAGGTAGTCACAGATAGGCCCCCGCCTAACACCTTCCCTCACCTAGGAAACACACAGCCGACCTGAAACCCTAGTCACCCCCCCCACACACCAGTGGGCGGGACCAGGCTGTTAGAACAGGGTGAGAAAACAAGCAGAGGAGTTTGTAGCTCGAGCTGGGAGGAGTGTGGACTGGAGCTAGGTGTAGCTCCAGCAGAGGAAGTTCAAGTTGAACGGTGCCAGGGTCGGAGCCCTGGTACCTTGGCTAGGTGGCAGACGGTGGTCTCCATCCGCAGGAGACGGGAAGATGACTCGGCAGATCCGAGGTGGACCGGGACAGGGTCGTAGCCCGCCGGTACCGACACGGGGAACTGACCCAGAAACCGTAGCACAGAGGGGGTACTCGGACCCTGAAGCTAGGACCGAAACCAGCGGCCTAGCTAATTAACCGATTGAAGGCAGGATTATAGGTCCTGTCCCACCCAAAGTCCCTAAAAGAAGACAACAGCCCACCGATAGGGATAGAAGGCCACCGCCAGGGCCCATAGATCCCACGGTCCAGCGTATGTGGGCACGGCTCCTTAGGCCACATCCAGCTGGAAGCGGACTCCTGAGTTCCAGACCAGGCAGTCCACCATACACAAAGCAAGTACAGGAGGTAAAAGACAGCGACCACCAGTCCGGGTGGGGGACCTGAATGCAACCGGCATCTTGGTTTACCAAAAGACTCATGTGATTCATTTATTGTGAGTAACCAAACATTCCCCCGCACGTCCGGGTGAGCCGGCCCTTGCCATCGTTATACCCTACAAAAAGACACTGGGTCCCGGGGCAACCATCCCTACCCACGGAGGGGTTAACATCTGTGACGCCCTGGACTAGCCAGGTAGTCACATACATACCAACATACACGCCCCCCACCCTAGACAGTTACAACAGTAAATCAAAAACCCTTGTTGCCTCCCTCCAAGGTCTGATGTCCACACCAGGTGGGGCGGAGCCAGGTGGTTAGCCCCACCCACCGAGGAGTTCACAGGCCTGGAGGCGGGAAAAGTGTGAGATCAGTTTTGGAGGTGGAAGTGAGAGGAGTAAACACTTCAGGTGTCTGGTTAGGAGCCCAGGCACTCGCAGCAAGGTTGGCAGACGGTGGTGGCCATCTGCAGGAGTTGGTGGAACTCTGCGAAGCCGTAAGGACTGGGGTCGGGCATTGGCCTTCTAGTACTGAACCGGGAAGCGCAGTGAAGCTAAGCACACAGGCAGGGCCATCGGACCCCGATCAGGCTTGGAGTCGCCGTCAATAGTAAAATCCGAGTGTGACAGAAACCCCAAGGGTTCCCCAACAACCAAGTCCCGACAGAAGGCAACAGTCCACACCGTGAGGATATACAGCCACCGCCACAGGCTAGAGATCCAAGGGCCAGCGCCTGCGGGCAAAACGGGCTCCTACGGCACCTATACGCCGGGGAGCGGACTACCGGTGGGCAACCACAGGAGTCAGAACATTCTAAAAGGTGCAGTGAAAGACAGCCACCATCAGCCGTCCGGGGAGAGCACAACAACAACACTGCAGCCGGCTGCGGAACCCGTCCATCCGGCCGTTTTGGTTTACCAGAGACTCTGTCAGTGATTGCCTGAGTGAGTACACCAGTGCCGTCCGGCACCGCGCCGCGCAGTCCCTGCACCCCAGCCATGCAGCCTCCCTGTTACACCACCGGGCCCCGGGATCACCAACTCCCTACCCACGGAGGGGACAATATCCTCGCTGCTCCCTACCATCTCTCCCAGGATCCCCGTCACCAGCAACGGTGGTGCCATCATCACCACGTCCCGTGGGTGGCGTCACGAACTCTCTCCCCAAACAAACCATCCCTTTTCACTCACGGGTGAGGAGCGCTGCTCGAGTCCCCGGGGTCCGGCCCACCGCTCGAGCCACCGAGCAGCATCAGCAGAAGCCCCAGACCCGAGCGTGGCGAGCGCATCACCCCTCTGCCCGCGACACATTCAGCTGCCACTACATCTTCCTCGAGTGCCCCACAACAGCAGCGGTGGTGTCCCACTTCACCATACACCGTGGGTGGCGCCACAAACTTAATACGGCCTAGTCCGTATATCTACGTCCCCCCTTTTATTCGGCATGTCCGCGAAACCCCCGGGTTCGGAGACCCTCGAGCCACCCCCCCAGAAGGTCCGGATCCGAGCAGCTGCGGCTGCTGGTACGGGGGCGGCACACCCCGAAACTTGGTGTCACAAACAGGATTCAAGCCCATCCACTTACCTGGTGGAAGTGCGCCTTGAATTGGTCAGTCAGCGGTGATCCGTTGAGAAATTTTCAGAAGTCGCCATTTTTGCCACAGTTTTCGCGCCTAAAAATGCGAAAACTGCAGCCCAGCGTCTTCTTCCCCGAGAAAGGGTGCGAAGCTGAAGTCCCACCCCCTGGGCACACGGCCGGAAGGTGAACCCCGAGATCGTAAAACAAAACTAATTAGCCACTTAAAGAAGTGCTTGAAAAAGACCATGGGAGAGAAGCGGGAAGATGTTTGCTCCTAAACCTGATGCTGGAGCCGCGCCGACCGCTGGAGCTGCGGCGCCTGTGAACGAAGCAGTTGGTGAGGAAGCTGCAGCTCCCGCTCCGGTCGCAGGAGCAGTGGGCCCCTGGACTCCGGTAGTGACACCCCGTGTAGCAGCTGGTGGTGACCCGCCTGCCACAGGAAGGATGTCGGCTCCGGCAGTCCGCCCGGCCGCAATGGGAATGGCGCCCGGCCTGGAAGACCCCTTAGCCGCCAGCTCAGAATCGGAGGAGACGGATGAGAGCAGCCCCGGTGTCGACGCCTCAGTAGCTGCGTATATCCCGCGCTGTGGTGGGAATGGATATCGGATGGCTCTATCGACCCATACGTACCGTGCGCTGGAGGCGTACGAGGCTGAGACGGAGTCCACCTCCAAGGATGAGGCCCCGTCTGCCGTCGGGGGTGTGATAGTGTCAATCTGCCGACACTGCGAGTTGCCTGGGCACTTTGCCAGTATGTGCCCCGGGAGTGCCCGGCCTTGAAGGGGCCGGAGCCCGCCACAAGTTTTAAAGTTTGAAGTTGCTGCTAAAATGCCTGTCACCCCTGTTGAACGTCCTCATGTTACTGGAGGAGGCCATCTGCGCAGCAGGTGGGGAGGTGGTAGGCTAGTTAAAAAGGTAAATGCTACAGCACTCCGTTCTTGTTGAACGTCTTCACCCCTGCAAGTTACAAGTGAAGAGGCCATCTGGGGTCGGAGCCCCAGGTCGAGGATGGAGCCCGGTCCGGAGGAGCAGTCGTACCCACACCGTCGGCAGATGAAGACGGAGTCTTTTGGACAGTGCCGCCCATGAGCGAAGGTGGCATTGGGGACTCGTGCTGTCCGGTGGTGGTCCGGGGGAAAGCTGCAGGAGGAGGCTGTTCCAGCAGCGGTATTTAAAGGTTCTTAAATAGTCCCTGACCAACCTTCTCACCTGCCGCAGTCTCTGGAGAGGCTGATTGGAGGAAGGGCCTGCGGTAGAGTCGGCCGAGGCCCAGTCACCACCAAAACCGGTGACCACCCTCCGGGTCAGGGGTCCCCTGGACGTGGGGCCCTTGAAAAAGGACTGCCGGGTAAGGAACTTTTTACCCGGCCTGTACGGGCAACACCCGGACCTAACCTGGACTTGGGCAAGGGGTACCAACCTGTGTTTTAGAGGTGGCATCAGGGCTAGGTTGTTTTGGGTGGGTGAGGTGAGAAGGACCCAGTCCGTCCCGTCCCGGTTTTAAATGTGCAACGTTTAAGAAAGGTGCCTCCTGTAAGGGAAGAGTTAAAATATACTTCGATGTAAATATGTTAGTATACTTGTAATTGTGTTTTACCCGTTTTTCATCTTTTTCAGTTCCTGTTCAATAAATGTTGGTGGTCAGACAGCCCGTGGACGATCTGAATTAAACCAAGGGGGAATGTGACGCCCTGGCAAAACCAGGTAGTCACAGATAGGCCCCCGCATAACACCTTCCCTCACCTAGGAAACACACAACCGACCTGAAACCCTAGTCACCCTCCTTAGGGAAAGATAGACACACCAGTGGACGGGACCAGGCAGATGGACACGCCCACCCAGGGGTCTAGACAGCCCGGGGCGGGAAAACAAGCGGAGGAGTTTGTAGTTCGAGTTGAGAGGAGTGTGGGCTGGAGCTAGGGGTAGCTCCAGCAGAGGAAGATCAAGTTGAACGGTGCCAGGGTCGGAGCCCTGGTACCTTGGCTAGGTGGCAGACGGTGGTCTCCGTCCACAGGAGACGGGAAGACGGCTCGGCAGATCCGAGATGGACTGGGACAGGGTCGTAGCCCGCCGGTACCGGCTCGGTGAACTGACCCGGAAACCGTAGCACAGAGGGGGTACTCGGACCCTGAAGCCAGGACTGAAACCAGCGGCCTAGCTAATTAACCGATTGAGGGCAGGATTATAGGTCCTGTCCCACCCAAAGTCCCTAAAAGAAGACAACAGCCCACCGATAGGGATAGAAGGCCACCGCCAGGGCCCATAGATGCCACGGTCCAGCGTCTGCGGGCACGGCTCCTTAGGCCGCATCCAGCTGGGAGCGGACTCCTGAGTTCCAGACCAGGCAGTCCACCATACACAAAGCAAGTGCAGAGGTAAAAGACAGCGACCACCAGTCCGGGTGGGGGACCTGAATGCACCCGGCCGTGGTGGCCGGCCACCAGCACCTTGGTTTACCAAAAGACTCGTGTGATTCTGTGACGCCCTGGCCTAAACAGGTAGTCACAGACACAACATCATACACCCCCCCTCCCTGGATAGGTCACACCAGTCACACATTAAATCCTTGTTGCCACCCTCCAGGGTTGATGTCCACACCAGGTGGGGCTGAGCCAGGCAGTTGACCCCGCCCACCGAGGAGTTCACAGGCCTGGAGGCGGGGAAAACACAGTAGAGAGAAGAGAGAAGAGACTACGGAGTCCAGTTGTGGACGGTAGAGAGTGAGGAGTGAAACTGTTGGTGCCTGGGTCAGAGCCCAGACACTTCCAGCAAGGTAGGCAGACGGTGGTGGCCGTCTGCAGGAGTTGGTGATGGTCAGCGGAACCGTAGGACCGGGGTCGGGCGGTGGCCCGCCGGTACCGAACCGGGGAACCGATTGGAGCCAAGCACCAGACAGGGTACTCAAATCCCGACTAGGCTTGAAGCCGACCTTTAGTCAAATTTACTGATTGCCACCGCCAAGGGCCAGAGATCCATAGGGCCAGCGTCTGCGGGCAAACGGGCTCCTCCGACACGTATAGGCCGGGGAGCGGACTACCGGTGCCCAGGCATTGGAGTCAAGATACAAAACACAGGTGCAGGAAAACGACAGCCACCATCAACCCATCTAGGGAGAACACCGCAGCCGGCTGCGGGCCCCGTCCATCCATTGGTTTACCAGAGACTATGTCCATCTGTGTCTGAGTGAGTACACCTGTGCCATCCGGCACCGCGCTGCGCTGCACCGTAAAGCTGCACCCTGCAAACCCATCCTACGGAACCCTCCCTCCTACCGGGCCCCGGGACCAACAGCCCCTACCCACGGAGGGGCCAACACCTAGCTGCTCCCCACCATCGCTCCCGGGAACACCGTCACCAGCAGCGGTGGTGCCCACCATCACCACGACCCGTGGGTGGCGTCACGAACAATCTCCATAGCGGCCCCGGCCGCGCACCCACCCGATCCCCAACCCATTCCCCTTTCCACTCGTGGGCAAGGAGCGCTGCTCGAGCCCCGGGTCCGGCCCACTCGAGCCACCGAGGAGAAGGCACCGGATCCCAGCGCGATCTTCCCGAGCAGCCCAAGTGACGGGGAAACTGGCCCCCGCCCCTGACAACTCATTTACTGTGAGTAACCAAACATTCCCCCGCATGTCCGGGCGCGCCAGCCCTTGCCATCGCTATACCCTACACAAAGACACTGGGTCCCGGGGCAACCATCCCTACTCATAGAGGGGTTAACATCCAGCTGCCACTACATCTCCACCGGGCGCCCCACAATAGCAGCGGTGGTGTCCCACCTCACCACACACCGTGGATGGCGTCACGAACTTAATACGGCCTAGCCCGTACATCTATGCCCCACCTTTTATTCGGCGTGTCCACGAGACCCCCGGGTCCAGAGACCCTTGAACCACCCCACCAGAAGGTCCAGATCCGAGCAGCGGCGGCTGCTGGGACGAGGGCGGCACACATGCATGTGTTAGACCAGGAACACAGCTAGAGTACCGCACATGTGTTAGGCCAGGAACACAGTTAGAGCACCACACATGCGTTAGACCAGAAACACAGCTGGAGTACACACAGAAGTGGTAGGCCAGGAACACAGCTAGAGTACCAAACATGTGATAGGTCAGGAACACAGCTTGAGTACCACATATGTGTTAGATGAGGAAAGCAGCTGGATGGACATTTTTCTCTTTCAGTTTTAACGTTAACTTATTTTAAACTATTAAAGGGAACCTGTCAGGTGCAATATGCACTCAGAACCACGAGCAGTTCTGGGTGCATATTGCTAATCCCTGCCTAACTGTCCCTGTATGTAGAAGCATAGATAAAGAGATCTTTTAAAAACGTATTTCTAAAGATCCTTTAGGATATGCTAATGAGGCCAGCGACTAATCGCAAGGGCTTTAGTTCCTTTGGCTAGTCGGCCCCCTTAGCATGGTAGCACGCCTCTGTGGGTGTGCTGACATGCTAATAAATGTGCAGCGTCAGAGGCATGGTCGATCTCACTGCTCTCTGCTGACACTGTACCCGACGCTGGATTTCTGCTCAGTGCGCATGATCAGAAGTCCCGAATTTCCACTCATGCGTAATATGAAGCTGAGTATACACCTCCCGGCTTCAAACTGGTGTAGTGTGTGTGACCGGAAGTGCGCACTGAGCCAAAAACCAGCGGTGGTAGTGTCGCGGGCGGGGAGGAGGGTGTCAGCACAATACGCTCACCCCTTCTGCTCGGGTCCGGCGGCTGCTGCTCAGTGGTGGCTCGAGCTGTGGGCCGGATCCCGGGGGTTTCTCGAGCGGCACTCCTCGCCCGTGAGTGAAAGGGGTTGTTTGGGTGTGGGGATTGTTTATTGTCCGTGACGCCACCCACGGTTGTGGTGATTGCACCACCGCTGCTCTGGATGGGGATCCCGGGGATGGTGATGCGGAGCAGCCAGGTGTTGTGTTGCCCCTCCGTGGGTAGGGGTTGGTGATCCCGGGGCCCGGTGATGGCTTGGGGGGTGCAGGGCCTGGTGGGCGCAGGGACGCGGGGGCAGCGCTGTGCCTTGCGGCACTGTGGTACTCACTCAGCCTGAGACGTTGACACAGTTTTTACGGTAAACCAGACGGCTGGTAAGACGGTCCCACGGACGGCTGCACTTGCTCTCCCGGTAGGTGACGGTGATGTCCCTTTTCCTAGCACCTTGGTGTACTTGTTGGTTGCGATGGGTCCCCACCGGTAACCCGCTCCCCGGCTTCAAGCTGGACCGGAGGAGCTCTACTCTTTGCCCGCAGGCGCTGGCCCTAAGAAACTGGTGCCTTGGCGGTGGCGGTGTCTCTCTTACACTGGCTGGGCTGTTGCCTTCAATCGGGACTTGGTTGTTGGGGGATCTACGTCCCCTTCACTGACGGATTCGGCAAATTATGGCGACTCCTAGCCTTGCCGGGGTCCGAGAGGCCCCTGCCCTGGTGCTGACTGTCCTTCGGAACACTGCTCCAGACCACCGGGCACACAGCCTACGGGGTCCTTCCAGGAACTTCCAAACGGTCCCCCTTCAGACAGTCACCGCCGTTGCTGACCTTGCTGACCTGCCCTGCACTTAGCTGGACTCTTCAGGCTTTGCACACTCCTTCTGTTCTGTCACCACTCTTGCTTTCCTCCTTTACTACTTTTCTGCCTTTACTTTCACTTAGCTCTTTACTTTAGCCCTGTCTGGGCTACTCCTCCACTCCTTCCACTTCCTCCTCCCTGACTCAACTCTGTTGTTTACTCAAGCTCGTCCCTGAGCTGACTGCCTGGTTTCTCCCGCCTCCAGAGCTGTGAACTCCTCGGTGGGCGGAGCCAACCGCCTGGCCCACCCCCTGGTGTGTATCATCAGTCTCTGGAGGAAGGCAACAAGGATTTTTGGTTAGCTTAGATGTTCCTACCTGGGATGTAGGGTGTGGTGGTGTGTGACCTGTGTCCCCTGGCTTGCCCAGGGCGACACAGTAGCAGAGGTGAGAGCGATCATGCCTCTGACACTGCACATTCATTAACATGTTAGTACGCCCACTGGGGCGTGCTTACATGCTAAGGGGGCCAACTAGCCAAGGGAAGTAACGCCCAGGGGACTAGTCCTTGTGCTCATTAGCATATCATATAGGATTTTTAGGAATATTTTTTCTTAAACTCTCTTTATCTTTGCTAGTGTATATGTCGCGGGCGGGGAGGAGGGTGTCAGCACACCGTGCTCACCCCTTCTGCTCGGGTCCGGCTGCTCAGTGGTGGCTCGAGCTGTGGGCCGGATCCCAGGGTTTCTCGAGCGACACTCCTCGCCCGTGAGTGAAAGGGGATTTGTGGTTGGGTGTGGGGGATTGTTATAGTTCGTGACGCCACCCACGGTTGTGGTGATTTCACCACCGCTGCTCAATTCGGGGGTCCCGGGGATGGTGATGCGGAGCAGCCAGGTGTTGTGTTGCCCCTCCGTGGGTAGGGGTTGGTGATCCCGGGGCCCGGTGATGGCTTGGGAGGTGCAGGGCTTGGTGGGCGCAGGGACGCGGGGACAGCGCTGTGCCTTGCGGCACTGTGGTACTCACTCAGCCTGAGACTTGGACACAGTTTGTACGGTAAACCAAACGGCTGGTAGGACGGTCCCACAGACGGCTGCTTTACTTTCCCGGTAGGTGACGGTGATGTCCCTCTTCCTTGCACCTGTATGTACGGTTGGTTGCGATGGGTCCCCACCGGTAACCCGCTCCCCGGCTTCAAGCTGGGCCGGAGGAGCACTACACTTTGCCCGCAGGCGCTGGCCCTCAGAGACTGGTGCCCTGGCGGTGGCGGTGCCTCTGTTGTACGGGTTGGGCTGTTGCCTTCAATCGGGACTTGGTTGTTGGGGGAATCTACGTCCCCTTCACTGACGGATTCGGCAAATTTGGCGACTCCTAGCCTTGCCGGGGTCCGAGAGGCCCCTGCCCTGGTGCTGACTGTCCTTCGGAACACTGCTCCAGACCACCGGGCACACAGCCAACGGGGTCCTTCCAGGAACTTCCAAACGGTCCCCCTCCGGACAGTCACCGCCGTCGCTGACCTTGCTGTTCTAGCCCTTCACAAAGCTGGGCTCTCAGGCTTGGCACACTCTCTGCTCGGTCACCACTTCTTGCTTTCCTCCTTTACTACTCTTCTTTCCTCCACTTTCACTTCTCTGTTTACTTTAGCCCCTGCCTGGGCTACTCCTCCACTCCTTCCACTTCCTCCTCCCTGACTAGACTCCTGCTCCTCCCTGAGCTTTCTGCCTGGTTTCTCCCGCCTCCAGAACTGTGATCTCCTTGGTGGGCGGAGCCAACCACCTGGCCCACCCCCTGGTGTGAATCACCAGTCTCTGGAGGAAGGCAACAAGGATTTCTGGTTAGCTGTGATGTGCCTACCTGGAGTGTGGGGTGTGGTGGTGTGTGACCTGTGTCCCCTGGCTTGCCCAGGGCGACACATTCCCCCTTAGCAAAATGCAGACCGTCCGCGGGCTGCCGTCCTACACCGGTTTTATTTTTCTGAAAAAGGGTAACAGGGTTAAACAACATGCATAACATTTTTAATAACTTCTTCCCAAGACGGGAGGCACATTTACTTCAAACGTTGCAACGGTTTACGGTTACGGTTTCCGCTCTCTCCCACCCAAGTAACCTGGCCCTGATGCTGCCCCTAAAACCCAGGCAGCACCCCTTGACCCACAGTCCAGCACACGGTACCCGAGCGGGATCTGTCCTTCCCTCCAGAGGGTAGCCACCGGTTCCTTTGGTGGCTGGGCCCTGGCCTGCTCTGCTCAGGGCCCTCCCTCCAACCTGCCTCTCCGGAGGCGGCACTGCGGAAAACGGTAACGGTAACCAACATATTTACAAGCCACTAACGTCTGTGGTTGCCCTGCAAGTTCACGGGCTTGTCCATGGATAGTTCCCATGCATTTTTAAACGGTCCCCACGGGGACAACGGTGCCGGCTCCAGCCGGTTGCAAATCACACGGTGAATCAGGTGAACTTCGGATCATTTTCACTTATCATTTTTAACTTTTTCAAACAAACAACCAGATGGTCCCAACGGGGACGGTGCTGCGGGCATCCATTGCCCTACTCCGGTTCTTCGAGCGCTGGGGTCACTGGCAAGGGGTAGAGGTCTGCACTCGCTCGGGCCTCCGGGCCCCTCCTGAGTTTAGCGTCCAGTGCAAACCATCCTCGCTCCCCAAAGTGTCGGGTGTATTGCACAATGTCTCCCGGCATCAGGTTGCGGCCGGGATGTTCTTCGGGCAGGTGGGCATGCACATCCCGCCGGGCTACAAACACCTCGGCCTCCAGGCCCGGCTCGTATATGAACCCGTAGACCCGGCGGACATCAAACCGCCTCACCTGCCCCTCGTACAACGGTCCCCGGACACGGGAGGTTGCCTGCCGGAGATGCTCCTTCTCCCGGATCGCTCTGGCCACCAGCTCGGCCTTCTTCCGCTCCCTCTCGGCGATCTCCAGGCCCAGCGGTACCGGCTCCCTATCCCAGTACGGCACTGCCGCCAGCGCCGGCGCACGGGTCGGGCCCCGCGGGACATCCTGGACATTACCCACTGTCAGGACTACGGGTGGCATGTCCCGCGGTGTCTTGGCCTTGGGCGCTGCCTTACAGCAACAACCCGGCGCGACCTCAGCCGAGGTGTGGGGGATGGGCATAGGGGCTTTCCGCTGCCGGGCATTCGGCTCGGAACGGGTCATCGGCTCCGGCTCGGGGAGTTTTTCACGGGATGCCTCCGGTTCTACTTTCGGCGTCTTCCACGGTAACACCTCCGGTGTGCCGCGGGCTCCGGTTACAGGTCGGCCCGCTTGGGCGGGGACGCTGGGTACTGCTACCGGTTGCGGTGGTAGCAGGCCTAGTGACGGGGTCACGGCCTCCGGGACGGGTGGCGAGGGAGGCAGCGAAGGGAGAGGGCTTGGACCGGGCCCCACAGCCGCGATGACCGGCCCCTCAAGGGCGTCGGGACGTGGGTCACTCACCCTCCCTTTCTCCGCTTCCTCCTCGCGTCTCCGCACGGTGGCTACAACGTCCGCCATGTCGGCCTCCCACTCCTCCATGAGGAGCTGCATCCTGACCTGCAGCCTTTGGTAGAGCTGCGCGGTTCGGATCTCCACCCACGCCGCGGTTCCAGGCGCGGGGGCTACGGTGTCACGGGACGGCATCCACATGATGGCTGGTTCGTTTGCTTCCAGGAACGGTTTGCTTGCAGAGTCCTGGCGTCCCTGCTTTTATAGCCGCAGCTACATGCGGCCGGCCGCCATCGCGTCCCCCTTAGCTCTTTCCGGCCCCTCCTCTCTCGGGGCGGGGTTCTGGCCTTCGCGCCTCTACTGCTCGAGAAGACGCTCGAGCGGGAACTTTTCGCGCCAAAGATGGCGGCTTCTGCAATTTTTCTGCCGGATCCCTCCGGCGGTAACAAGGCGCACCTCTACCAGACGGCAGAGCGGTAAGATCCTGTTCGTGACGCCAAGTTGTCGCGGGCGGGGAGGAGGGTGTCAGCACACCGCGCTCACCCCTTCTGCTCGGGTCCGGCTGCTCAGTGGTGGCTCGAGCTGTGGGCCGGATCCCAGGGTTTCTCGAGCAACACTCCTCGCCCGTGAGTGAAAGGGGATTTGTGGTTGGGTGTGGGGGATTGTTATAGTTCGTGACGCCACCCACGGTTGTGGTGATTTCACCACCGCTGCTCAATTTGGGGGTCCCGGGGATGGTGATGCGGAGCAGCCAGGTGTTGTGTTGCCCCTCCGTGGGTAGGGGTTGGTGATCCCGGGGCCCGGTGATGGCTTGGTAGGTGCAGGGCTTGGTGGGCGCAGGGACGCGGGGACAGCGCTGTGCCTTGCGGCACTGTGGTACTCACTCAGCCTGAGACTTGGACACAGTTTGTACGGTAAACCAAACGGCTGGTAGGACGGTCCCACAGACGGCTGCTTTGCTTTCCCGGTAGGTGACGGTGATGTCCCTCTTCCTTGCACCTGTATGTACGGTTGGTTGCGATGGGTCCCCACCGGTAACCCGCTCCCCGGCTTCAAGCTGGGCCGGAGGAGCACTACACTTTGCCCGCAGGCGCTGGCCCTCAGAGACTGGTGCCCTGGCGGTGGCGGTGCCTCTGTTGTACGGGTTGGGCTGTTGCCTTCAATCGGGACTTGGTTGTTGGGGGAATCTACGTCCCCTTCACTGACGGATTCGGCAAATTTGGCGACTCCTAGCCTTGCCGGGGTCCGAGAGGCCCCTGCCCTGGTGCTGACTGTCCTTCGGAACACTGCTCCAGACCACCGGGCACACAGCCAACGGGGTCCTTCCAGGAACTTCCAAACGGTCCCCCTCCGGACAGTCACCGCCGTCGCTGACCTTGCTGTTCTAGCCCTACACAAAGCTGGGCTCTCAGGCTTGGCACACTCTCTGCTCGGTCACCACTTCTTGCTTTCCTCCTTTACTACTCTTCTTTCCTCCACTTTCACTTCTCTGTTTACTTTAGCCCCTGCCTGGGCTACTCCTCCACTCCTTCCACTTCCTCCTCCCTGACTAGACTCCTGCTCCTCCCTGAGCTTTCTGCCTGGTTTCTCCCGCCTCCAGAACTGTGATCTCCTTGGTGGGCGGAGCCAACCGCCTGGCCCACCCCCTGGTGTGAATCACCAGTCTCTGGAGGAAGGCAACAAGGATTTCTGGTTAGCTGTGATGTGCCTACCTGGAGTGTGGGGTGTGGTGGTGTGTGACCTGTGTCCCCTGGCTTGCCCAGGGCGACACATATACAGGGACGGTTAGGCAGGGATTAGCAATATTCACCCAGAACTGCTCGTGGCTCTGTGCATATTGCACCTGACAGGTTCCTTTAAATGGTGCATTCCAAGAATGAATTTGGGCCACTTACAACTCCGCTGAGCTTCACTCATTTTGTGTCACACTCGATCACATTTCTTGTTTTTTTGCGCTACCTAAATCAATTAATTAATTAAAAATTAAAAAATAAATAACTGCCTAAAAACTTCACAACATTAGTTTAAAAGGGGGAATATATCCAGATTCTTTTCACCAGTTTACTAGTTTCGAACAGTTGCAAATTATATTGCATTTTATTTTGTACATTTTGATATTTTATGTGCTTTTGCCAGAAGATGGGAAAGTGGCTGTGAACAGATTTTTAAAATGGTGCAAAAATTTACTTTTTTTCTCCAGTAGGAAGGAAATTGGAAAACAAGTTCTTGAAGAAACCTCTATTTTGCTGATGTCAGATCAGAAGCTATTACTAAGGACACCGGGTCCAGTGACATAAGCGGATAATGTATGGTGGTCACATTTAGGCTGGGGGTGGAGGATTGTTGTGTTAGGCTAAGTTCACACTTCCGTTGTTTTGTATCAGTCACATGCGTCGCTTGACGCATGTGACTGATGCGTTGTACAACGGATGACAACGGAT
The DNA here is from genome assembly GCF_048569485.1 of Anomaloglossus baeobatrachus. Taxonomy (NCBI): domain Eukaryota; kingdom Metazoa; phylum Chordata; class Amphibia; order Anura; family Aromobatidae; genus Anomaloglossus; species Anomaloglossus baeobatrachus. Next base: position 653,429,493 of record NC_134356.1, on the reverse strand, counting down.
GACAAAGAAAAGAATTTCATTATCGGACTCCGTTGTGTGCGGGAGGGGGTGGAGCCGAGCGGGGGGCGGAGCTGAGCGGGGGGGACAGAGCCAGGCGCTGAGGATGTCAGTGGCAGTGCTGCGGTCTGCGTGGCTGGGGACAGGTGAGTGTGTGAGTGAGTGAATGTGTGTGTGTGAGTGATCACATGCGGAGTGCGGGAGGGGGCGGAGCCGAGCCGGGGGAGATGCCGAGCGGGGCCAGGCGCTGAGGATGTCAGTGGCAGTGCTGCGGTCTGCAGGGCTGGGGACAGGTGAGTGTGTGTGTGTACTTGTGCGGAGTGCGGGAGGGGGCGGAGCCGAGCGGGGCCAGGCGCTGAGGATGTCAGTGGCAGTGCTGCGGTCTGCAGGGCTGGGGACAGGTGAGTGTGTGTGTGTGAGTGTGTGTGTGTGTGTACATGTGCGGAGTGCGGGAGGGGGCGGGGCCGAGCGGGGAAGTGTCGGCCTCCCTGCACACGTAACCAGACTAAATATCGGGTAAAGCAAAGCACCCGATGTTTACCTTGGTTACCCGATATTTACCTTGGTTACGGGCTACACCGCTTAGCGCTGGCTCCTTGCACCGTAACCAGGGTAAATATCGGGTAACTAAGAAAAGCTGGTGACGTATGCAGGGAGCCAGAGAGCATGCGCAGCGAAATCCGACGGATTGCGCTGCTCAAAAAACGTTACAGGCTGCGTTCCTCCCGCCCGGCGGTCAGTCATTCCCCGACTGATCAGTCGGGCGGAGGGTGCAACGCAGCATCATCAGTCAAAATCCGCCGCTCATACAAGTATATGGGAACAACGGAATCCGCTAAACGGATTCCGTTGTTTATCAGAGCAACGGATTGTGACTGATACAATTTAACGGAAGTGTGAACCTAGCCTTATATCTAAAGATGCACCATATTTACCAAACTGATACTTTTTTTTGAAGAATATAAGTGCAACAGCCTTAGTATATATAATCTGTACATTCCTTTCCCAAGAAGCTGCAAAAACCCTAGTACATGCCCTTATTATCTCCCACCTGGATTATTGCAACCTCCTGCTCTGTGGCCTCACTTCTAACAGTCTGGCACCCCTACAATCTATTCTACACTATGCTGCCCGGCTAATCCACCTCTCCCCTCGCTACTCCCCGACCTCTCCTCTCTGCCAATCCTTTCACTGGCTTCCCATTGCCCAACGACTCCAGTTCAAAACACTACCATGACCTACAAAGCCATCCACAACCTGTCTCCTCCTTACATCTGTGACCTAGTCTGCACGTAACCTTTGATCCTCACAAGTTCTCCTTCTCTACTCCCCTCTCATCTCCTCTTCCCACCATCGCATCCAAGATTTCTCCCGTGCGTCCCCCATACTCTGGAACTCTCTGCCACAACACATTAGACTCTCACCTACCTTGACAAGCTTCAAAAGGAACCTGAAGACCCACCTCTTCCGACAAGCCTACAACCTGCCGTAACCCTCAGTCTGATACAGCGCCGCACAATCAGCTCTACCCTCACCTACTGTATTCTCATCCATCCCTTGTAGACTGTGAGCCCTCGCGGGCAGGGACCTCTATCCTCCTGTACCTGTCTGTGCCTTGTTTTGTTTATGATTATTGTACTTGTCCCTATTATGTACACCCCTTTCACATGTAAAGCGCCATGGAATTGATGGTGCTATAATAATGAATAATAATAATAATATAATATTACCTCCCCCTGGTGGAAACTTCCAGTACTGCAACAAAAAAAAAAAAAAAATATTACATACAATTAATATTTTTTTATTATTAATAATAATTTGGTAAGATTTTTATATTCTATTATTTAATGTCTTTAAGCAATTTGCTTGTAGGAAAATCCAACAACATACTAATAATTTATCTAAATAGCAAAACCAATCATAATATTCATCTATCTATATTTACGCATGGTAATAAAAAAAATATTTTTATCATAAAAAGTGCCACAGCGGCTCCAAATACCCATAACAGGGACAAAAAAACATTCAAAAAGTCAAAAAGTTGACAGATGCTGCCCCCCTGTGGCTACTTTAGAAAAGTCATTGTACAAATATCATTTTTCATTGATTGTGCCCAGTATAAAAATATTTCCCCCCCCATTAATAGTAATGGGGGCTCAACCGAAACCTGGGCTCTGCAGCGCCATCCTGAATGGAGCAGAGGTGATTTCCTTTTTCCAACAGTCCCATAGAAAACTAATAGTCGAGCATACTCACTTCCGCTATATTCATGGTGGGGTCCTGTTTTTGGGGCTGCAGAGCCCCAATCTCAGGACCGTTGTAAGTCCTAGCGGTCAGCATGTTATCCATTATCCCAAAGATTACTGCTCAGCTTAATTGAAGTGAATGGGGATGAGCTGCAGTACCACATGCTACCAGCAAACAGAAGTGGTGCTGTTTCAATAAAAAGCAGCCATCTTTTGTAATCCTGAGCAACTCCATTAATTCTGAGTCACAAAATTCCATTTAATTCACCAAAAAAAGAAAAAAGACGTTCCCTTCACTGGTTTAGTTTGATAAGATATACCCAGGACCAGATAGAAGCTCCACTGTCTGATACCAGCTGAAACGTGTCGCATAACATATAAAAAGTACTTACAAAATGAAGTTCCTGTTCTCTTCTGTAATGGCACCTATAACAGCCTTTATCGGGATCATGTATTCAAGAAATGACTGTTAAAAGAGTAACCGTCTTTTAATTAGTTTTTGTTTTTTTCATAAATCAATAGGACATCTGAGAATACGAACCATTTTAATATATTTTATCAGAGAAATCTGCTTCTTTCTCATCATTCATTCTCCAAATTTTCAATTCATGGGTAAAAACTGTCTTCCGTGAATATTGACGGAGATAGAAGATGGCAGTTGGTGCTCATTAAGTTCTATGCCATTTGAGGAGAACTTGCAGGAGAATGTGTCTGCCTCTAGCTCCTCCCTCTGCCTCTGACCTCTCTCTCCGTTTCTAGCTCTCCCTCTTCCTCCAGCTCCTTCCTCTTCCTCCAGCTCCTATATCTGCCTCAAGCTCCTCTCTCTGCTTCTGGTTCCCCCCTCTGCCTCTAGCTCCTCCCTATGCCTTCAGCTCCTCTCTCTGTCACTAGCTCCTTCCTCTGTCTCTAGCTCCTCCCTCTGCCACTGGCTCCTGTCTTTGTTTCTAGCTCATCTATTAGCCTCCAGCTCATTTCTCTGCCTCTGGCTCCTACATCTGTCTCTAGCTCTTATCTCTGCCTCTAGGTCCTTCCTATGCCTTCAGCTCCTCTCTCTGTCTCTAGCTCCTCCCTGTGCCTCTAGCGTTTATCTCCTCCCTCTGCCCCTGTTTCTAGCTCCTCTCTTTGCCTCCAGCTCCTTTCTCTGCCTCTGGCCTCTACATCTGTCTCTAGCTCCTCCATCTAGCTCCTCACTCTGACTGTTTGAAGCTCCTCCCTCTGTCTCTAGATCTTCTCTTTGCCTCCAACTTCTCTCTCTGTTTCTGGCTTCTACATCTGTCTCTAGCTTTTCCCTCTGTCTCCAGTTTCTCTCTCTACCCCAGCTGCTCTCTGCCTTCATTTCCTCCCTTTGCCTCTAGCTCCTCTTACTGCCTCCAGCTCCTCCCACTGTCCCTATCTCCCTCCCTCTGCCTAAAGCTCCTCCCTCTGTCTCTAGTTCCTCCTTCTGCCTCTAGCTCTTCCCTCTGCCTCTAGCTTCTTCCTGTGCCTTTAGCTCCTCTCTCTGTCTCTAGCTCCTCCCTTCTGTCTCTTGCTCCTCCCTGTGCCTCTAGCTTCAATCTTTGCCTCTAGCTTCTCCCTCTGTCTCTAACTTCTTTCTCTGCCTCCAGCTCCTCCCTCTGTCTCTAGCTCCCTCCCTTTCCCGGTAGCTTCTCCCTCTGCCTCTAGCTCCTCTCTCTGCCTCTAGATCCTCCCTGTGCCTCTAGCTTCAATCTTTGCCTCTAGCTTCCCCCTTTGGTTCTAACTTATTTCTCTGCCTCTAGCTCCTCCCTGTGCCTTTAGCTCCTCTCTCTGCCAGTAGCTACTTCCTCTGACTGTAGCTTCCTCCTATGCCTGTAGCCTCTCTCTCTCCTTCTAGCTCCTCCCTGTGCCTTTAGCTCCTATCTCTGCCTGTAGCTTCTTTCTCTGCCTCTAGCTCCTCTCTCTGCTTGTAGTTTCTCCCTCTGCCTCTAACTCCTCCCTCTGCCTTTAGCTGCTTCCTCTGCCTGTAACTTCTTCCTCTGCCTTTAGCTCCTTCCTCTGCCTGTAACTTCTTCCTCTGCCTTTAGCTCCTTCCTCTGCCTGTAACTTCTTCCTCTGCCTTTAGCTTCTCTCTCTGCCTGTAGTTTGTCCCTCTGCCTTTAGCTCCTCTCTCTGCCTGTAATTTCTCCCTCTGCCTTTAGCTCCTCTCTCTGCCTGTAGTTTCTCCCTCTGCCTATAGCTCCTCCCTCTGCCTGTAGTTTCTCCCTCTGCCTTTAACTCCTCCCTCTGCCTGTAGTTTGTCCCTCTGCCTTTAGCTTCTCTCTCTGCCTGTAGTTTGTCCCTCTGCCTTTAGCTTCTCTCTCTGCCTGTAGTTTCTCCCTCTGCCTTTAACTCCTCCCTCTGCCTGTAGTTTCTCCCTCTGCCTTTAGCTTCTCTCTCTGCCTGTAGTTTGTCCCTCTGCCTTTAGCTCCTCTCTCTGCCTGTAATTTCTCCCTCTGCCTATAGCTCCTCCCTCTGCCTGTAGTTTCTCCCTCTGCCTTTAACTCCTCCCTCTGCCTGTAGTTTGTCCCTCTGCCTTTAGCTCCTCTCTCTGTTTGTAGTTCCTCTCTCTGCCTCTAGCTCCTCTCTCTCCTTCTAGCTCCTCTCTCAGCCTCTAGCTTCTGCCTCTGCTTCTAGCTCCTCCCTCAGTCTCCAGAGAAAAAAAAAAGAAAAAAAATCAAATTCCCATTTTTACTTCTTGTTCTGTAGAGGTCACTTTTCAGCAGTCATCTAATTATCATCACAGGCAGGTGTACAATGAAAGGCAGCACTCCTATATATAGATTGCCAATAATCACATCTCATCTCCGCCCCATCCCTGCACAATGACCTCTGCACGGTTCACAGAGCACGACCACAATACTTTTCCACAGAATTCAATTAACATCTCCAACTTATTGTTTTCTTTTGACTGCTGTAAAGCGTATCTCAGCTGTACAGGCAATTACTTGCAGAAAATATAAATAAAAAAATCTGATCAAAATGAAAACTATTTTTCAGTTTTAAAGGGTTATTCCCATCTTCAGAAATTGATATTGCCAGATAGATCTTGTAAATCTACGAATATGTTGATAATCCTTTTGTCACAAGGAGGTTTTTGCAGGCACCGCCGAGTGTAACTGGCAGCATTGGGAGCTGTGGAGACTAAAGATTTTGGCACCCTGCCTGCTAACCCCCCTGATGTCTGAGATCCGCGGAGGGTTGCTCGTACGTCGACTCACAGACCTGTACTTCATAGGCAGGATAGGAAGAGTTAATCTCTGCTGGGCTGCTTGTTAGTCTCCTTTGTCACATGCTATGGGAGAGAGCCAGTCATATTCGCTCTCCTCCTATATATGCTGGCTCGACTGTTCTCATAGTGCCGGCTATAGCTTTTCTATACTGAACTGGAGAGGTGGACACATCCAGACTTACTGGTGGTTGTGATATTATTGTTGAGTGTGGTTGTGGTGTTAACCCTTGTTGTCCTTTTTTTGCTGCATGACTTCTCCTGCTTTTCCCTTTAGTTTCTTACTGTTTATTCCTGAGAGTGTGCAGTGTGACGGAGTTTCTGTTATCCCTTTCTGTCTCATTTGTCTGTCTGTCGTTCATGGGGGTGAAGGGAACAGATCAGCTTTACTCAGAAGAATAGTCACAATAACATTGGGATACCGGGGAACCAGGGCTCCTAAACTGTCCCTCACGCTAGGGTGCCCTATGCTATCCCTAATCTCAGGGATACTCCTGATGGTGGAGAGGCCTGAGTCCCTTTCCTGGCTCTGCTCTTGACCAGTGACCAGACCTGATCTGATTCCCCTCCCCCCAGGGGGGGACAGGACAGGAGTGTGTTGAAACCACAGATAAAGACAAACAAAGAAATATACAAAACTCTGTCACACAAGACACGCACACAAAGCTAAAGACAATAAAAGATTCAGGAGGCGAAACAATAGCAGGACAGAAGTACAAAATAACAGGAGTACAATCCACAATGCTCCAAGCAATGGGCACAAGTTAAGCACAACTTTCACCAGAGAGTCTGGGACATCACATCTCACAGGCCAATATATAATAAACTATAGCGGGCATGGGTAGAAGGATTCCACCATCATAAATAGGAGGAGAGCAGATGTGATAGGTCTCCCCACAACATGTGATTAAAGGAGCAAGTAGACTAGCAAAGATTAACATTTGCTAACCTGCCTATGAATCAGCACCCAGCTGGTCGATGCCTGAGTCTTTCTGTGTTGATCCCAGACTCCAGAGAAACCATCAGGCGGAGTATCAGAATCTGAACAGAGACCAATGGCTCCATGATAGTTTTCTTTACTGTGCAAGCAAACTATGGATTCTTTACTGTGTGAGCAGTAAAACTATGAATTATTTATTGTATAAGCAGAGAAACTGTGGGTTCTTTACTGTACGAGCAGTGAGACTATGAATTATTTATTGTATAAGCAGAGAAACTGTGGATTCTTTACTGTACAAGCAGTGAGACTATGGATTCTTTATTATACAAGCTGTGAGATAATGGATTCTTCAAACAGGGCATCTTTTGCTGTGTTTTTGGTGCGCTTTTGAGGTCACAAATATGCACCAAAATGTATGCATTTCCTTCCCCCAGCAAAGTCTATGAGATCTCTATGTTGCTGTACACACTGGGCATCTTTTTTTTTTCCCTGCATCTTGGCTGTGTTTTTGAAGATGCAGCATGTCAATTCTTTTTGCGTTTTTCCAGCGTTTTTGAGCCCTTCCAGTCAATAGATTTGACTTACAAAACACATTGGGCAAAATGCAGTAAAAACGCGTAAAAAACAGTTTTGTCGCGGGTCTGTTTTTTGGGTCCAAATATGCTGCATCTTTATGGTTAGCAAAGATGCACATTTTTTAATGTACAAGCAGTGAGACAATGGATTCTTTACTGTATGAGCTGTGAGACAATGGATTCTTTGCTGTACGAGAAGTGAGTCAATGAATTCTTTGCTGTATAAGCAGTGAGTGAGACTATGAAACTCTCTGCTACAACATGGTCAATTTAATATTACAGGTTGAAGGAACTGCACATGGATCCAGGGAACTAATCTAGTAGTGATGTGTATAGTCGGGAAGCAATTTTTAATTTTTCCCCTAAAACAGGTAGTTTCCTTTAGACCAAACTGTTAACTTACAGGTTGAACGCTATGGACTTGTTTCTTTTTCTCTAAACCTTAAAACTATGGAACATAAAGGGATTGTCTGGTTTAAAAAATATTTTTCAAAGATCATAATTTTGAGTTGATAGCAAATAAAGTTTAAATGGTCTTTATATAATTAGTGGAACATGGATTTATACAGTATATTAATACCAGAGATCATCCACCATGACACAAGACAACAGATGATACTGTTACATGTGAAGGTGATTGGGACCTTTGACCCTTGAAGTACTGAAGAGGTTAAAAGGGACAGGAGAACGGTCTGTCACGTGGTGGAGTGATAATCCGGGATCTCTTGCAGAGGAGGGTTGGCAGCTCACTGAGAACAAGGCACAATGGCTAACGACAGCAAGAAGACGGTCCTCATAACGGGGTGTTCATCCGGCATCGGCCTGAAGATCGCAGTGCAGCTGGCAAAGGACCCCCGGGGGCGCTATCATGGTAAGAAATTATGGGGTCCTTCAGTAAATTACTCAGCTCAAAACTTAAAGTCCCAAGGAATTGTTATGAGGAGTAATAGGAGGAAGAGGTGACAGTCAGGGCTCAGGGGTCACAACAGCGCACCAGATGGCTGATAACAGAGTACACTAGACAATATGTATACAGCATTTCTACTAACCACCTATTGACCAATGACATTTGTGTCTGCCATTAGTGCCCAGTAAGAAGGTGTATGTGTGAGGTTTCTGCTGATGCTCAGCTTTACATATCAATAATAGTCCTTATGATAGTTCCTCAAATCCATACAATGAATATCAACAATAGTCCTTAGGATAGTTCCTCAAATCCAGACAACATATATCAACAACAGTCCTTAGGATAGTTCCTCAAATCCAGACAACATATATCAACAACAGTCCTTAGGATAGTTCCTTAAATCCATACGATGAATATCAACAATAGTCCTTAGGATAGTTCCTCAAATCCAGATGATGAATATCAACAATAGTCCTTAGGATAGTACCTCAAATCCATACGATGAATATCAACAATAGTCCTTAGGATAGTACCTCAAATCCATACGATGAATATCAACAATAGTCCTTAGGATAGTTCCTCAAATCCAGATGATGAATATCAACAATAGTCCTTAAGATATTTCCTCAAATCCAGATGATGAATATCAACAATAGTCCTTAGGATAGTTCCTTAAGGGCTGGTTCACACTAAGCGACAGCGAGGTCGCTGTTACGTCACCATTTTCTGTGACGTAACAGCGACCTTGTAAGTCGCTGTTATGATCGCTGCTTAGCTGTCAAACACAGCAGCCGAAGCAGCGATCATAACCGCGAGAGCAGGGAGCCGCGCACACTGCTTAGCGCTGGCTCCTTGCTCTCCTAGCTACAGTACACATCGGGTTAATTAACCCGATGTGTACTGCAGCTACATGTGCAGAGAGCCGGAGCCGGCAGCACAGGCAGCGTGAGAGCTGCGGAGGCTGGTAACTAAGGTAAATATCGGGTAACCACCTTGGTTACCCGATGTTTACCCTGGTCACAGCTTACCGCAGCTGTCAGACGCCGGCTCCTGCTCTCTGCTCGCTTCATTTCGTCGCTCTCTCGCTGTCACACACAGCGATCTGTGTGTCACAGCGGGAGAGCGCCTTTGAAGAAAACGAACCAGGGCTGTGTGTAACGAGCAGCGATCTCGCAGCAAGGGCCAGATCGCTGCTCAGTGTCACACACAGCGAGATCGCTAATGAGGTCACTGCTGCGTCACCAAAACCGTGCCGTAGCAGCGATTTCGGTAGCGATCTCGCTATGTGTGAAGCACCCCTAAATCCATACGATGAATATCAACAATAGTCCTTAGGATATTTCCTCAAATCCAGATGATGGATATCAACAATAGTCCTTAGGAGAGTTCCTCAAATCCAGACAACAGATATCAACAATGGTCTTTAGGGTAGTGTACCAAATCCAGACGACGGATATAAGAAATTGGCCTTAAGGCCCCGTCACACTAAGCAACATCGCTAGCAACATCGCTGCTAACGAACAACTTTTGTGACGTAGCAGCGATGTTGCTAGTGATGTTGCTGTGTGTGACATCCAGCAACAACCTGGCCCCTGCTGTGAGGTCGTTGGTTGTTGCTGAATGTCCTGGGCCATTTTTTAGTTGTTGCTGTCCCGCTGTGAAGCACAGATCGCTGTGTGTGACAGCGACAGAGCAACAACTAAATGTGCAGGCAGCAGGAGCCGGCTTCTGCGGAGGCTGGTAACCAATGTAAACATCGGGTAACCAAGAAGCCCTGTCCTTGGTTACCCGATATTTACCTTTGTTACCAGCCTCCGCCGCTCTCACTGTCAGTGCCGGCTCCTGCTCTGTGCACATGTAGCTGCAGCACACATCGGGTTAATTAACCCGATGTGTGCTGTAGCTAGGAGAGCAGGGAGCCAGCGCTAAGCATTGTGCGCTGCTCCCTGCTCTGTGCACATGTAGCTGCAGGACGCATCGGGTTAATTAACCCGATGTGTGCTGTAACTAGGAGAGCAGGGAGCCAGCGCTCAGTGTGCGCTGCTCCCTGCTCTCTGCACGTGTAGCTGCGTGCACTGGTAACCAAGGTAAATATCGGGTTGGTTACCCGATATTTACCTTAGTTACCAAGCGCAGCATCTTCCACGCGGCGCTGGGGGCTGGTCACTGGTTGCTGGTGAGCTCACCAGCAACTCGTGTAGCCACGCTCCAGCGATCCCTGCCAGGTCAGGTTGCTGGTGGGATCGCTGGAGCGTCGCAGTGTGACATCTCACCAGCAACCTCCTAGCAACTTACCAGCGATCCCTATCGTTGTTGGGATCGCTGGTAAGTTGCTTAGTGTGACTGGACCTTTAGGATAGTTCCTCAAATATAGATGAAGGATATCAACAACAGCCCTTAGAATAGTTCCTTAAATTCAGACAATGAATATCAACAATAGTCCTTAGAATAGTTCCTCAAATCCAGACGACAATTATCATTACCGTAGCACATGAATCCAACTCCAATCTCTATAGTCCATTCATGGGCACCAGACCTGGCTGCAGCCACTGATCCTCTGCCTTCCACGTCACAGAACCAACTACCTCCAAACATCTGTCTCTTCGCTTTTCTACCTCTTTTGGGATCAGAGGAGGAGGAGAGGTAATCACATCTCACTCCCTTAAACATTTGTTTCATGTAACTCTAAGTACAAAGAAGTTCATCTTGTGTATTAGGGGCCCCCCTGAAGAGAAGACACACATTCCCCTCACCAGATGCAGGACAATGACTCCTACTGCAGTTCTAATTACATTAGACTCCATGGAAGCCAACTAGAATATACACATTTACAACACCTTCCCCCTTCAAATTGTGCACCTTAAACTGTCGAGCAAGCAATCTCTAATAAAACACAACAATAAGATTGATGTAACCATGCTCCATGATGTAAAAAGTCTGAATCCCGTAGAGCTGTGGGTTGTGCTCTACGTCCATTGGTCCAATAGTCTTTAATCCATGGCCAGCTCCTGACAGATCTGTAGGATGCTTACTGCAAAAAACAAAGCCAAATAGTAGCCAAGATCAGAATGGAGATGGAAGATAACGCAAAGTGTTTAGCAGAGTTAAGCCTGCTTTACACGTTGCAATTTCGCATACGATATAGTATGCGATTTGCAACACCCCCATCGTATGTTTGGCACGTTCAATTTGTTGAACGTGCCGCACAAACGATTAATCCCCGTCACACGTATTTATCTTCCATACGACCTCGATGTGGGCGGTGAACGTCCACTTCCTGGAGTGGGAGGGACGTTCGGCGTCACACGACATCACGCGGCAGCCGGCCAATAGAAGCGGAGGGGCAGGGCTGAACGGGACGTAAACATCCCGCCCACCTCCTTCCTTTCGCATTGTGGGCCGGTAGTTGCGGGATGTAGGTAAGATCTGTTCATCGTTCCCGGGGTGTCACACACTGCGATGTGTGCTACCCCGGGTACGATGAACAATCTGACGTGCAATTCTAGAGAAAGGTACGATGTGTATGCGATGAACGTTTTAACGTTCAATCGCAATCGCACGTACCTGTCACACACTGCAATGTACCTTACGATGCCGGATGTGCGTCACTTATGACGTGACCCTACCGACACATTGTAAGATACATTGCAGCGTGTAAAGCGGGCTTTAAAGTGGTCAGGGTCGGGAACCAAAAGTAGTCAGCAATCATGGGTGCAGGGACAGATACTAAGGAAGAGGGAATTTTTTTGTGGTGTAATCTGACAGCACCATGATATAGTTACACAGACCTTGATTCCAGCGATATGTCAGTTAGTTTACTGGGTGCAGCAGTTGTGATAGAATCACAGTTTTCTCCGTTGTTGATATAGCAGAACTCAGTTATTGAGCTGTGTTTAACCCACACCACTGATTAGCAGCTTTCTGTGTACACTGTATAGTGAGAGAAAGCTGCAAATCTATGATGGAAGTGTGTTTGTACTTGAAGGCATTAAGGTTCAGTCACACATAACGAGATCGTTACTACGTCACAGTTTCTGGATCTTTGTTAAATCGTTGGTGAGATGTCACACAGTCATTTTCCCAACGACTTTAGTAATGATGCAGCGACCTGTATAACGATCTCGTTGGTCGTTGGGACCCTGTCACACAGCAGCTATGTAACGATTCCGACCTCGAATAGGGGTGTAGTGTTTGACGCTGTGAGTCACGTAGGCGTGCATATGCGTTGCCTTTTCCACACCCCTCCGCTCCGATTGGTGGCCAATACTGCGTTCTGATTAGGCGGCCCGCCTAGAAGGCAACTTTGTATCGCTTCATCCTTTGTCTCTTTTTGAGCCTTGCTTTGAGGATAGAACCTGCGACTCCACCCAGATTCATTCGTACTTTGTTCCTGGTTGCTTGCTTGCTTTTCGGATCGAAGCTGCACCCGGATTCATCCCTCCTTCATTCTCGAGTGTTTGCTTACTGTTCTCAGCGCCAACCAATTGGTGCAGAGGAGGCACAGAAAAGGTGACCCAACTACACGCCTACGTGTCACACTTTAAAGGGGTTATCCGACTTAATTTGCTTTTTTTATTATTTCCCTATTGGGCTACATTGGGGCACGTAAGTAGATAGAGACCACTTACCTGCCCTGCTGTCAGCCCCTCTCCCCCGGCTCCGAGTGGTCATGTGACCGCTCCTGCCGCGATTTTGCTGCTTCCGGTCATTTCATGTCAACATGGGCAGGGCCATGTTGACATGCAAATCTGGAAACAGCATGTCGCCTCCCTGCTGGGCTGTACAGTGCGAGGAGTCTCCGCCCCCTTCCCTGCACCCTCCCACACATTCCCCTGCACCCCGTACTCTGCCCACAACCTCCCCCTGCACTGCTGTGGGACCCGTGACCTGGGGGAGGGGCCTGGCGGCAGTTGCCGTGGTGTCAGCGCCAGCACCGGGCCCCTGCTCAGGATCGTACATTCAAATATACCGGCATCACAGATCACCGATGTCGGTATATTTGAAAGCGCTGATGAGAAGGAGCGTTGCGCTGCTTCTCATCACTGCACGCTGTCTGAGCTCTCTTCAGCACAGCGGTGACGTCACTACTGTGCTGATATGTCCAGAGCACAGACAGCGCACGAACGTGCAGGAGCGGCGAGGTCCGAGGACGGGTGAGTATGTACTCCCTATGGGGGAGGGAGTCGGTGCACAGCCCGATGTGTGTGGGGTGCAGAGCCCGATGTGGTGTAGGGTGCAGAGCCTGATGTGGGGCTGTTATTTGCAATGCTGTAGTGATAACAGGTCAGGTGCTGGGGCAGAATATACTGACAGGGAATGTGTGTGTGTGACGCCCTGGGCAAGCCAGGGGTCACAGGTAATGACACCACCACACCCTACACCCCGGATAGGTACACCAAAGCTAAACCAGAAACCCTTGTTGCCTTCCTCCAGGGGCTGATGTCCACACCAGGGGGTGGAGCCAGGCGGTTGGCTCTGCCCACCGAGGAGTTCACAGTCCTGGAGGCGGGAAAACCAGACAGATTAGTCAGAGTTGAAGTGAGAGTGAAATGGTAGAGGAGCAAGTGAGAGGAGTTGAAGTGAAGGCGAAAGTGACAGTTTGAAAGCCTGAAGTTGGTCCGGGTGTGTGCCCCGGACTGAGACAGCAAGGTTGGCAGATGGCGGTGACCGTCTGCAGGAGAGGCTGATCGGAGGTTGCCGAAAGGACCGTGGACGGGTGGTGGCCCGGCGGTACCGGACCGGTATACAAAGAGAAGCCAGCACCATTGGCAGGGGCCTTTCGGATCCCGGCAAGGCTAGGAGTCGCCGTGAATTTGCCAAATCCGTCAGTGAAGGGGACCTCCGGGTCTCCCAGCAACTAAGTCCCGATTGAAGGCAACAGTCCAACCGTATAAGAGAGACACCGCCACCGCCAGGGCACCAGTTTCTCAGGGCCAGCGCCTGCGGGCAAAGAGGGGCTCCTCCGGCCCATATCCAAGTAGGGGAGCGGGTTACCGGTGGGAACCCATCGCTACCAACATTACACAAGGTGCAGGGAAAGAGACAGTCACCGTTAACTACCGGGGAAAAGCAACACCAGCCGTCCGTGGGAACCGTCTTTCCAGCCATGTGTTTTACCGAGAACTGTGTCAACGTCTCAGGCTGAGTGAGTACCACCGTGCCGTACGGCACAGCGCTGCCCCCGCGACCCTGCACCTCACCAGGCCCCGCACCCGGCCTGCCATTCACCCCTACCCCATCAACGGGCCCCGGGACAACCAACCCCCTACCCACGGAGGGGAGAAATAACAACAAAGCTGCTCCCTGTCACCGCTCCCGGGATCCCCATACAGAGCAGCGGTGGTGTCCACACAATCACCACAACCGTGGGTGGCGTCACGGACAATAAATCCCCAATACCAATCCCCTTTTCACTCACGGGCGAGGAGCGCCGCTCGAGTCCCCGGGATCCGACCCATCACTCGAGCCACCGAGCGGCAGAGGCCGCAGCAGCAGCGGCAGCCGGACCCGAGCAGAGGGAGAGCGCAGCGTCCCCTCCTCCGCCCGCGACATGTGCAGGTGGCGGGCAGGGGGTGGGGCTGGACACCGGGGTGGGGCTGGACACTGAGGCCGGGCGGTGCCAGCTCTGACTGGGAGGTTTAGCACAGGAAGTGGTCATGTTTGCTGGAGCTGAATGTAAACAAGAAGCTGCAGAGAATAAAGGGTGAATTCAAGAGGAACAAAAGTTAGAAAACAAAAAATAACAATGTAGGGGTGTTTAATATGACAATACAGCACAGATTAGCTTAAACTCAAAAATTTTTCTTATGTCGGACAACCCCTTTAAGTTCTCATCTAGGTCATTAACAAGATCGTTGCTATAGGTGTCAATCATACAGATCCATCCTGCCCAGCAGGACTCCAACGAGCCAAAAATGGCCCAGGACATTCAGCAACGACCAATGATTTCACAGCAGGGGGCGGATCGTTGGTACGTGTCAAACATAACGAGATAGCTGGTGAAGTCATTGTTTCGTCACAGAAACTGTGACGTAGCAACGATGTCGTTAGCGATCTCGTTATGTGTGAAGTGGCCTTTAGACCAGTTGTCCTGTAGTGTTGATCTTTTGATAAATAAAAAACTGATTGTATCGAAATAACAAGGCTACTTTACATGTGTCGATTTCTCGTGCGATCGCATTTGCGATTGCACCCGCCCCCATCGTTTGCGCGGCACGGGCAATTTCTTGCCCGTGTCGCACAATGCTGTATCCCCCCGTCACACGTACTTACCTTCCAAATGACCCCACTGTGGGCGGCGAATAGAAGCGGAGGGGCGGAGATGAGCGGGATGTAACATCCCGCCCACCTCCTTCCTTCCGCATTGCCGGCGGCCACAGGTAAGCTGCAGTTCATCGTTCCCGGGGTGTCACACAGAGCGATGTGTGCTGCCTCGGGAACAATGAACAACCGAACGTTCGATTTTTTGAAAATGAGCGACGTGTCAACGATGAACGAGAAGGTGAGTATTTCTGCTCGTTCGTAGCTGTCTCACGCTACGATATCACTAACGATGCCGGATGTGCGTCACTTACGACGTGACCCCGCCGACATCTCGTTAGATATATCGTAGCGTGTAAAGCCCGCTTAAGTGACACTCTGTCCTCAGGTAGGGTAGCCATACAAACTGTGCACAGGATCTGTAGATATTTTTGGAGTTCGGATATTTACATTTTTATATTCAATTACTTTATGAAAGTCGTTGTCAACTACTAGGACATCCCCTTCTCAATCTGAAATACTCACCTCCGGTGTCAGTGCTGTTCCAGCAGTGTCAGCGCTCGCTCTCCCGGGGCTCAAGTGAGGTTGTGACATCACATGACCACCGCATCCAATCACCATCGGCTTCTCTGCTCCAGGCTTCAGCTATATCAAACATCAACAGGAAGTGAGGGGCAGCTCTCACTTGATGTTTGATTGTCTAAAGGTGAGTACAAAGAAGCCGGTGGTGATTGGATGCCAGGCTCGTGTGATGTCACAACCTTATGTGAGCCCCGGGAGAGTAAGCGCCCACACTGCTGGAACAGCGCTGGCACCGGAGGTGTGTGTTTTTATTTTAACTGGGGCAAACACTCAGATTGCGAAGGGGTGAGTAGGTGAGATGTGACATGACCTATTGTGAATGGTGGATTCTGTGTTATATACTGCATATAGAGGTGTTATCAATGATTGTACAGGAGGGGAGGAGGTGAGCTGTGACATCACCTATTGTGAATGGCAGATCCTGTGTTATATGCTGTATATAGTGGTATTCTCAATCATTGTACCGGAGGGAGAGGAGGTGAGCTGTGACATTGTGGCTCCCTGGACAAGCCAGGACGTCACAGGTACAGCAGCAACACACCCCACACCCTGGTTAGGCACATCAGTCACACACACAAATCCTTGTTGCCTCCCTCCAGGGGCTGATGTCCACACCAGGTGGGGTGGAGCCAAGCGGTTGGCCCCACTCACCGAGGAGTTCACAGTCCTGGAGGCAGGAAAAGGCAGAGAGAACTGTGAGGGACAGTGAAAGTGAAGGAGTGAAGTAGCAGTAGAGGAGAAGACTGACCGTGTCCGGGTATGTGGCCCGGGCACCTAAGAGCAAGGTTGGCAGACGGTGGTAACCGTCTGCAGGAGAGGCCGATTGACGCACAACCGTAAGGACCGGGGACGGGCGGTGGCCCGCCGGTCCTGGACCGGGGAGGGAAGAGAAGCCAGCACCATTCGGCAGGGCCTACGGACCCCGACCAGGCTTGGAGTCGCCGTTAAACCGGTCAAATCCGTCAGCGACGGGAACCTCCGGGGTTTCCCAGCAGTAAAGACCCGACTGAAGGCAACCGCTCAACCGTGAGGGGAAATACAGCTACCGCTACAGCTAGAGTTCCCAGGGCCAGAGCCTGCGGGCAAAAGGAGCTCCTCTGGCAAATACACCGCTGGGGAGCGGGCTACCGGTGGGAAGCCATCGGAGCCGAAAACACAACACAGGTGCAGGGAGAGACAGTCACCGCAAACCTACCGGGAGTGACCACCGCAGCCGCCTGCGGGACCCGTCCATCCAGCTGTTTGTTTTACCAGAGACTCCGTCTACATTACTGGCTGAGTGAGTACCACCGTGCCGTCTGGCACCGCGCTGTCCCCCGCGACCCTGCACCTCACCAAACCCCGCCATCCACCTCTCCGTCATCATCACCGGGCCCCGGGACAGCCAACCCCTACCCATGGAGGGGGAAAACAACATCCAAGCTGCTCCCCGCCATCGCTCCCGGGATCCCCGTCACTAGCAGCGGTGGTGTCCAACCTCACCACAAACCGTGGGTGGCGTCACGGACCACATCCCCAACTCAAACCACCCCTTTCACTCACGGGCGAGGAGCGCCGCTCGAGTCCCCGGATCCGGCCCACCGCTCGAGCCACCGAGCAGCGGCGAGCAAGCAGTAGCCCAGAGCCGGACCCGAGCGTGGTGAGCGCAGCGCCCTCCCCGCCTGCGACAACATCACCTATTGTGAATGGTGGATTCTGTGTTATATACTGTATATAGAGGTGTTATCAATCATTGTACAGGAGGGGAGGAGGGGAGCTGTGACATCACCTATTGTGAATGGCAGATCCTGTGTTATATGCTATATATAGTGGTATTCTCAATCATTGTACAGGAGGGAGAGGAGGTAAGCTGTGACATCACTTATTGTGAATGGTGGATTCTGTGTTATATACTGTATATAGAGGTGTTATCAATCATTGTACAGAAGGGGGAAAAGGTGAGCTGTGACATCACCTATTGTTAATGGCAGATCCTATGTTATATGCTGTATATAGAGTATTCTCATTCATTGTACAGGAAGGGGAAGGAGGTGAGCTGTGACATAATCTATTTATCCTCACTGTTCGTCTACTATCGAGGTCTTCAGGGATCTCAGTCATGATCATCATGATTTTTGGGAATGTTTTCATCCATCTTCTTACCCAGTCATTCCTCTTTCGCAGACATAGCAACTTTTAAAGCGAATGTGTCATCAAAAAAGGACCCTTTCTTTCAATCAGGCCTTCACGTTTAATGATTTTTTTTGTGTATATAGAGGTGTTATCAGTCATTGTGTGTCGCCCCCGCTCCAGCAGCCGGCGCTGCTCGGGTCCGGGGCTCACGGTACGGCTCGAGGGGCTCTCCGGACCCGGGGGTCATGCGGACACTCCGAATAAAAGGGGGACGTATTTATACGGGATGGATTGTAAAATGTTCGTGACACCACCCACAGTGTGTGGTGAAGTGGGACCCCACCGCTGCTGTTGTGGGCTACCCGGGGGAGATGTAATGGTAGCCGGATGTTAACCCCTCCGTGGGTAGGGATGGTTGCCCCGGGTCCCAGTGTCTCTGTGCAGAGTATGACGATAGCAGGGGCTTGCACGCTCAGGTGAACTGGGGGATGGTTGGTTACTCACGATTGGAAATGAACCACACAAGTCTTTTAGTAAACCAAGGTGCTGGAGCCGGCCACCGCGGCTGGTTTCTACTCTGGTCCCTCACCCGGGCTGGTGGTCACCGTCTTTCCCTCTGCACTCTGTAGTTGTGTGTTCAGACTTCCCGGTATGGAACGCAGGAGTCCGCTCCCGGCTGTTTGTGTTTCTAAGGAGCCGTGCCGGTCTGACGCTGACCCGTGGCATGCCTAGCCCTGGCGGTGGCCCTATCCCTATCGTTGCGTGGCTGTCTACTTTTCGGGACTTAGGTGGGACAGGACCTGTAATCCTGTCCTCAATCGGTTAATTAGCTAGGCCGCTGGTTTTGGTCCTGGCTTCAGGGTCCGAGTACCCCCCTTTGTGCACGGTTTCCAGTCGGGTCCCCGGTGATGGTGCCGGCGGGCTCCTACCCTGTCCCGGTCCTCTCTGGTTCTGCCGCACTGTCTTCCCATCTCCTGCTGACGAAGACCACCGTCTGCCACCTAGCCAAAGTACCTGGGCTCCGACCCTGGCACTGTTCAACTTGAACCTCCTCTGCTGGAGCTACCCCTAGCTCCAGCCCACACTCCTCTCAACTTGAACTCAGACTTATTCTGTTATTTTCCCGCCCCTGGACCGTCTAGATCCCTGGGTGGGCGTCTTCCAACCGCCTGGTTCTGTCCCCTGGTGTATCTGTCTGGCCCTAAGGGGAGGTGACTAGGGTTTCAGGTCGGCTGTATGTTACCTAGGTGAGGGAAGGTGTTATGCGGGGGCCTATATGTACTTACTTGGTTCTGCCAGGGCGTTACAATTGTACAGGAGGAGGAGGTGAGCTGTGACATTGTCGCGGGCGGGGAGGAGGGTGTCAGCACCGCGCTCACCCCTCTGCTCGGGTCCGGCTGCTGCTGCTCAGTGGTGGCTCGAGCGGTGGGCCGGATCCCGGGGGTTCTCGAGCGGCACTCCTCGCCCGTGAGTGAAAGGGGATTGGGTGTTGGGATAAAGTCTATTGTCCGTGACGCCACCCACGGTTGTGGTGATTTGTTAGCACCACCGCTGCTCGGTGTTGGGATCCCGGGAGTGATGGTGTGAAGCAGCAAGTTGTTGTGTTGCCCCTCCGTGGGTAGGGGTTGGTGATCCCGGGGCCCAGTGATGAGGTGGGTGATGCAGGGCTTGGTGGGCGCAGGGACGCGGGGGCAGCGCTGTGCCTTGCGGCACTGTGGTACTCACTCAGCCTGAGACGTTGACACAGTTCTCGGTAAAACACACGGCTGGAAAGACGGTTCCCACGGACGGCTGCACTTGCTTTCCCCAGTAGGTGACGGTGATGTCCCTTTTCCTGCACCTAATGTTGTTGATGGTCTCGATAGGTTCCCACCGGTAACCCGCTCCCCGGCTTCAAGCTGGACCGGAGGAGCTCTACTCTTTGCCCGCAGGCGCTGGCCCTTAGAAACTGGTGCCCTGGCGGTGGCGGTGTCTCTACTGTAATGGTTGGGCTGTTGCCTTCAATCGGGACTTGGTTGTTGGGGGATCGACGTCCCCTTCACTGACGGATTTGGCAAATTATGGCGACTCCTAGCCTTGCCGGGATCCGAGAGGCCCCTGCCCTGGTGCTGACTGTCCTTTGTACACTGCTCCAGACCGCCGGGCCACCACCCGTCCGCGGTCCTTCCAGGAACTTCCAAACGGTCACCCCTCCGGACAATCACCGCCGTTGCTGACCTTGCTGACTCTGTCCTGCACACAGCTGGACCCACTTCAGGCTTTCTTACTGTCACCGCTCTTACTTTCCTCCTTTTCCACTTTACTTCCTTCACTTCACTACTTTCACTTCCTTAACTTATCTTAGCTGTTTACTCCTTTCTGTCCCTAGCTGGACTTCACTCAAGCCCTGCCTGGGCTAAACTTCCACTCCTTCCACTTCCTCCTCCAAACTCTATCTCCCTGGTTCTTCCCGCCTCCAGAGCTGTGAACTCCTTGGTGGGCGGAGCCAACCGCCTGGCCCACCCCCTGGTGTGAACATCAGCCTCTGGAGGAAGGCAACAAGGATTTTGGGTTAGCTTTGGTGTTCCTAACTGGGGTGTAGGGTGTGGTGGTGCAATGACCTGTGACCCCTGGCTTGCCCAGGTCGTCACAACATCACCTATTGTGAATGGTGGACCCTTTGTTATCTGTTGTATACAGAGGTATTATCAGTCATTGTACAGGAAAGGGAAGGAGGTGACCTGTGATATCATCTATTGTGAATGGTGGATCTTGTTTTATCTGTTGAATATAATGGTGTTATCAGTCATTGTACAGGAGGGGGAAGGAGGTGAGCTGTGACATCATCTATTGTGAATAGTGGATCCTGTGTTATCTACTGAATATAGAAGGGTTATCAGTGATTGCACAGGAGGGGGAGGAGGTGTGCTGTGACATCACCTATTGTGAATGATGGATCCTGTGTTATCTGTTATATACAGAGGTGTTATCAGTCATTGTACAGGAGGAGGAGGTGAGCTGTGACATTACCTATTGTAAATGATGGATCCTGTGTTATCTGTTATATACAGAGGTGTTATCAGTCTTAGTAATCCTTCCTATAAGACTTCTGTAAGGAATAGGAAGTACAAGTCAAAAACTAGTCCCCATGACCGGTGTGAAAATTGCAAGATTTCTAATTTTTACATACAAAACGTGACAAAATAAAAAAAAATTCCAAAATGTTTTAAAAAAAATACAATAAGATAAAAACACGATTTAAAAACAGCAAATCATTTCCTGACACATTTTACTGTCATGTGAGGAAGTGAAAACATCTTGTGTAAATTTTATTACCCACATCCCCAAAAATATTATAAATGTATCATTGCCAAAAAGGAAAAAAATCAGATGGCATCGGCCTCTTAAAAGATGGTGATAACTGGGGATGATAAAATGCCTCAAATATTCGGCTTTCTGAATATTTTCCGATTACCTCGCCGCTATTCGATAATTCAATGCGCAATGTAAGGCCGGCGTCACATGGTACGATCTATTGTGCGATCGCACGAGCGATTGTACCCGCCCCCGTCGTTTGTGCGTCACGGGCAATTAGTTGCCCGTGGCGCACAAAGTCGTTAACCTCCGTCACACGCACTTGCCTGCTTAGCGACGTCGCTGTGGCCGGCGAACATCCTCTTCCTGAAGGGGGAGGGACGTTCGGCGTCACAGCGACGTGACACAGCGGCCGGCCAATAGAAGCGGAGGGACGCATTGCCGGCGGGACGCAGGTAAGCTGTGTTCGTCGTTCCCGGGGTGTCACACAGAGCGATGTGTGCTACCTCAGGAACGATGAACACCCGGCGCACAAAGGGAGGACCGACATTTTGAAAATGAACGACGTGTCAACGAGCAACGATAAGGTGAGTATTATTGCTCGTTCACAGTAGTTCGGTGGTGTCACACGCTACGATATGTCTAACGATGCCGAATGTGCGTCACTAACGACGTGACCCCGACAACATATCGCCCGATATATCGTACCGTGTGACGCCGGCATAAGTCTATGGGAAGCCCGAATAGTACCGAATAGTTGTTATTCCGGTTTCCCATAGACTTACATTGCGCATCGGATATTCGCGAATAGTTGAATATCGGCGAGGTATTCGGAAAATATTCACGAAGCCGTATATTTGAGGTATTCAATCATCCCTAGTAATAACCAAATACTTATAGAGGGCTTCTCCGGCATGGTGTGACCACATCGGTAACCTGCAAGGTCACTGGAGGGGGCGGCAGGTGCTCTCCTGAGCCTTGTTCTTCTCATAGACTTGCATTGAAAAAATTTTTAAAAAGTGACCTCCACTTCATACAGTGACCACGTGGAGCCGCAACTGCTGGAACCGGGAGAAGATTGTAACCGGTGAGCGTGACTACTGTGACGCCCTGGGCAAGCCAGGGGTCACAGGTCACAACACCACGCGCACCCCACATTCCCTGCAGGTACACCAAGCTAACCCAAAATCCTTGTTGCCTTCCTCCAGGGGCTGATGTCCACACCAGGGGGTGGGTCAGGCGGTTGGCTCCGCCCACCGAGGAGTTCACAGCCCTGGAGGCGGGAAAACCAGGCAGTCCAGCTAGGGAAGTGAAAGTAGAAGGAAGTGAAGTGGTAGAGGAGCTGGAGAGAAAGAGTAAAAAGTGACAGAAGTAAAGCCTGAAGTTGGTCCGGGTGTGTGCCCCGGACTGAGACAGCAAGGTCAGCAGACGGCGGTGATAGCCTGCAGGGGGACTGCTCGGAGGTTGCTGGAAGGACCGCGGACGGGTAGTGACCCGGCGGTACTGGAGCAGTATACGAAGAACAGTCAGCACCAGGGCAGCGGCCTTTCGGATCCCGGCAAGGCTAGGAGTCGCCATAATTTGACCAAAACTGTCAGTGAAGGGGACCTCTGTCTCCTAACAACCAAGTCCCGATTGAAGGCAACAGCCCGACCGTGAAGGGGAGACACCGCCACCGCCAGGGCACCAGTTTCCCAGGGCCAGCGCCTGCGGGCAAGAGTAGAGCTCCTTCGGCCCAGCTTGAAGCCGAGGAGTGGGTAACCGGTGGGAACCCATCGCTACCAAAAGGACTTTACATAGGTGCAGGGAAGAGACCGTCACCGCTAACTGCAGGGAACATCAGCACCGTGAACCGTCCGAGGGACCCATCCAACCAGCCGTTTGTTTACCGAGAACTGTGTCGTGTTTACTGGCTGAGTGAGTACCTCCGTGCCGTGCGGCACAGCGCTGCCCCTGCGCCCCTTCACCTGCACAGGCCCCAGACCTGCCTGTCCACCATCCCAATCCCATCACCGGGCCCCGTGAGCATCACAACCCCTACCCACGGAGGGCACATCAACAACTTGCTGCTCTGTACCATCACTCCCGGGCTCCCCATACAGAGCAGCGGTGGTGTTAACAAATCACCACAACCGTGGGTGGCGTCACGGACAATAAACTATCCCAAAACACCAATTCCCCTTTTCACTCACGGGCGAGGAGCGCCGCTCGAGTCCCCGGGATCCGGCCCATCGCTCGAGCCACCGAGCAGCGGCAGGCTGCAGCAGCCGCGGCAGCCGGACCCGAGCAGTGGGAGAGCGCGGCGTCCCCTCCCCCGCCCGCGACAACTTGGCGTCACGAACAGGATCTTACCGCTCTGCCGTTGGGTAGAGGTGCGCCTTGTGACCGCCGGAGGTATCCGGCCGAAAAATTTCAGAAGTCGCCATCTTTGGCGCGAAAAGTTCCCGCTCGAGCGTCTTCTCGAGTAGCAGAGGCGCGAAGACAAAAACCCCGCCCCGATAGAGGAGGGGCCAGAAAGAAGCTAAGGGGGACTCGATGGCGGCTGGCCGCATGTGAACGCAGCTATAAAGGCAGGGACACCAGGACTCTGCAGCAATACCGGGTTCCTGGAAGGCACGATTGCCAAGATGTACAACCCAACTCCCAACGAGGAAGCCCCCGCGCCCGGCACGGCGACGTGGTTGAGGGACCGGACCGTCCCGCTGAGTAACCGTCTGCAGGCCCACATGCAACTCCTCCTGGAGGAGTGGGAGACCGACATGGCGGACGTGTTGGCAGCTATGCGGAGACGCGAGGTGGAAGAGGATTTGGAGGAGCGGGTAAGAGACCCACGCCCCTGTATTCCCGAGGGATCGGCCATTGAAGCTGAGGGGCCCGGCCTGCCTCCGCTCACCCTGCCTCTCGCCCCGCTACCCGCGTTAGCTGCTGCCGCCCCACCACTAGGCCCGCTACCTGCCCAACTGGTAGCGATACCCTGCCAATCCGCCCCGGCGGATCAACCGGCTGCAGACACTCAGGACGTTCCCGAATCGTTCCCGGGGGAACCGCTGGAACCGCGGCCCTGTAATGAAAATGTGCCAGAAGCCCCGGCAGTGATTGTGCCAGACCCCGAGCCCGGGACCGTGGCATGGATGAAAGCCCGGGTGATTCAATTCCACCAACGTCAGCAGGATCAGATCTTCAGGATGATGGAGCAGTGGACCAATGAGGTGGAGATGCTGATTGCAACTGTCCCGATGTACGGAGGGGGAACAGATGTAGCAGAACCGACTGGTGACCCACGTCCCTATGTCCTACCAGGACCGGCCGCTGCGCCTGAGGGGCCCGGCCTAGTCTCGACCTATGCATCATCCTTGCCGTTATTTCTGGGGCACCTCAGTGTAATCTCGCCTGACCTGCTGCCCCGTGCTGCTGCAGAGGGATCTGATGTGCTGGATGCTGGAGGCCAGGAGGCTGCGGCAGCTGGCGGTAACCCGCCTGGCGCAGGAACAAGAGATGATGACTCCGGCCCCAGCCCCGGGTCCGCTGCTGAGTTTGAAGAGGCAAGTGAGCGTTCCCGCTATGTAGGAGACCCCGTGGTTTTCCATGCCCCGCGTACCGGTGGAAATGGGTACCGGGTACCCCTGTCACAGCAGGCATGTCAGTGTATGTTTGATATGCTGGTGGCAGAGGATGGGTCCGCCTCAGCAGAAGAATCTGAGTAATGGCAGCGGAGCACCGTTGCACAGTCCCCGTTGGGACCACCAGTGTGTTCGTTTAAAAGTTTGAAAAATGAGAAATTGATTACCGAAGTTCACCAGATTCACATGTGATTTGAAAACCGGCCGTTGCCGGCACCGTTGTCCCCGTGGGGACCGTTTGAAAAGTTTGCATGAGGAACTGCTCATGGACAAGCCCGTGAACTTGCAAAACGTTAAGTGGCTTGTAAATATAAAATATGTTGTGCAGCTACCGTAACCGCCTCCGGAGAGGCAGGTTGGAGGGAGGGCCCACAGCAGAGCAGGCTGGGGCCCAGCCACCACAGGAACCGGTGGCTACCCTCTGGAGGGGAAGGACAGATCCCGCTCGGGTAACTTGTGCTGGACTGGGGTCAAGGGGTGCTGCCTGGGTTTTAGGGGCAGCATCAGGGCCAGGTTACTTGGGTGGGAGAGAGCGGCAGCCGCAACCGTTTAATGTTACCGTTTGCAACGTTAAAGAACTGAACCTCCCGATGTGGGATGATGCCATAAACTGTAAATATGTTACTGTTTTTCTATTTTCACAGAAAACAAAAAGGAAAATAAAACCGGTGTTGGACGGGCAGCCCGAGGACGGTCTGCGTTTTGCTAAGGGGGAATGTGACGCCCTGGGCAAGCCAGGGGTCACAGGTCACAACACCACACGCACCCCAAATTCCCTGCAGGTACACCAAGCTAACCCAAAATCCTTGTTGCCTTCCTCCAGGGGCTGATGTCCACACCAGGGGGTGGGTCAGGCAGTTGGCTCCGCCCACCGAGGAGTTCACAGCCCTGGAGGCGGGAAAACCAGGCAGTCCAGCTAGGGAAGTGAAAGTAGAAGGAAGTGAAGTGGTAGAGGAGCTGGAGAGAAAGAGTAAAAAGTGACAGTAGTAAAGCCTGAAGTTGGTCCGGGTGTGTGCCCCGGACTGAGACAGCAAGGTCAGCAGACGGCGGTGATAGCCTGCAGGGGGACTGCTCGGAGGTTGCTGGAAGGACCGCGGACGGGTAGTGACCCGGCGGTACTGGAGCAGTATACGAAGAACAGTCAGCACCAGGGCAGGGGCCTTTCGGATCCCGGCAAGGCTAGGAGTCGCCATAATTTGCCAAATCCGTCAGTGAAGGGGACCTCTGTCTCCTAACAACCAAGTCCCGATTGAAGGAAACAGCCCGACCGTGAAGGGGAGACACCGCCACCGCCAGGGCACCAGTTTCCCAGGGCCAGCGCCTGCGGGCAAGAGTAGAGCTCCTTCGGCCCAGCTTGAAGCCGAGGAGTGGGTAACCGGTGGGAACCCATCGCTACCAAAAGGACTTTACATAGGTGCAGGGAAGAGACCGTCACCGCTAACTGCAGGGAACATCAGCACCGTGAACCGTCCGAGGGACCCGTCCAACCAGCCGTTTGTTTACCGAGAACTGTGTCGTGTTTATTGGCTGAGTGAGTACCTCCGTGCCATGCGGCACAGCGCTGCCCCTGCGCCCCTGCACCTCCACAGGCCCCAGACCCGCCTGTCCACCATCCCAATCCCATCACCGGGCCCCGGGAGCATCACAACCCCTACCCACGGAGGGCACATCAACAACTGGCTGCTCCATACCATCACTCCCGGGCTCCCCATACAGAGCAGCGGTGGTGCTAACAAATCACCACAACCGTGGGTGGCGTCACGGACAATAAACTATCCCAAAACACCAATTCCCCTTTTCACTCACGGGCGAGGAGCGCCGCTCGAGTCCCCGGGATCCGGCCCATCGCTTGAGCCACCGAGCAGCAGCAGGCCGCAGCAGCCGGACCCGAGCAGTGGGAGAGCGCGGCGTCCCCTCCTCCGCCCGCGACACTACCATCATGACTTATGCCGGCGTCACACGGTACGATATATCGGGCGATATAACGGCGCGGTTACGTCGTAAGTGACGCACATCTGGCATCGTTTGATATATCGTAGCGTGTGACAGCTACGAGCGACGGTGAACGAGCAAAAATACTCACCTTATCGTTGTTCGTTGACACGTCGCTTATTTTCAAAAAGTCGTTTCTTCTGAGCGCTGGTTGTTTATTGTGGCAGCACACATCGGGGAAGCACACATCGCTCCATGTGACACCCCGGGAACGATGAACACAGCTTACCTGCGTCCCGCCGGCAATGCGGAAGGAAGAAGGTGGGCGGGATGTTTACGTCCCGCTCATCTCCGCCCCTCTGCTTCTATTGGCCGGCCGCTGTGTGATATTGCTGTGACGCCGAACGTCCCACCCCTTCAGGAAATGGATGTTCGCCGCCCACAGCGACGTCGTTCGGGAGGTAAGTGCGTGTGACAGGGGTTAACGACTTTGTGTGACACGGGCAACTAATTGCCCGTGATGCACAAACGACGGGGGCGGGTGCGATCGCTCCTGGGATCGCACGATAGATCGTACCGTGTGACACCGGCATTAGGCATGATCCCTAAAAAAGGGAAAAATAAAACCAATCACTGGAGTGGTCCTTTAATTTTGAAGTTCTCGATTGTCCAGAAGATGCTTTCGTAACAAATATTCTCAGTCTCAGACGCTGACCTTTTGCTCCAAGCAAATCTGTTTATTCTCGAGACTTATTTTCTCTGAACGCAAAGCCTCTTAAGATGCCATATGACTGCCAACTAATACCCACTGATAGCCCAGGGGATGAGGTGAAGTGTTTTGTAACCCAAACTGATAAATCTTCATTAGCAATTCCTGCAGGGGCGTAATACCTAACACTATAGTAATTTATTTTTGGCCTCAGTCGAAAAGAAGAGATAAGACTGTAATCAAGGAGATCGGGGTAGGTGTCACGCTAGGTACGGGGAAGTAGTAAGCGCATGGCGAAAGGGAAACCCTGTGACTAGGTAAAGGGAAGATGTGGACCCCTGATAAAACCAACTGCTTGTTCCTGGGGTCCCTCACCACCCTAGATAGGTTCCGCATCTATGCGCCTAGCTAAATACCTGACCCTAGGTATCCTTAGTGCTGCACCCTAAATAGGGAATGGATGGGATGAGCTGTTCGTCATCCCCACTAAACACTATAGAAGACAACAAGGAGGTCACACAGGGGGAAAATGCATGAACTACTTATCTACACATGACTCAGGTAGAAGTTCAGCAGAACTTTCTGCAACAATACCACAGAGGAGTACAAGCCCCCTGCTTGCACCCAGGCCTTGAATAAACTGAAAAATATCACCTGCACCAGTCCAAAGGAAGAAAGGGGTATATAAGCATCAAGAAAGTAATGATGATCAGCAGCTGGGTGGAAGGTGAGCTCCTGCTGGGTCCAAAAGGGGGAGAGATTAATCCAGGAGGGAAGCTACCTATACCAATGAATACTGACAGCAGAAACAATATAAAGTCACAGAGCATATTCCACAGCCAAATGCTGTGTCCTTCTATGGCCAGAAACCACATGACTGTCTGTCACACGTGACACACCCATGACAGTAGGCCAATTGTTAGGTTCAATCAGGTAAAAAAAAAAAGGGCTCTTTATCTTTTTAACCCAACTGGGCTGTTCCATATCAATGAGATATTCAAATAGAACCATACAATAGTCTCAGGTTCAAAGTTGGAGAACTTTCTGTCAAGTGGATGACGGACCCTTCAAAGATCTTGATGGTCTGCTGATTTGGTGGAGAAGGACCTAAACCTAACCTAAAGCTCTTGCTCTATTTGCAGTGATTGCCACCATGAGGGACCTCAAGAAGAGTGGAAAGCTGGAAGCAGAAGCCGGCGAGACCTTCAATAAGACACTGGTAATCAGACAGCTGGACGTAACCAATGATGAATCGGTGAAGAAATGCGTAGCAGAACTTCCTGGCCAGACAGTGGACGTCTTGCGTAAGTGATCAATATGGTTGAGGAGTTGTAGATTTGGTTTTGGATTATTGGTTTGGAATCATGTCAATCTGAATCAACGGTAACTTTAGGGTTGTTTGGTTTGCAGTGAACAACGCAGGTGTAGGCCAAGTTGGTCCCATTGAAAGTTTCTCAATGGAAGACATGAGGAAAATCTTTGAGACAAACTTTTTTGGGGTGGTACGCTTGGTGAAAGAATTCCTCCCGTCCATGAAGAAGAGAAAAAGCGGCCACATTGTGGTTATAAGCAGCGTCATGGGTCTACAAGGTGAGATATGGTTATGTAGCACGCTGATGTTATAGCTCAACGATATCTCAGACTGTTGGTGATGGTAAGACATCTTCCAGTCTATGGATACTGTGATATGTTCACATACTCTTATACACTTCTCGCAAATATTTGTGAAGCGTAAAGTAAATGATACAGGGTTTTCTAAATATTTTCAAAATATAAATGTGAAAATTGTGACGTGCCTTTGTATTCAGCCCCATGTAGTCTGATACCCCTAAATAAACTTCTGAGTCCCTCCAGAAGTCATCTAATTTGTAAATTGAGTCCATCTGTGTGTAATTTATTCTCAGAATATCTACAGCAGTTTTGTGAAGGCCTCAGTGGTTTGTTTAAGAACATTACAGATGAAACAGCATCATGAAAACCAAGGAACACACTGGACAGGTCAGGGATAAAGTTGTGGTGAAGACAAAAGCAGGGTTAGGTTATGAAAAAATATAGTCCAAGCTCTGAACATCACATAGACCACTGTTCAATCCATCATCAAAAAATGGAAGTAGTATGGCACAACTTCAAACCTACCAAGACATGGCTGCCCACCTAAATTGACATCCCAAGGAAAGAGAGGACTAATTAGAGAAGCAGTCAAGAGGCCCATTGTGACTGGTGGAGCTGCAGAGATCACAGCTTAGGTGTAGAATCTGTCCACAGGACAACAAATCGTTGTATACTCCACAAATCTGGCCTTTTAAATTATTTTTTAAAGTATTAAGAAGTCTCATTTACAGTTTGCAAAGTGCCATGTAGGGGACACAGCGAGCAGGTGGAAGAAGGTGCTCTGGTCAGATTAGATAAAAGTAGAACTTTCTGGACTAAATACAAAACGCTATGTGTGGTGGAAAACTCACACTATACAGTCATATGAAAAAGTTTGGGCACCCCTATTAATGTTAACCTTTTTTCTTTATAACAATTTGGGTTTTTGCAGCAGCTATTTCAGTTTCATATATATAATAACTGATGGACTCAGTAATATTTCTGGATTGAAATGAGGTTTATTGTACTAACAGAAAATGTGCAATCCGCATTTAAACAAAATTTGACCAGTGCAAAAGTATGGGCACCTCAACATAAAAGTGACATTAATATTTTGTAGATCCTCCTTCTGCAAAAATAACAGCCTCTAGTCGCTTCCTGTAGCTTTTAATGAGTTCCTGGATCCTGGATGAAGGTATATTTGACAATTCCTGTTTACAAAACAATTCCAGTTCAGTTAAGTTTGATGGTCGCTGAGCATGGACAGCACGCTTCAAATCATCCCACAGATGTTCAATGATATTCAGGTCTGGGGACTGGGATGGCCATTCCAGAACATTGTAATTGTTCCTCTGCATGAATGCCTGAGTAGATTTGGAGCGGTGTTTTGGATCATTGTCTTGCTGAAATATCCATCCCCTGCGTAACCTCAACTTCGTCACTGATTCTTGCACATTATTGTCAAGAATCTGCTGATACTGAGTTGAATCCATGCGACCCTCAACTTTAACAAGATGCCCGGTGCCGACATTGGCCACACAGCCCCAAAGCATGGTGGAACCTCCTCCAAATTTTACTGTGGGTAGCAAGTGCTTTTCTTGGAATGCCGTGTTTTTTTGCCTCCATGCATAACGCCTTTTTGTATGATCAAACAACTCAATCATTGTTTCATCAGTCCACAGGACCTTCTTCCAAAATGTAACTGGCTTGTCCAAATGTGCTTTTGCATACCTCAAGCGACTCTGTTTGTGGCGTGCTTGCAGAAACGGCTTCTTTCGCATCACTCTCCTATACAGCTTCTCCTTGTGCAACGTGCGCTGTATTGTTGACCGATGCACATTGAAACCATCTGCAGCAAGATGATGCTGCAGGTCTTTGGAGGTGGTCTGTGGATTGTTCTTGACTGTTCTCACCATTCTTCTTCTCTGCCTTTCTGATATTTTCTTAGCCTGCCACTTCTGGGCTTAACAAGAACTGTACCTGTGTTCTTCCATTTCCTTACTATGTTCCTCACAGTGGAAACTGACAGTTTAAATCTCTGAGACAACTTTTTGTATCCTTCCCCTGACCAACTATGTTGAATAATCTTTGTTTTCAGATCATTTCAGAGTTGTTTTGAGGAGCCCATGATGCCACTCTTCATAGGAGATTCAAATAGGAGAACAACTTGCAAGTGGCCACCTTAAATACCTTTTCTCATGATTGGATACACCTGCCTATGAAGTTCAAAGCTCAATGAGGTTACAAAAGCAATTTAGTGCTTTAGTAAGTCAGTAAAAAGTAGTTAGGAGTGTTCAAATCAAGAAATTGATAAGGGTGCCCATACTTATGCACCTGTCAAATTTTGTTTAAATGCGGATTGCACATTTTCTGTTAGTACAATAAACCTCATTTCAATCCAGAAATATTACTCAGTCCATCAGTTATTAGATATATGAAGCTGAAATAGCTGTTGCAAAAACCCAAATTGTTATAAAAAAAAAGGTTAACATTAATAGGGGTGCCCAAACTTTTTCATATGACTGTACATCACCCAGAAAACACGATCCCCACCATCACTCATGATGGTGGCAGTATTCTGCTGTGGGGAGGCTTTTCTTCAGCAGGGGCAGGGGAAGCTGGTCAGAGGTGGTGGGAAGATGTATGGAGCTAAATACAGGGGAATCCTGGAGGAAAACCTGTTAGGGGCTGCGAAAGACTTTCAAAAGACACCTTCCAGTCACTGTCCAGACCTAAATCACATTGACCATCTGTGACAAGACTTGAAAATTGTAGTTCATAGACGTCTTCATCCAAACTCACTGAGCGAGAGCGAGTGTACAATGCTGATTGGGCAAAAATGTCACCTCTAGATGTGCAAAACTAGTAGAGACAAATCACCAAACACCTGCCATCAGTAATTGTAGAGAAAGGTGGTCCTACAAATTATTGACTCAGTGGGGCTGAATACGAATTACAATTTTCAGATTTATATTTTGAAGATGCAATGATGAGCAATATTCTGTACTTTTGACTCTCAGGCTCTCATTTTATAGACAATCATCTTGGCTTCTCATACATCAATTTGACTTACAACTATTTAGTATATGATTAGTTATGCAGATTCTTGTCATGTCACTGTATTGTTATTGTTTTGCTTCTGGTGTCTGAAAAATCTTTTTTTTTCTGTATACTACAAATTACAACCTGTTCTCACATTCCCTAATAGCACAGTGTGTTATTAGGTTGATTCGCAAGTAGAGATGGGCAAACCCCTACCTGTTCGGGTTCGATGGGTCCAGCAGGACTTAAAAAAAAGTAAAGTTAGTGACCAGACTTGACCCCAGACACTGAACCCCATGTAAGTCTAAGGAACCTGAAGTTAGTGTTATAAAATAGTGTTACTAAGGGCTAGGGGACTGCAAAAGGAAGTAAAATGGGGACTAAAGCAGGACAATTATATTCGAGTTTCCACATTGCTGTATCACTGCTTCTAGGTCCGCTCATTAAATCTCATTAATATGCACTGCTTCCCCCACCCATATTTTGAAACAGCATCTGTGATTGGTTGCAGTCAAATCAGACTGGCGGCATGTGGCATTTGTGATTGGTTGCCCTCACATTAGCTGTCTGGTCTTTAAGTGGAGTGTAAAAAAAAAAATAATTGGAAAAAATGGCATACAGTCTCTTGTATTTTGATACCCAGTGCAGGTAAAGCAGGCAGCTGAAGGCTGCAGCCCCCAGCTGAAGGCTGCAGCCCCCAGCTGTGTGGATTATCTTGGCTGTGTATCAAAATATGAGGGACCCATGCAACTTTTTCAAATTATTTAAATAAATAATTTTTAAAAATTGTCACCAATTCTGATACCCAGCTAAAATAAAGCAGACAGCTGGGGGCACCCCCATTGCTAATTGTGTAAGTAAACAGAAATAAACACAAAGCATAGAGAAAAATCATTTAATTAAAAAAAAAAAGGAACAAAACACTCCTGCAGGATCGATGTAATCCACACCATGATGTCCCAAAACAATCCTACCTCTGCTACATATGAGGTCACAGTTTGCGATCACATTAGAAAACACGATGGAGCACTGTGACCTCAGGTGAAATCACCCAAGGGGAACTCATTGAGCTTAGTGAACTCACCTCAGGTGAACTCCATGATCTCACCTGAGGTGAACTCAATTAACTCAATACCAGATTACGGCTTATGTACGCACATTGAGTATTTTGTTGCAGGAAGTTCTGCACCAAATCTGCATCACCTGGTAGAAAATGTGTCAAAAATGCATTAAAACCGGATTGAGTTTTTTAGTGCATTTTTCTGACAGAAGATGCAGATTTGGTGCAGAGCTGTGTCGCAGAAATCTGCACCAAATGTGCATCTACTGGCAGTAAAACACAGCAAAATTGCAATGCGGTTTTGATGTTGTTTTGACACATTTTCTGACAGGCGATGCAGATTTGGTGCAACACTATTTCTGTGCTAAATCTGCATCTCCTGGCAGAAAAACGAGTCAAAACCGCATCATGCTTTTGGTGCATTTTTCTACCAGGAGATGTAGATTGGTGCAAATTCCTGTTCCAAATCTGCATCTGCTCGCAGAAAAACACATCAAAAGTGCATTGCGTTTTTCTGCAAGGAGATGCACATTTTCTGCAACCAAATACTCAATATGCACATATAGCCTAAGCCAGTAATCAGGCATTGATTTCATTGAGTTCACCACAGGTGAGTTCAGAGTTCACCTGCAGTCATAGTTTGGGTTCCTTGGGAACCAACAGCTGTGATCTCAGGTGAACTCATTGACGTCATTGATCTCAAAGAATTAGTTCCATTAACATGTCCCTGACGCCGTAGTGCTTGGTTGCGTTTTCTAATGTAACTGTGGACTGCACCCTCAGGATGTAGCAGATCTAGGATTGTAGTGTGACATTGTGGTGTGGATTACGTTGGACCTGCAGATGTGTTTTGGGGGTTAATAAATTGGAGAAAAGGGTTTTTTTTGTTTAGTTTTTAGATAAAGTATTTTCTCTGAGTTTTGTGTTTATTTTTTTTTACTTACATGATTAGTAGTGGGGGAGGTCCTCATAGCCCCTCCCTATTACTAACCTTGGGCTTGCTGACAGCTGTAATTTTTTTTACAAATCACAGCTGTCATTAACCTGTTATATTAACCTTTTTGCCACCTATCCAGGGAATCGTGATAAAGGCCAGGATTGGAATATCTAATGGATGTGCCAATTGTGGGGCAACTGTGGGCTACTATTTTTAGGCTGGGGAGGGCCCAATAACCATAGACCTCCCCAGCCTGAGGATACAAGCCTCCAGCTGTCTGCTTTATCTTGGTTGGGTATCAAAATCTAGGGTGGACCTCACGTCGTTTTTTAACATTATTTAAATAATTAAAAAAAAAGTTGCATGGTATTCATCGTATTTTGATACACAGCCAAGAGAACGTACACAGCTGGGGGCTGCAGCCAGTAGCTGTCTTCTTTATTTGTGCTGGGTATCAAAATACAGGGGACCCTACATCATTTTTTCCAATTATTTATTTATTTTTACACTACATTTTGAGACGCAGACAGCTAGGATAAGGGCAACCAATCACAGACGCCGGCACACCAACAGTCTGGCTGCAACCAATCATACACGCTACCTCAGAGGGTGGGTGGGGAGCAGTGAATATTCATAATCTTTACTGAGCAGGCCATAGTGTGACAGCTGGGCAGAAAGTCGATAAGTATAATTGTACTGAATTAATCCCTATTTTGCTTCTTTTCCTTTTTTTATTTCTTTTTATCCGGGTGGTCAAATTGGAACAGTAACACGGACTTTCTTGAGAAGTTCGTGTTCTGAGTCCATGCACGGACACTAGGTGTTCGGTATGGACACCGAACTTTAAAGTTCGGGTTTGCCCAGCAGTATTCCCTAGCGAAAGGTCACCGGTTCAAATTGAAGAGCTTCCATGAATAAGATTTCCCAAGAAAAGAAAAACAGCATTATCCAGATCATCGATAGCAGTATGTCGGCCAAGAAAATTGCCAAACTGCATCATGTGAGGCCAGGACAGTAGGAAGAATATGAAATGAAGTCTGTCCATCTATCCAAAAACCAATAGGTGGACATACAAGCAAAATATCGGAGTCAACAAGTCGCTCATCACCAGGTCTATCAGTTCTGGGGCGACAAACCCGGCAGTGGAGGCGGCTCATCTGCTTCCTAATAGTGAGATCACAGACGTCCATGCAAACACTGTGCGACGTATGCTACACAAGTCTGGAATGGTGACCTGAAAAAAGGTGAAGAAACCTCAACTTCAATATTGTCATAAAAAGCATTGGCTCAAGATTGCAAAAAAGTACAAAAAGTGGAAAGTGGAAGATTGGAAATGGGTGATTTGGAGTGATGAGACGAAAGCCAATAGACGGCTCTGATGGGGGCAAATGGGTCTGGAGGGAACAAGGGAAAAAGGCACTAATAGATCGAGAAATTGAAGGAACTGTCAAGTTTGGTGAAGGAAGCCTGATGATGTGGGAGTTTTTCACAGCCAAAGGCGTTGAATACTTGACCAGGATCAATGGTGGTCTCAATGCTGAGCTATGTGAGTATCCTACAAGATAAGATACTTCATACACTTGAGTACTATGGGTATGAAAGGGACGACATAGTGTTCCAGCAGGATAACAACCCGAAACATACGGCAAGACTGGAGAAGAAACAATGAAGTAGAGGAGCTGGATTGTCCTTACAGTCCCCAGACCTCAACCCAATCCAACACTTGTGGGTAGAGGTGAAGATAAAATGTAAACATCCCCATGTGAGCTGATCAGTATACACCAACACTGGGAACGTGTAGAAGAGACCTGGGATCAGATTGCGGTCAAGACTTGTTTGAATCTGATTGAGATTCAGGAGGGGTGAAAGCCAAAAATGGATTTAGAAAATACTAACAAAAATACAAATAATTTTTTTTTTTGGAGCAAAACCGTAACAATGCAGTGACATGACCAGAATCTGCATAACTAATCATATGCTAAATAGTCGCAAATCAATATATAGATAGTCAAGATGATTGTCTATAAAATGAGGGTCGTCTCACACTCAGAGCTGCAGTGGATGGTGAGATATGGAGTCTGAAAGTCAAAAGTGCAAAACATTGTTACCCTTTTGCTTGTCAATGTGTTCCACAAAGGGCATCTCTTGCTATGGAGGACTAATCCTGTCTAAATTGTAATGCCCACTGTGTAATTCTTTTTTCTGCCTGCGGAGGCGCTGCTGGTAATGGAACACTTGTTTCTTTCAAACTGTTAATCAGTTAATCGGCTGCTTGTCTGAGGGATTATCAGTGATAATTTATCAAGCCACAGTGTCAGTTTGGGGTTTTATCTGCATGTGTGGCTTCATGTTGTCTCTTTTATTACGCAGGGATTGTATTTAATGATATCTATGCGGCATCGAAGTTTGCAATTGAAGGATTCTGCGAATGTCTGGCAGTTCAGCTCTTAAAATTCAATATATTGTGAGTATGGTATATACAAAATTGCACTTTTTTCATTAATCACATATTTTATTCAATGAAAAGTGACTGAGTTTCCATCTGCTGAAAAAACCTATTTGAAGAGATGGCTCCACCAGGATATGTTCTTGTAGCTAGGGCCAGTATTATAGTAGTTATATTCATTTACATAGAGTCAGTATTATAGTAGTTATATTCTTGTACATAGGAGCAGTATTATAGTAGTTATATTCTTGTATATAGAGGCAGTATTATAGTAGTTATATTCTTGTATATAGAGGGTAGTATTATAGTAGTTATATTCTTGTATATAGAGGGCAGTATTATAGTAGTTATATTCTTGTACATAGGAGCAGTATTATAGTAGTTATATTCTTGTACATAGAGGCAGTATTATAGTAGTTATATTCTTGTTCATAGGGGCAGTATTATAGTAGTTATATTCTTGTACATAGGAGGCAGTATTATAGTAGTTATATTCTTGTACATAGGGGCAGTATTATAGTAGCTATATTCTTGTATATAGAGGGTAGTATTATAGTAGTTATATTCTTGTATATAGAGGGCAGTATTATAGTAGTTATATTCTTGTACATAGGAGCAGTATTATAGTAGTTATATTCTTGTACATAGAGGCAGTATTATAGTAGTTATATTCTTGTTCATAGGGGCAGTATTATAGTAGTTATATTCTTGTACATAGGGGCAGTATTATAGTAGTTATATTCTTGTAGATAGGGAGCAGTATTATAGTAGTTATATTCTTGTTCATAGGGAGCAGTATTATAGTAGTTATATTCTTGTACATAGGGGCAGTATTATAGTAGTTATATTCTTGTACATAGGGGCAGTATTATAGTAGTTATATTCTTGTAGATAGGGAGCAGTATTATAGTAGTTATATTCTTGTTCATAGGGAGCAGTATTATAGTAGTTATATTCTTGTACATAGGGGGCAGTATTATAGTAGTTATATTCTTGTATATAGAGGGTAGTATTATAGTAGTTATATTCTTGTACATAGGAGCCGTATTATAGTAGTTATATTCTTGTATATAGAGGGTAGTATTATAGTAGTTATATTCTTGTACATAGGAGCCGTATTATAGTAGTTATATTCTTGTATATAGAGGGCAGTATTATAGTAGTTATATTCTTGCACATAGGGGGCAGTATTATAGTAGTTATATTCTTGTACATAAGGGCAGTATTATAGTAGTTATATTCTTGCACATAGGGGACAGTATTATAGTAGTTATATTCTTGTACATAGGGGCAGTATTATAGTAGTTATATTCTTGTACATAGGGGCCAGTATTATAGTAGTTATAGTCTTGTACATAGGGCCAGTATTATAGTAGTTATATTCTTGCACATAGGGGACAGTATTATAGTAGTTATATTCTTGTACATAGGGAGCAGTATTATAGTAGCTATATTCTTGTACATAGGGGGCAGTATTATAGTAGTTATATTCTTGTACATAGTGAGCAGTATTATAGTAGTTATAGTCTTGTACATAGGGGAGTATTATAGTAGTTATATTCTTGTACATAGGAGCATTATTATAGCAGTTATATAATCGTATAAAGGGGATAGTATTATAGTAGTTATATTCCTGTACATAGGAGCAGTACATAGGAGCAGTATTATAGTAGTTATATGCTTGTACATAGGGGCAGTATTATAGTAGTTATATTTTTGTATATAGGGTGCAGTATTATAGTAGATATATTCTTGTACATAGGGGGCAGAATTATAGTAGTTATATTCTTGTACATAGGGAGCAGTATTATAGTAGTTATATTCTTGTACATAGGGGCAGAATTATAGTAGATATATTCTTGTACATAGGAGGCAGTATTATAGTAGTTATATTCTTGTACATAGAGGGCAGTATTATAGTAGTTATATTCTTGTACATAGGAGCAGTATTATAGTAGTTATATTCTTGTACATAGGGGCAGTATTATAGTAGTTATATTCTTGTACATAGGGGGCAGTATTATAGTAGTTATATTCTTGTACATAGGGGCAGAATTATAGTAGTTATATTCTTGTACATAGGAGCAGTATTATAGTAGTTATATTCTTGTACATAGGGAGCAGTATTATAGTAGTTATATTCTTGTATATAGGAGCAGTATTATAGTGGTTATATTCTTGTACATAGGGGCAGTATTATAGCAGTTATATTCTTGTACATAGGAGCAGTATTATAGTAGTTATATTCTTGTACATAGGGAGCAGTATTATAGTAGCTATATTCTTGTACATAGGTGCAGTATTATAGTAGTTATATTCTTGTACATAGGGAGCAGTATTATAGTAGTTATATTCTTGTATATAGGAGCAGTATTATAGTGGTTATATTCTTGTACATAGGGGCAGTATTATAGCAGTTATATTCTTGTATATAGGAGCAGTATTGTAGCAGTTATATAATCATATATACAGTAGGAGGCAGTATTACAACAGTTATATTCCTTATCTTATTACTCCAATTTAGCGGTCTACAGATCCGGCAACGTTTTATTACATTTAAAAGGCGCCAGTGTAATAAAGTAGTTGCTCTTATAAAATGTGCCAAAGTAATGTCTGTTGTACGTCTTGTTGCCAGTTTAAAGAAAATCTATTAAAAAAAAAGCCGACTTGTCAGTGCAGTGTGGACTATAATACAGGTTGTAACTCCATGTAAAATCGATGCAATGTAATACCAAAGTCCTTTAACCTTTCTTGTAGATATGATCTATATATACGCTGTATATACACGTTGTTTGGTAGCGGGGACTGAAGTAATCCATGCTCTTGCTGTTATGTGCAGCGTTTCTTTAATAGAGCCGGGCCCTGTGAATACGGAGTTTGAGATGAAGCTGATGGAAGAAGTGGCTCGCTCAGACTTTCCTGGAGCCGACGCCGAGACCATAAGATACTTTAAGGAGGTTTACCTCCCTAGCGCTCATGAGATCTTTGTCACCATGGGGCAGACACCAGACGCCGTGGCTCAGGTTAGTAATCCAGCTTGGTCCTGTTGTTTCAGCAAAAAGAAGTCATTCTACTTATTCTTATGCAGCTTTTTGGCCGCTTCCTTATCCGTAGTCAACAACTTTCTGGGTGGTTCATAACAGTTGGCCCTCAACCAATACAACATTGACGATACATCCTAGAAATTGGCTTCAAGTGGACCACCCCAACACATAAGGCTGCTTTACACGCAGTGATATCGCTAGCGATGTCGGTCGTGAAAGCACCCGCCCCCGTCGGTTGTGCGTCACGAGCAAATCGCTGCCCGTGGAGCACAATATCGTTAGTCCCCGTCACACGGACTTACCTTCCCAGTGACGTCGCTGTGGCCGGCGAACAGCCTCTTTTCTAAGGGGGTGGTTCGTGTGGCGTCATAGCGACGTCACACAGCGGCCAGTAGAAGCGGAGGGGCGGAGAGCAGCCGCATTATCAACACGCCCACCTCATTGCCGGAAGACGCAGGTAAGCTGTTGTTCGTCATTCCCGGGGTGTCTTACGTAGCGATGTGTGCTGCCTCAGAAACGACGAACAACCTACGTCCACAACGACCAACTAGATTTTGAAAATGAACGACGTGTCAACGATCAACGATAAGATGAGTATTTTTGATCGTTAACAGTCACTCAGAGCTGTTACACACAACGACGTCGCTAACGACGCCGGATGTGCGGCACGAATTCCATGACCCCGACGACATATCGTTAGATATGTCATTGCGTGTAAAGCCCCCCATAGTCTTGCTCAATTGGAACAAAGTTAGAAATTATCAAGCTTTGGACTTTAGTTTTTTAAACTTTTTGAAATGGAAGATAGTATTCAGAGGAGCTAAGAATGGGATATGCCAGCCGGCACTGTCTTGGAAGCCGTGGCTAATACTCCCAGCCCAAGTTGTGAAAACTCTATCATACCCTTTCGTCATTAAATAAAACTCACCAGCAATAATTTATCAATGGCTTTAGGGCACTCAAAAATTAGGACGCATGCATTGTGGGACCTTTCTTACATCTCTCTGCTCTTGGTGGTAAAATAAATACATGGCATCTAGAAGATGCTGGCTTCAGTTCCTGCTGTTATTTTAGCCATTGATGAGTCAAATCTATCTATTAGGACAACCCCTTTTGGTTCCACATGTTTCCCCCAGGTAAAATAATAAAGACTATACTCATCTCCCGTACCGGTGTTCTTCCAGTGGTGTCTAAGATTGCTGGGGGCTCATATTGGGTTGCGACATCACATGAGCCCTACGTCCAATCAGCACCTGGTGTTGTCTTCCCGCCTTCGGACCAAACGAGTTAATCAACAGGAAGTGGCCACTGTGGCTGAGCTCACTTCCTGTTGATTGCATGTTTGGTCCAAAGGTGGGAAGACAGCAGCAGGTGCTGCTCACATGACATTGCAACCCCACGTGAGCCCCGCCTTCGGACCAAACAAGTTCATCAACAGGAAGTGAGCGCTGCGGCTGCGATCACTTCCTGTTGATTGTTTGTTTGGTCCTAAGGCAGGAAGATAAAAGTCAGCGATGATTGAACATGCGATCACATGACGTTGCAACCCCAAATGAGCCCCGCCTTCGGA
The DNA here is from genome assembly GCF_048569485.1 of Anomaloglossus baeobatrachus. Taxonomy (NCBI): domain Eukaryota; kingdom Metazoa; phylum Chordata; class Amphibia; order Anura; family Aromobatidae; genus Anomaloglossus; species Anomaloglossus baeobatrachus. Next base: position 653,388,407 of record NC_134356.1, on the reverse strand, counting down.
CCAAATGAATTAATCAACAGTAAGTGAGTGCTGCGGCTGTGCTCACTTCCTGTTGTATGTCTGGTCCGAAGGTGTTTGGTCCGAAGGTGGGAAGACAGAAGCCTGCACTGATTGGATGCAGGGATCACGTGACGTCGCAACCCCTTGTAAACCCCGACACCGCGATCGTGGACACCACTGGATTTATGCCGGTATGAGTGGTGAGTATAGTCGTTATTATTTTATATGGGGGAAACGTATAAAATCAGAAGGGGTTGTCCTAGTAGTGGACATCCCCTTTAAAAGGAGTGCGGCTCTTGATATAATTGGTGCATAGTGAACCTCAGAGTAATACTGGTGTATGAAATGAGAATCTAAGGCTATGTGCGCACGTGTGCGCTCTGCACTGCACCTAAAAGGTGCGCTTCAGAGCGCAGCTAAAAAGCTCCGTTCTGAAGCGCATGGTGCCGGCAGAGAACGTGCGCTCTGTCTGCAGCTCCTGCCATAGACAGAGCAGGAGCTGCCGGCAAAGCGCACGGAAGAAGTGACATGTCACTTCTTAGAACGCGCGCTTCGGGCAGCAGCCGAAGCGCTGCGCTCTAAGACGCCACGTGCGCACGGCCCCTGCACAATCTCCATAGATTGTGCAGGGGACGCAGGACACATGCAGTTATGCTGCGCTACAAAGCGCAGCGTAACTGCATGAATTACGCACACGTGCGCACATAGCCTTAACCAGTTTAACACCAGGCCATTTTACCTCATTCACGACCATACACATTTACAGGTTTCCTACGTACAGTTCTATGAGATCTAAAAACGTTCCTCTTTCGGCTGATAAAATTTTTGCTTTTTTCCCGTCATTTGTAGAGCCTAATTTTTATGTCATTTTTATATTACTATTTATGGCCGATGTTGGGGGAATATGCAAAGAATAAAAAAGGAAATATGTCTATTTTTAATATTTTTGTTATTATTTTTTGCCATCATAAAGGATTATTAAAATACAATTAATACATTTTAAACTGTATCCTCCTTTCCACAGCAATTATTTTTCTGTATTGGATACATGTTTTTTTTTTTTTACAAACGTGAGGCAGAATACACGGATTTGGACTGGCAGAGACTCTTTTTTTTTTTTTTTTTTTTTTTCTTTATCTTTATTTTTCAATTTATTTCACATATTTTACCCACATTAGGTCATTACAAGATTTAAATACATTTGTAATTGTAGCACTCCTGAGGTACCAGGTGTCACAAATGTAACCCGTGGAAATCCAAACCCCGGAATCTCCGTGTCAGAGTAAGGCTGCTTTCACACCTCCGGTTTTTCTTCTGCGGCACAATCCGGCACTTTGCAGGAAAATCGCAACCGGTTTTTTTTGCTGCCGGTTGCGATTTTCCTGCATAGACTTTAATTAGTGCCGCATGGCCTTGCGTTCCATCCGGTTTTTGCCGCATGCGGCAGATTTAGCCGATGCGGCGGCCGGATGGAACGTTGCCTGGCACGTTTTTTCGTTCGGCAAAAAAAAAACGCATCGCGCCGCATTCGGCCGATGCGGCGCATCTCTCAATGCATGCCTATGGCGGCCGGATGCGGCGCGATGCGGCAAATACCGCATTCGGCCGCCGCATGCGGTTTTTGCCACTGCGCATGCTCAGTAGCATGCCGCAAGCGGCAAAAACCGGGTGGGCCGCATGGGAAAAACTTAGGATGCGGTGTTTTCACCGCATCCGTTGCATAGCTTGCACAGCCGGATTGAGCCGCAGGGCTCAAGCCGGATGTGTGAAAGTAGCCTTACACACCACCATCTTCAGGCCACACACACAACCAATACACTAACCTGGGAGACTGCCTAGTAACAGGTAAAATTGGAGGGCACTGATTGGATGTAGCCACCCAGCCTATAGGAAGAGACCCAGCAAGGGGAGGGGCCAGTGGTCAGTTGGGAAGCTGGCAGGAAGTGGTGTTCAGTCAGTGAGGAGAAGTGTGTGAGAAGTGTGTGAGGAGAGTCTGTGAGGAGAGTCTGTCAGAAGAGAGTGAGGAGAAGTGCGGGAGAGAGGAGGAGAGGAGTAGTAGTAGTAGAAAGAGTAAAGAACTGAAAGAGTGACCTTCAGAGACAACGGAGAGCTGTAATAAGGAGTGAGAACTGTGGAGTACGGAACGGGACTCCAGGCACCATGGGTTACCTGTGGAAGCAGCAGACTCCAGGTACCACGGAGGGCCTGTGGAAGTTTGGAACCAAGGCTCACGAGACTCAGCACAAGGCGGGGTGAAGACCCTAGGATAGTGGGACACTTTATGGTCAGCTGTTAACTCTGCCAGGTGAGGGGATCTCCAGGGTCCATCGCCACCCAAAAAAGTCTGAAGCACAAGCAGCAAAGAGGGGACCATGGACTGAACCTCTTAAATAGTCCAGGCTACCTGCAGTAGGACCAAGACAGAAACAGAGGGGTTCCCAAGTAGCTCTAGGCCACGGGAGCTCATCAACAACAAGTGTGCACGGAGGACAGCCAACACAGGTCACAGTTGGCACAGAGAACAAGGGGAGCAGATACACCTGGGACCGGTACCCGCGGGTTCAGGTACCACCACAGCAAAGTAAAGAAAGGCAAGTTAAACTACAATATTGGTGTGGACTGTTTCCTTGGCGGCGTGCACTCACATAGACTGTTTTCCCACTACAACCTCCATCATCCACTGCTGGGGCCTGTCCCTGCTTGCGGAGGGTTCTAACCATCCAGGCTGCACCACTCCCATCAGCCCCAGCAGAAACCTACAGCGGCAGCCCCTAATATCCTGGCAGCACACCGCAAGTGGCGTAGTCAACAAAAACTCTTTTTATTTTATTTTCTTTTATTTAACCCCCCTTTATTCATTTCAAAAGACACCGCCAGGGTCACAGAACCGGACCCCGCCATGGCTGACGTCCCTGGACTAGTCCGGCCCGGTTCTGAGTCCCCCGGCCTTGGGGTGGACATGTCATAATAATCCACATCTAAGTAAATATATAAACCAGAACACAGAACACTCAACGGAGCTGTAGAAGCTGAAAATCAGAGTCCAAAATTGTTTCCCAAGACAGTAACTGTAAAAACACCAGATGTGACTCCAGTCTACATCGAGAAAAAATGCTCTTTGATGGGTTTTGTGCAGTTTTCTGGTCGTTGCATTTCTCCAGGTTGCATTCCGGAATCTGCTTTTTCATCATTCCACTTCTTTCCAAGATTTTTGTGGGATTTTTGTTATTCTTTTCACACAGTTTTTTTATATGTGGATTTTGCAGTAGATGTTCAAAATCAGCATCCAAAAATATTTAATATTTGAAGTGGTTTTCGATGTGGATTTCAAAACAAACCTACTTCAAAGTCACTGGCCACCACCAGGCAGCCTATATATACAGCATTCTAGAATACTGTATATAAGCACAGTCTACTCTGTATAACATAAAAAACACCTTAATTATACTACCTAAGGAGCAGTCCGGACCAATGGGTGTCACTGCTCTCGGTCCGGCGCCTCCTCTCTTCTTGTGACTGCCTTCCTTCTGCCCAGCTACGTGTGGATGACGCATCCTACGTCATTCACACAAAGGCCTCCATTGCCCTACTGCACATGCACACTCTGATCTGCCATGATGAGGGCAGAGCAAAGTACTGTAATGTGCAGGCTCGAGGAAAGGTCAAAGACCGCCCGCACATGCCACTACAATACTTTCATATGCCCTCAGCCAGGCAGATAAAAGTGCGCATGTGCAGGAGCGCATTGAAGGACTCTGAGGGAATGATGCAGGACTTGTCATGCACACGGGTCTGGGCAGGAGGACGGTGACTGCACAAGATGGAGGAGGCACTGGACCGAGAGCAACGACACACATCAGACCCTAGGTGAGTATAATAAAGGTGTTTTTTACATTCTACACAGCCTCCTGGACTCTTATATAGGAGTATTCTAGAATCCTGTATATAACAGCTCACTGGTGGTGGCTGCAGCTCATAAGGGAAAAACACGGTAACAGGTTACCTTTAAAATCCAAATTTAGCAAAAAGCATTAACTGTGGCTCACCTTACACAGGCCAGGGTTTTGCTTCACAATTTGAATTGTATTGCTTTTGGACTCAAACTGCCCCAGATGAAGCCGTGGGTGAAACACGAATGCTTGTATGGAAACACCTCTGGAGCGTTTCATGTTGCCGTGTAGAGCGGGAGGTGTATTTTGTTTTTATAATTCCAGTTCTATTAGTGCTGACTTGTGTCTGGTCCTGACAATTCCTGCTCCCTCCTGGCACCTTGTGATCACATGATCATTAGGATGGGAGATAGAGGCACTGTTAGTGCCCCCTGCACTGTATTCACAGCCCTTAGCGTCTGACGGCCGGCTCTCTGCCAGTACACAATCTCTGTGCTACCTCTGCAATTATGTTTTAAGACCTTATTGCAGAGTTATTTCCAGACATTTTAGGAGTGTAATCAAATGTGAATGTGCCAAAGGCAAATTACTCTTCAAAAATCCTCGGTTAAAGAGTAACTTTCGTTTTAGTTTTTTCATTAGATAAATCAATAGTACACATGGAAATACGAAATGTTGTAGGATCTTATCAGAGAAATCTGCTTTTTTCTCCTCCTGATCTTTCATTCTTAAAATTCTCAATTTCCAGGAAAAATATATTTAAACATCTTCCCGACAATGAACGTAAAGATACCTCCTATATTACATTGTGTTCCCACAAATGGATGTACCAGTACGTCCTGGTGATCGTGCGGGTGCGTGTTTCCAGAAACATGAGCTGGGTACAATGTATGGGCACTACAATGTATTGGCACTACAATGTATGAGCACTACAATGTATGAGCACTACAATGTATGGGCACTACAATGCCAGATTAGAAATTTTCACTCAGCCGGATCCATTGCTGCTTATTTCTGGAAAAAAAAACCCACCCATGGAGTCAAAAGCATCACTACACCTATAGATTAATGGTTCCCTTAAGGGGCGATTCTGCTCTTCTGGCACTTAGGGGCTCTGTATATGGAGTGCACTTTTTCCTGTTGCCCCTAGGAAAATGCAAAATTTGAGGCTAAAGCAATGATTTTGTGGGGAAAAGGGAACATTTTCATTGTTTTCAACTTCTTGGATGCGGTTTTGAGCACTTTAAGGGGTGCAGTTTTTAGAATGGTGTCACTTTGGGGTATTTTCTGTCACACAAAAAACCCTGACAGTCACTTCAAATGTGATGTGGTCCCTAAAATAATAGGTTTTGTAAATTTTGCTGGAAGCAAATAAAAAAAAGTTCAAAAATTGCGCTGATGTGAAGAAGACATATGGGAAATGTTATTTATGAATTATTTTGTGTGACAGAACTCTCAAAGGGCCTAAAATTAAAAGTTTGAAAACTGCAATATTTTTACCAAAATTCTGATATTTCCACAAATAAACAAAAAAAATTGTCCTAAATTTACCACTAACATGAAATACAATATGTCATGAAAAAAATCACTGGGATCCGTTGAAGCGTTCCAGAGTTATTACATCATAAAGTGACAACAGTCAGAAATGTAAAATTCGGCCTGGGCAGTAAGGTGAAAACAGGCTAGGGAGTGAAGCAATTTAGTGAATACAGATTTTCCCATTACTAGGATACTTGGTGCGCATAAAGTTCTATGGAGAACTGTACCTGTCATTTCAGGAGAACTTGCAGCAGAATGTCTGTGTTTCCCTCTAGCTCCTCCTCTATGTCTGTGTCTGCCTCTAGCTCCTCACTCCTCCTCTATATCTGTATAGACCTCTAGCTCCTCCCTCCTCTGTCTGCCTCTAGCACCTCCCCCTCTATATTTGTGTTGACCTCTAGCTTCTTCCTCCTCTATGTCTCTGCCTCTAGCTCCTCCCTCCACTATGTCTGTGTCCGCCTCTAGTTTTTCCCTCCTCTATGTCTGTGTCTGCCTTTATTCCTCCCTCCTCTATGCCTGTGTCTGCCTCTAGCACCTCCCCCTCTATATTTGTGTTGACCTCTAGCTTCTTCCTCCTCTATGTCTCTGCCTCTAGCTCCTCCCTCCTCTATGTCTGTGTCCGCCTCTAGCTCCTCCCTCCTCTATGTCTGTGTCTGCCTCTAGCTCCTCCCTCCTCTGTCTGTGTCTGCCTCTATCTCCTCCTTCCTCTATGTCTGCCTCTAGTCCCTCCCTTCTCTATGCCTGTGTCTGTCTCTAGTTCCTCCCTCCTCTGTGTCTGTCTCTAGTTCCTACCTCCTCTATGCCTGTGTCTGCCTCTAGTTCTTGCCTCCTCTATGTCTGCCTTTAGTGCCTCCCTCCTCTATGTCTGTGTCTGCCTTTAGTTTCTCCCTCCTCTACATCTTTTTCTGTCTCTAGCTGCTCCCCCTCTAAGTCTGTCTTTAGTTTCTCTCTCCTCTATGTCTGTGTCTGCCTCTAGTTTTTCCCTCCTCGATGTCTGTCTGCCTTTAGTTCCTCCCTCCTGTGTCTGTGTCTGCCTCTAGCTCCTCCCTCCTCTATGTCTGTGTCTGCCTCTAGCTCCTCCCTCCTCTATGCCTGTGTCTGCCTCTAGTTCTTCCCTCCTCTAGGTCTGTGTCTGCCTTTAGTTCCTTCCCCTGCCCCTGGCTCATTCCTCCTCCATAGAGTTATAAAAACACCAACTGAAGATTTTTCTAATAAGATATTACAAAAGGGTTTTTATTATTATTATTATTATTATTATTATTATTATTATTATTATTATTATTATTATTATTATGTGTACTCCTTATTGATGGACTAACAATTAAAACGACAGTTACACTTTAAATGTTATATTTGTGTTTTTTATTATATATTTATATTTTTCTAGATTACCACAGGATCAAAATATAAGTTGAAATTCATTGTTTAGGCTAAGTTCACATTTCCGCTAAAATCTATCAGTCACAATCCGCTGCTCTTGTAAACAGCGGAATCCGTTTAGCGGATTCCGCTGCTCCCATAAACTTGTATGAGCAGCGGATTGTGACTGATGATGCTGCGTTGCACCCTCCGCCCGACTGATCAGTCGTGGAACGACTGACCGCCGGGCGGGGGGAACGCAGCATGTAACGTTTTTTGAGCAGCGAGATCCGTCGGATTTCGCTGCGCATGCTCTCTGGCTCCCTGCACACGTCACCAGCTTTGGTTGGTTACCCGATATTTACCCTGGTTACGGTGCAAGGAGCCAGCGCTAAGCGGTGTAGGCCCGTAACCAAGGTAAATATCGGGTAACCAAGGTAAACATCGGGTGCTTTGCTGTTACCCGATATTTAGGCTGGTTACGTGTGCAGGGAGGCCGACACTTCCCCGCTCGGTCCCGCCCCCTCCCGCACTCCGCACATGTATGTACACACACACACACACCTGTCCCCAGCCATGCAGACAAGCACTGCCACTGACACCCTCGTCTGGCCCCGCCCCCCGCTCGGCTCCGCCCCCTCCCGCACTTTGCATGTGCACACACATACATACATACATACATACATGCACATACACACACTCACTCACTCACTGATACACTCACCTGTCCCCAGCCATGCAGACCGCAGCACTTCCACTGACATCCTCAGCGCCTGGCCCCGCCCCCCGCTCGGCTCTGCCCCCGAACTCCGCCCCCCGCACACAACGGAATCCGACAAAGAATTCTGTTCTTTGTCATCCGTTGTACAGCGTTGAACAGCGCATCAGTCACATGCGTCAAGCGACGCATGTGACTGATACAAATCAACGGAAATGTGAACTTAGCCTTATATACCATTTTCAACTTTAGGAACTATTCAAGGGCTAAATGTTAACTTTTCATTCCATACAGGCCACGGTGAAAGTGATCGGAATGCAGCGGCCGGTCTTCCGTCACCAGACGAACCTTCTCTACACCCCTCTCACCGCTATGAAATACGCGGACAACAGTGGAAACCTCTCGGTTAGGACATTCTACAATCTCATCTTCAACTATGGCTCCCTTTTTCATTGTAGCCTCAACCTCTTGAAATGTATCACCTGCAACTGTTTTCGGCGGAGAGTCATGCCAGTCTGAAGGAAGGAAAACGTTGACCAACAAGTTCAGCTCTGTTTATCTTCCTATATGTCTCCATGGTAACAGACTACAAACAAACCCTGTGTAGTCTGATCCAGTAGTGATATGTAAAGGCCACTTCACACATAACGAGATCGCTAACGACATTGTTGCTACGTCACAGTTTCTGTGACGAAACAACGACTTCACCTGCGATCTCGTTATGTTTGACACGTACCAACGATCCGCCCCCTGCTGTGAGATCGTTGGTCGTTGCTGAATATCCTGGGCCATTTTTGGCTCGTTGGAGTCCTGCTGGGCAGGATGGATCTGTATGTTTGACACCTACCAACGATCTCGTTAACGACCTAGATGAGAACTTAAAGTGTGACACGTAGGCGTGTAGTTGCGTCACCTTTTCCGCGTCCCCCGCTGCATCATTACAAAAGTCGTCGGGAAAATGACTGTGTGACATCTCACCAACGATCTCACCAACGACTTAACGATCCGGAAACTGTGACGTAGCAACGATCTCGTTATGTGTGACTGGACCTTAAGTCCTTTTATATCTTTCCTCTCTCTACATACTGCCGATAATAAAGAAGTCAGGTTCAGAGGGAAACATAACTGTTTAGAACACTTAGGTTTTGTTGCCTGGATCCATGGAGACACATAGTTCTGCACAGAAGCTGCAGACACAAAACGGTAAAACATTTTTTTTTTCTTTTGAGGCATTACAGCAGTAAAAGAATTGTTTGCAAAAGTAAACATACCCTGTAATAGTGAAACAGATTCTAAAATAGGAGTATTACTAGATGTAAGAGTAATATTTTAGAAATATAGTGATGAGCTAAAGCTGATTTCTTTGGGGACGGTGTGACCAAAAAATGACAATTGTACTGATAATCAAGAGGGAAAACTGATCCATCACTAAATTTAAAGGGGCAGTGTTACTTAAGAAAATGCCTATAAAGACAATAAGAGGTTCAGAAGGAAAAACAAGAGCAGAAAAGAAGCTACAAATCATTGGGGGTAAACTCTACAACCGCACCAAGCAATAAGTACATGTTTCATCAGTAAGTCTGGGACACCACACCTCACAGATCAACATAGAATAAACTATAGCTGGCATGGGTGGAAGGTTTCAACTAGCATAAATAGGAGGGGAGCAGATGTGGCCTCCCCACAACATGTGACCAAAGGAGCAAGCACACCAGCAGAGATTAACTCTTGCTAGCCTTGTTAAACAATAGTAGCGACACCAACAGGCTTAGGAGGGTACTGCCCATTAAAGTCGTCCACAGACCCAAAGGTTTTTGTTCACCGTATGATGATGCCATCATTATTGGTAATTACTATGTCTGTATATTGGAAAACTGGGCAGCAAAATGGACAAACCCATGGCTGTGAAACCACTTGTCTAATATTGTGTTGGTCACACCTGCGCCACCAATATAACACTGACCTGTAAAAGCCTGGACTTCACCAGATCTCTAAAGTGTCCTGTGGTATTTGGCACCAAGACATTGGGGACAGATCCTTGAGGTCCTGAAAGATTCTTGGTGAGAGCTTCATGGATCAGACTTGTTTTCCGGCACATCCCATAGATGATTGTTTGGATTCAGATATGGGTATTCAGAGACAAAATGTCACCTCGATCTCGGTTGGCCCTGGCATGTAAGGGGGCAATCAAGCTGCCTATTGTACAATTTTTTTAGCTCTCAACAGAAACTTCAGAAAGTGAGTCCCAAGTCAGATTTCTAAGATTCTTACCTTTCCCATTTATCCTGTACATCTGCTTCAAGTACTGACGTTTCACTTGCTGCCTAATTCCTTGATGGCCACCATATTCTTAAGATAAATAATATTATTCGCTTCAACTCTCAGTGGATATACTGTTATAAATGACTAGTATGTACTGGATAGCAATTCCATAGTCCCGCCCCTGGGGTGCAGACATATTTTCAACCAAGCCCCTGAGGAGCAGTTACATTTTTCAACCAAGCCCCTGAGGAGCAGGGACATTTTCAACCAAGCCCCCGAAGAGCAGGCAGATTTTCAACCACGCCCCTGAGGAGCAGGGACATTTTTAACCAAGCCTCTGAGGAGTAGGCACATTTTCAACCAAGCTCCTGAGAAGCAGGGACATTTTCAACCAAGCCCCTGAGGAGCAGGGACATTTTCAACTAAGCTCCTGAGGAGCAGCCACATTTTCAACCAAGCCCCTGAGGAGCAGGGATATTTTTAACCAAGCCTCTGAGGAGCAGGCACATTTTTCAACCAAGCCCCTGAGGAGCAGCCACATTTTCAACCAAGCCCCTGAGGAGCAGGGACATTTTCAACCAAGCCTCTGAGGAGTAGGCACATTTTCAACCAAGCCCCTGAGGAGCAGGGACATTTTTCAACCAAGCCCCTGAGGAGCAGGCACATTTTCAACCAAGCCCCTGAGAAGCAGGCACATTTTCAACCAAGCCCCTGAGGAGTAGGGACATTTTCAACTAAGCCCCTTAGGAGCAGCCACATTTTCAACCAAGCCCCTGAGGAGCAGGGACATTTTTAACCAAGCCCCTGAGGAGGAGGCACATGTTCAACCAAGCCCCTGAGGAGGAGGCACATTTTCAACCAAGCCTGCCTCCCTCTTCCATAAGGAGGCATTCAAGCTGCCTATTGCATAATTTTTTACCTCTTGACAAAAACTTTAGAAAGTGAGTCCCATTTCAGATTTCTATGCTCTTGCCAAAATAACAAACTAGCAGGGATACCAAATTACTGTGCATGATTCATATGATTGCCGTATAAATGATGTAATAATAATCATTCAAATCTTGAAGTATTATATTTAATATTAGAAGACAAATAATCATAGTAAACATATCTTACATTGTAATAAAGTTGTATTATCTATAAATTAAAAATGTAATATATTAAAAATATTTATTAGTGATTACTATTCCATACTAAATTCAAGCATTTGCTATGAGATATTAAATAAAGTCAAATAAAAAAAATAAATTTAAATCACTTATTTTCAAATTTATAGCCAAAAACTAAGTTAAAATGTGTCTTAACCAACATAGAAATGCCATTATTAATACTTCTAATTGTAGTTAATGATATAATATAAATGTATTTGTGTTTACGGTTCTAAATTGTTTTATGTTTATCTTTAATAATGTTCTGTTCATTTATATTCATATTTTTTGCTCATATTTCTGTTCATTGCAATGGGTGAAATCCACAATACAAAGCTGTTGTATAATCAGTCAATCTCTGCTGCCCATAGACTATAAATGTCTGGGCGGGCCACACTTTACTCTGCACTGGCATTCTAAAATGTCATTGCAGAGTATCAAGCTTCAAAAAGGTTGCATAGCCGTGGAGACGTGGGTTCCGCTGTCAGACACAGCCAAACTCCCCACAGAGAAGATTAACATGGCTTATTACCATGTTTACCTTATCGATCACTGTATACACAACGCAGTTTTGGGGCTCTAATCAAGTAGGACCGGGTCTTGAAGAAAAACAGAAGGACGACTTCATCTATATTCTGGAGAAGAAAAGACGGAAGATGTCATATTGATTAAAATATTATGCTATGTGTGGTATAGTGTATTGGTGTTTTCTAGGTTTACAGATGGTCAAGGATGACCATCATTGAAGTAGGGGGAAATGGAAGGAGATGGACATATTGCCCACGTTGCCCCTTGAAGACACCAATTTTATTGTTGTGATGTATAATGTAATGTATTATGTGAATTGTGACATATGTTAGTGTTATGTTGAATTGTTTTATGCTGACATTAGGGCAAGGATCATTTCATGTTTGGGACTAACCCAGAGTGGGAGCTGGTTGAGTGCTTGGAAAGTGATAGATTCCTGTCATAATGTCAGATAGGGCCCATCGTGTCAGAGAGACAGATCTACGGTCTGTATAGTGGATGAGGCCATATGACATGGGGGCTCCCTATGGTGAGAGTAGACTAAAGGCCACTTCACACATAACGAGATCGCTAACGACATCGTTGCTACATCACAGTTTCTGAGACGAAACAACGACTTCACCAGCGATCTCGTTATGTTTGACACGTACCAACGATCGGCCCCCCTGCTGTGAGATCGTTGATCGTTGCTGAATGTCCTGGGCCATTTTTGGCTCGTTGGAGTCCTGCTGGGCAGGATGGATCTGTATGTTTGACACATACCAACGATCTTGTTAACGACCTAGATGAGAACTTAAAATTGTGACACGTAGGTGTGTAGTTGCATCACCTTTTCAGCGCCCCCTCTGCACCGATTGGTTGGCGCTGAGAACAGTACTGTGTTCTGTTTGGGTATCGCTTCATGCTTTGATCCTTTTTGATATGCTAAAATTGCAATATGCTATGATAATAAAAGTGCAGATGCAGCTTCGATCCGAAAAGCAAGCAAGCAACCGGGAACAAAGTACGAATGAATCTGGGTGGAGTCGCAGGTTCTATCCTCAAAGCAAGGCTCAAAAAGGGAGAAAGGATAAAGTGATACAAAGTTGCCTTCTAGGCGGGCCGCCTAATCAGAACGCAGTATTGGCCACCATTCAGAGCGGAGGGGTGTGGAAAAGGCAACGCATATGCAAGCCTACGTGGCTCACAGCGTCAAACACTACGCCCCTATTCGAGGTCGGAATCGTTACATAGCTGCTGTGTGACAGGGTCCCAACGACCAACGAGACCGTTATACAGGTCGCTGCATCGTTAGTAAAGTCGTTGGGAAAATTACTGTGTGACATCTCACCAACGATCTCACCAACGATTTAACAACGATCCGGAAACTGTGACGTAGTAACGATCTCGTTAATGATATCGTTATGTGTGACTGGACCATAAGGCAAAGGATAGCGAGATCACAGAAAAAGTTAACCGAGAGACAGTGATCTGGTGGAGACAAGTGACTCGCCCACCCCAGGGCTATAGGACACCCGGTGCCGGGCCGGACTAATCCGGAGGTAGTCAGTGGTGGCTGGGCCCGGCTCCGTGGCCCTGGTGGGTGTCAGTAAAATATGTGGCTTGATGAATAAAGTTTGTGTTCGTGACGCCACCTGTGGTCTGCGGCTATTAAGCCGCCGCTGCTGTGTGAGGCCTCCGGGGTGATGATATAGCAGCAATGGTGGTACTGCTCCCCACAGGTGGAGCGATGCCCCGGGGCACAGTTGGTGCTTGTGAGTGTCTACGCAGATGAAATAACAGAGGCAGCTTCAAGGGTACAGTTTCAAGTTCTTTACTCACAATTCTTGTCACAGTCCTGCAGGGACCCTTGGACTGCTGGGACCACTGTCAGGGACCTCCGCCGTTTCTGGGTGATTCTGAGAGTAAAAGCCGGTACCCTTCTCTTAAGTGTCTCTACCTTCAGCTGTCTTCCTTAGCCTTGCCTTGGCAGGTTGAACCTGGCTTGGCCTCCACAACAGCCTCCAGGCTGGGGAGTCACCTGTCGGCTGATTATCCCTTTTCTGGGGGTACTGCTGTGGGCTGTGGCCCGGGGAGTTTACAACATTCCCTGGGCCTCGGTTTTTACTGTTTGGAGATGATTTTGCACTCCTCCGGTTTCTAGGGACCGTCCCCTGTTGCAGCTTGATCCCTCCACCGATGTTCTTGTGGAGCAGGCCACCGCAGCTCTACAACTACCCGTGGTACCTCTAGGACTACCCGTGGCCCTGGGACCTTTTCTGTTCTCTGCGTGGTGTCACCTGGACCCTCTGAGTCCCAGGATCTTCAACAGGAAGCGTCTCTTTCTTTCTTTCAGCTCCTGTCTGACTTAGAGCTCTGTTTCCTTTTTTTTCTTCTCCTCCTTGCCTGCCTCCAGCAGGCCTCCTTCTCCTTCCCCACTCTCTCTTCGACTGACTCCACTAGACCTTCCTCTCTGTGTCTGCCCTCTTGTGGCTCCTCCCACCTCCCCAGTTGCTCTGTTCTACCCTATAGGAGCAGGGATGGGTCTTATGACCCCCTCCCAGCATGCAGCATGGGAGGGTTGTCTGCCACTTTCCCTGGTCCCAGTGTGTTCCTAGCAATGGGTGTAGTGTGGATTTACCAGGGGACTGGAGTTCACTCTCTTCCTCTCCCAGAATGGGGCATCACACCGCTGGATGGGGTGCAATGACCTGTGGCGACGGAAGCCTCAGGGGCGCCACACTCCCCCACAGCAAATCCCAGCACGTCATCGGGCTGAAAATCAACAGAAAATGTGGAGAAACTGCAAAAAACATTTTTACATGCATGTAACAACAACAATAGAACAGTTCTTCCCTTTATGGGAGGCACAGATTCTTAAACGTTGCAAACTTCTTATAAAGAAAACTCTAAGTGTGCACTTCCAGTCTATTGCACAGTTTGGGCACATCCCCCATAATTCTGGTAGGGGGCACAACAGGTGCAACTAATTACATTTCTGGCTACAACAAGTCCAGTAGCCTGGCAGTTCGTTTCTTTTCAAACAACAATGGGGCAAATACTCAACCAGCCACTAAGTCCAGTGGCCTGGTTACACAGGACACATAAGACATCACATTCACCGGGGACCACATTCCAGTTCCGTGGCCCGGTACACATACACATGGGGGGTGACTTCTTCAAAAAGCACATTAGGGCAGCACAAAAGGGACATCTTCACAAAGAATGAGGGGCAGACGGGCTATTTACAGTTCGGCTTCTTTCCTTCACTTTCACTTCAATGGGCCGGATCCTGCTTCGGCAGGGCCCTGGGTAGCAGGTAGGCCATGGAGATCTGGGTCTGCGTCTCCTGTGTGCTGGTCCCTGACCTACTGCAAGGCGCTGCAGCCTGGGAAGAAATGGGGCTCCTTGTATGCTCAGCTCGGCGTTGCTGCAAAGGGCTGCTGGTTTGCAGAGGGCTGTTGCTGTGGTCTTTTGGGTCTTGCTTTGGCCTCGCACCCTGCATCACACAAGCCATGGAGATCCGCGTCTGTGTCTCCTGCGTGGCTGTTGCAGGCCCGCTGCTCAATTCTGCGTCTTGGGCCTGCTTCGCGGTAGTGCTGCGGCTGCTGCTGGCAGGGGAGACGCTGCACGATGGCATAGTGCGGCGCCACTCCGGTTCTTCGGAGGCCATCTCCTCCTCCTTCAGGATATGGACGTGTAGGGCATACCAGCCCCGGCCTCCCATCAGCCGTGTGTATTCCACAGTGTCACCCGGCTTGACATCTCGCCCGGGGTGGCCTTTAGGCAGGTGTTCTTCAATATCCCGTCGGGCCACAAAGACATCTTTACCCAGTCCGGGCTCTCTGATGAAGACCCAGCCTCCTTTCTGCCGGAAATCGACTACTGTGCCCCGTCACATTGGGCCCTGTGACCCCTTAAGGGCCTTTCGAATTTGCTCCTTGGAGGCCAGGTTGGCTGCCTCCTGGGCTTTCCGCTTCTCCTCCCGGGCCTCCCGCTCCCGCTGGTACTCCTCCACCAGTCTCCGGCAGGTCATCTCGTGTGCCTGTGGGGTTTCCTTGGGGCGCAGGGGCTGTTGCAGTCTCCCACTCCCTATGGGCGCTGCGTCCCAGTTCACTCCCGGGGATGACGTTCCCAGGAGGTTCACAGGGGTGACTCGGTAGGGGGCCCACTAGCTGTTCGGGGTCCACCCCTCCCCAGGCTCCGTCTGCAGGGGTTTCAGGCAGGCCTCCGGTGCCCCACCGGGCATCAGCGGGGCTGGCTGGGAAGGCTTGCGGGACGGTGGAGGGACTGGGCGGTGGCGCCTGGTGGGTCAGTGGGTCCGGACGGGTCGGGGTTTCATGTAGCTCACCCGGTCGCTGCTCCGCGGCCTCCATCCAGTGGCCCACGCCTTCCGACACCATCGATGTTTCACTCCGCCGGTCCACCTCTGCTTGCATGTTCTGCAGCCTCCGAGCCAGGATTTGCATTTCCTCCCGGAGCAGGTCCAGCTCAGGATCCATCTTCCCGGTCCCTGGTGTACACTTCTGCAGCCTCTCTGCCATGCTGCTGACCTGGGGAACGCTTGCTGGATCACTGCTCGGGTGCTCGACCACGCCACTCGGCTGCTCCCTTTCCCTTCTCGGAGGCGGGGCCGGAGGCTGCACTAGCATCTGGCGCCAGACTGGCGCCCAGCCCATCACGGCCGGCACCGCTCCGCTCGCTATCAGGTACATCTTCTTTATCTGCTGGTCTGGCATTTAGACTCTTTCTGTCAGCCGGCCAGCTCGTCTAGTCGCCATTTCTTCTTTCTCCGCCTTCCATGGCGGGCACCGCTTCGCGCTCTTTTTTTTGGACAAGGGGGCGGGGCTTCTCTTCGCGCCCTTTCTTCTTGCACGCCCCCCTTCTTCCCGCGCTCAGTGGCTTCAATGGCGGCAGTTTCTCACAGTAAACACAGGCTATTTCACGATTCTTCAGGCGCACAGTACCCGGTGTGACCGGGCACGAAATCCTGTTCGTGACGCCAAAGTTGACTCGCCCACCCCAGGGCTATGGGACACCCGGTGCCGGGCCGGACTAATCCGGAGGTAGTCAGTGGTGGCTGGGCCCGGCTCCGTGGCCCTGGTGGGTGTCAGTAAAATATGTGGCTTGATGAATAAAGTTTGTGTTCGTGACGCCACCTGTGGTCTGCGGCTATTAAGCCGCCGCTGCTGTGTGAGGCCTCCGGGGTGATGATATAGTAGCAATGGTGGTACTGCTCCCCACAGGTGGAGCGATGCCCCGGGGCACAGTTGGTGCTTGTGAGTGTCTACGCAGATGAAATAACAGAGGCAGCTTCAAGGGTACAGTTTCAAGTTCTTTACTCACAATTCTTGTCACAGTCCTGCAGGGACCCTTGGACTGCTGGGACCACTGTCAGGAACCTCCGCCGTTTCTGGGTGATTCTGAGAGTAAAAGCCGGTACCCTTCTCTTAAGTGTCTCTACCTTCAGCTGTCTTCCTTAGCCTTGCCTTGGCAGGTTGAACCTGGCTTGGCCTCCACAACAGCCTCCAGGCTGGGGAGTCACCTGTCGGCTGATTATCCCTTTTCTGGGGGTACTGCTGTGGGCTGTGGCCCGGGGAGTTTACAACATTCCCTGGGCCTCGGTTTTTACTGTTTGGAGATGATTTTGCACTCCTCCGGTTTCTAGGGACCGTCCCCTGTTGCAGCTTGATCCTTCCACCGATGTTCTTGTGGAGCAGGCCACCGCAGCTCTACAACTACCCGTGGTACCTCTAGGACTACCCGTGAACCTGGGACCCTTTCTGTTCTCTGCGTGGTGTCACCTGGACCCTCTGAGTCCCAGGATCTTCACCAGGAAGCGTCTCTTTCTTTCTTTCAGCTCCTGTCTGACTTGGAGCTCTGTTTCCTTTTTTTTCTTCTCCTCCTTGCCTGCCTCCAGCAGGCCTCCTTCTCCTTCCCCACTCTCTCTTCGACTGACTCCACTAGACCTTCCTCTCTGTCTGCTCTCTTGTGGCTCCTCCCACCTCCCCAGTTGCTCTGTTCTACCCTATAGGAGCAGGGATGGGTCTTATGACCCCCTCCCAGCATGCAGCATGGGAGGGTTGTCTGCCACTTTCCCTGGTCCCAGTGTGTTCCTAGCAATGGGTGTAGTGTGGATTTACCAGGGGACCGGAGTTCACTCTCTTCCTCTCCCAGAATGGGGCATCACACCGCTGGATGGGGTGCAATGACCTGTGGCGACGGAAGCCTCAGGGGCGCCACACAAGTGAGAGGACTGACCAAAGGACTGCGTTACCTAGTGGAGTGGAGAGGGGTAATAAGACAGGACCCTAGCAGTACAGCCCCAGAGTTTACTACTCAGAAAAGGTAGTGGGTCAAGACAACATTTAAACATCAGATGACGTGAGTGCCCTAAGCAAGAGATACTTAGGCGTCAGGAAGGTAGAAGCAAAGTCTGGCCATATTGGCAAATCAGTACCCCTTGGAGGTACATGAGACATGGAAGCGCAGGTGGAACAGATGACTTTCATGGGCTGTACTGATGTACTAAGCTGGATGGTGGAGGAACAAATAAAGTTATTGGCAGCAGGAACATTGAGGTTGAAGATGTAGAGACTATGTGTGGAGATCCTCTGTAGTCATGAAGAAACGTACAAGACATTGTGCACCCGCTACCTGCTGTATATAGTTGCCATCAAGTGGTTGTGCAGTAAAATAATGTTTTTAAAGAACTGGTGGTCTCCCTCAATGACTTGGTTAACATTTGGTCCTGGCCAGCAGAAGCCATTGGCATCATTCGGCCTGCAAAGGCGTATTGCCTCCTTATCACGAGTCCACACATCCAGCCAGGATCCCTTCTTTAAAGTAATGTGTCGGGGCGCAAAAAACGTAGACCTCGCCTATACCTACCGCCCCACATCGCGGTACATAGCCTGAACAAATTCTAACACATTCTGTCTTAAGATGTTTTTCTCTTCTCCATGCACCTTGCTACCAAGCTTTGTCACAGTGGTTGTATCTGTTCTCTCAGAGGTTTCCTCTGTCTTTCCGTGTCTCCTGATTCTTCCACCTTCTTCGGGAGATATTTGCATTGTTTGCTTAAATTTTTTATGGTAGTCTTATTTCCTCATCAACCTTTATCCCTTTATTGGCTTACTATTACATGGCTTTATACACACAGACTGTGTGTGTCCTTTAGGAGAGACGTATAGGTGGTTTACCTTTATTTTCTCGGGTTGAACGGCAATGTTTAAAGAGGGCCCCCTTCTGTTTCCCAAGACTGTGCCCAGTGCACAAGCTCTATACAGACTTGTGGAGAAATTCGGTGGAAGGGCATGACCGGCCGCTCCGAGCCTGGACCCCAACTCCATCCTAGACCAGAGTTTTTGAGCCCGGCATCAGTATCTGATCTCACAAATGCTCGAAGAGTCCCACAGACGCCTCCAAAATCTTGTAGAAAAGTGGAAATAAAAAATGGAGTGCAAAGGGGCCGACTACAAATTAAATTCTATGGTGTGTAGTGTAATGTGGAGAGGGCACATACTTTTCTCCATTTAGAGTATGTCTCGTTCTACAATTGGACACAATATGTGATATGCTACAAGAGGCACTTCCATGTGGTTCGCTATTATTTGGCACTACTATGCGGTGCTCTACAATATGGCACACCTGTGTGCATTCTATGTTATTTATTAACTATATGACCCTACTATATGTGCACTGCTATACGGTACTATACTATGCGGCACCATGAAGTTAAGGGTATCATTTAACTTAAAGGGTTATTTCCATTCAATGTAATCTCTTAGGGGTACTTTGCACGTTGCGACATCGCTACTGCGATATCGTCGGGGTGAAATTGAAAGTGACGCACATCCGGCGCCGGTAACGACGTCGCAACGTGTAAAGCCTAGATGCGCCGATAAACGATCGCAAAAGCGTTGTAAATCGGTGATCTGTGTAGCGTCGGACATTTTCATAATGTCGCACCAATAGGAGATACGATGTTGTTCCTCGTTCCAGCGGCAGCACACATCACAGTGTATGAAGCCGCAGGAGCGAGGAACATCTCCTTACCTACCTCCACCGCCAATGCGGAAGGAAAGAAGGTGGGCGGGATGTTTACGTCCCGCTCATCTCCGCCCCTCTGCTTCTATTGGCCGTCTGCCGTGTGACGTCGCTGTGACGCCGCACGACCCGCCCCCTTAGGAAGGAGGTGGGTCGCGGGCCAGAGCGACGTCGCAGGGCAGGTAAGTGTGTGTGAAGCTGCCGTAGCGATAATGTTCACTACGGCAGCTATCACAAGATATCGCATGTGCGATGGGGGCGGGTACTATCGCGCTCAGCATCGCTATCATCGGCTAGCGTGCAAAGTACCCCTAAGACCCTTGGAGATCGTGAAAATGAATAGACGTAACAGTATGGCCCCGATATTTCCAAACAGGCATTGTTCACGTTGGTCCTGATGATGAGATGTACTGGAGGCAGAAGCCGGATGAGTGGCGTACACCTCTGCCACAAGTCCTACTCCAGTCCATGCTGCAGTCAGATTTGTGACGTAGCAAATACCGCCACTCCTCATAAATTCGACAAGTGTCGTTCACCCTAACTGTAAAAATGCCAAAAGAACACCAAAAGTCACATAGTTTTAGTGCAGCCACCAGTTGCACCAAAATCACGCAAATTTTCAAAACTTTTCACTTCAGAATACTGGCATAAAAGCTTTTATGAGTCAGGCCTTGTGTGTTTCTCCTGGCCTCCCTTTGCGTTAGGAAAGACTTAAAGGGGTTGTCCACTACTAGGACTCATTCCCCATGTTTGTCCACTTTACATTAAAAAGTTTATACTCACCTCCGGTGTCGGTGCTGTTCCAGCGGTGTCGGCATTAGCTCTCCCAGAGCTCATGTGAGGTTGTGACGTCAAACGAGACCTGCACCCAATCACTTTTGGCTTCTCTCTCCTCCCCTCCTTCAGCTGTATAGGTAATCGACTGAAAGTGAGAGCAACGGCTGCCGCTCACTTCATGTTCATTACCTATACATTCATAACCTATACATTGAAGGTGGGGAGAGAGAAGCTGCCAGCCACCGCTGGAACAGCGCCAACACAGCAAGTGAGTATAAGCTTTTTTATGGGGTCAAACATGGTTAATAAGAAGGGGTTGTCCTTGTTGTGGACAACTCCTTTAAGACCGCCATACACATTATGTGGCTGTCGGCTGAGCGAGACTTCGGCTGCCTCTCCCATACACAGGAGCGCTCACTTGTCCGAGCATTCCTGTGTTCTCTATGAGAAATCTGCCATCTGACACATTGGCCTGCACCTTATCTCCAGGAGAACAAAGTAATCGCAGTCTGAAATCAGACATGCCAGATTGAGATCTCCCTGACAATTAGTCGGCCGGTGCCCCCATATACATTGCAGGTGTGGCAGACATTAGCCTAATGGGCAAGGGTGTGGTAAGACTAAGGAGCAGACCCTTCATTCTCATGATTGGCGGGGATCCAAAAGTTTTAACCCTCCCCAATTATACAGTGGTGACATACAATAGTGATGGGCGGGGATATAGTGATACCTCAGTAATGTCTGACTAGTCACCAGGCAGGAGTCGTTCTCGTTCACTTTACTGATGTGTCATAGACAGGGAGTGTTACTGTGACGCCCTGGACCCCAGGGGTCACAGGTCACTACACAACATCATACACCCCCTTCCCTGGACAGGTCACATCAGTGACATTAAACCCTTGTTGCCACCCTCCAGGGTTGATGTCCACACCAGGTGGGGCGGAGCCAGGTGGTTGGCCCCGCCCACCGAGGAGTTCACAGACCTGGAGGCGGGAAAAACACAGTGAGCAGTAGCAGTCAGTCAGAGAGTCCCGTTGTGGACAGTAGTGAGTGAGGAGTGAAAACTGTTGTTGTCTGGGTTGTTGCCCAGGCACGTCCAGCAAGGTAGGCAGACGGTGATGGCCGTATGCAGGAGTTGGCGAAGGTCAGCGGAACCGTAAGACCGGGACCGGGTGGTGGCCCGCCAGTACCGAGCCGGGGAGCCGATCGGAGCCAAGCACCAGGCAGGGTACTCAGACCCCGACTAGGCTTAAAGCCAACCTTTAGTCAAATTTTCTGATTGCGGTCTGGACCTCAGGGGTTCATTCCCACCCAAGTCCCGATTGAAGGCAACAGCCCAACCATTCCGGATAAGTGCCACCGCCAAGGGCCAGAGATCCAAAGGGCCAGCGTCTGCGGGCAAAAGGGCTCCTTCGGCACGTATACGTCGGGGAGCGGACTCCTGGTGCCCAGGCATTGGAGTCAAGACACAACACACGTGCAGGGAAACGACAGCCACCATCAACCAATCCAGGGAGAACACCGCAGCCAGATGCGGGCCCCGTCCATCCAGCCGTTTGGTTTACCAGAGACTCTGTCCATCTGTGTCTGAGTGAGTACACCAGTGCCATCCGGCACCGCGCTGCGCTGCACCGCAATCCTGCACCCTGCGAACCCCATCCTACGGGAACCCAACCTCCTACCGGGTCTCGGGACCAACAGCCCCTACCCACGGAGGGGTCAACACCTAGCTGCTCCCCGCCATCGCCCTCGGGAACCCCGTCACCAGCAGCGGTGGTGCCCACCATCACCACAACCCGTGGGTGGCATCACGAACTATATATATATATATATATATATATATATATCCCAAAACAATCCAATTTCCCTTTTCACTCATGGGCAAGGAGCGCTGCTCGAGCCCCGGGTCCGGCCCGCTCGAGCCACCGAGAAGGCACCAGATCCGAGCGCGATCTCCCCGAGCAGCCCCCGCGACGGGGAAGCTGGCCCCCGCCCCCGACAACTTGGCGTCACGAACAGGATTGAACCAGTCTACTTACCGGTAGAAGTGCGTCTTGTGATCCCCGTCAGCGGCGTCCCGCTGAAAAATCTGAAGATCCGCCATATTGGGCGCGAAGATTTCCCTCTCGAGTCGTCTTCCTGAGCAGTGAGGGCGCGAAAAGTGAAGCCCCGCCCCTGAAAAGGTGAAGTGCTGTAAAAAGACCAAGGGGGACGGGAGGAAGATGTCTGCACCTGCCGGAGCCGGCTGCTGTTGATGTCCGCGGGAAAAGGAAAAATGTCGGCGTTCCCGGACGGGAGCGGCGTGGCACCTGCCGCCGGAGTGGCGGGGCCTAGAAGAGACAGAGGAGGCGTAGCCTTCGGGGACTGCGGCCCGGGTGAGTTCCCCGTCGGGACCGCTGCCTGGTTGGAGCGGGAGCTGGGCCGGTTCTGCATGAAAGCAAGGGCGCAGAGCACAGAGCCTGCAGCATTTACTCGATTGGAGAGCAGAGGTCCACCGACTGGTTGCCGTGGTGTGGGCCCGTGAGCAGGGGGCCGCCACAATCGTGCAGCGCCGGGATCAGGCCACGCAGGCTCCCGAACCGGCCCTGATCGAGTGGGAGCCGTGACCCGGCCGCGCTGCAGCGGGTGGGCCTGAGATGGTGCAGCTGATGAAGGAAGAGGTCCCAACTGCGCTGCCCCCGCCACCGTTCCCGTTAATGGCATACAGCCCCAGTGCCTCCTATACCTGGATGGGGAACCCAGTGGATCGTCAGACCGTTGGCCGGGTCGGTCCCCTGCGGTGGTAGCCGCTCCCCAACGTGACCCCTGAAGTTCAAAGTTAATGTTTTAAAGTTGGAATTTTAAAAGATCCCGTTCCTGCAGTGCTGCCTTCCTTTGTTGAACGCCCCCATGTTCCCGTGGGGCACCATCCGGTACGCCGGGTGGAAGGAGCCGGACCCTGCCTGACTTGTTGACCGCCGCCGGGGTCGCCTCGGTGGGCGCCATCAGGGGCCGGAGCCCCTGGTGGAGGACGGCAGGGAGTTAGAGGAGTGAGGACAGTTCTACCAATGGAGCCCAGTCCACCGTACGCGCACTGAAGGCAGTGGAGACCCGTGCTGCCCTGTATGGACAGGGGAAAGTGGCTGGAAGAGGCTGCATCGGCAGCAGAGTTTCTAAAGTGTTTATGGCAGCGCTGAGCTGTGGAAGCGCCCGTCCCCGTTGGGACTGATGTTGCCCCTGTTGTCCCCACTCCCAAAGAACACGGCCGAGAACTTGCAGGCCACCCAAAAACTATTGGGTTTGTAAATATTCTGCCCCAATTGCCCTTCCCACGACTGCCAGTCTCCGGAGAGGCTGGTTGGAGGAAGGACCCGCAGCAGAGCAGGCTGGGGTCCAGTCACCACCAGGACTGGTGACCATCCTCCGGGTCAGGGGTCCCCTTGGACGTGGGGCCCCTGAGTGACTGCCGGGTGCGAGACACCGTACGCTTTCCCGCTTGGGTAGCCTGGGCCAGGTTCCTGTTTCCGGACTGGGGAAAAGGGGTGCTGCCCATTTCTTAGGGGCAGCATCAAGGTCTAGGTTGCTTGGGTGGGAAAGCGGAAGGACATGGACCCGTTCTCTGTTATTAATAAAAATGTTCCGTTTGTAACGGTTTAAGAATGTTCCTCCCGTGAGGGAAGAAATGAAAAGAAATGCTTACTGTTTTTATGTTTTGTTCCCGTATTTTTATATCTTTTCAGAAAAATAAAACCGGTGATGGACGGGCAGCCCGCGGACGGTCTGCATTAAACCAAGGGGGAATGTGACGCCCTGGACCCCAGGGGTCACAGGTCACTACACAACATCATACACCCCCTTCCCTGGACAGGTTACATCAGTCAAACATTAAACCCTTGTTGCCACCCTCCAGGGTTGATGTCCACACCAGGTTGGCCCCGCCCACCGACGAGTTCACAGACCTGGAGGCGGGAAAAACACAGTGAGTAATAGCAGTCAGTCAGAGAGTCCTGTTGTGGACAGTAGTTAGTGAGGAGTGAAAACTGTTGGTGTCTGGGTTGGAGCCCAGGCACGTCCAGCAAGGTCGGCAGATGGTGGTGGCCATCTGCAGGAGTTGGCGAAGGTCAGCGGAACCGTAGGACCGGGGTCGGGCGGTGGCCCGCCGGTACCGAACCGGGGAGCCGATCAGAGCCAAGCACCAGGCAGGGTACTCAGACCCCGACTAGGCTTAAACCCAACCTTTAGTCAAATTTTCTGATTGCGGTCTGGACCTCAGGGGTTCATTCTCACCCAAGTCCCGATTGAAGGCAACAGCCCAACCGTTCCGGATAAGTGCCACCGCCAAGGGCCAGAGATCCAAAGAGCCAGCGTCTGCGGGCAAAAGGGCTCCTTCGGCACGTATACGTTGGGGAGCGGACTCCCGGTGCCCAGGCATTGGAGTCAAGACACAACACACAGGTGCAGGGAAACGACAGCCACCATCAACCCATCCAGGGAGAACACCGTAGCTGGCTGCGGGCCCCGTCCATCCAGCCGTTTGGTTTACCAGAGACTCTGTCCATCTGTGTCTGAGTGAGTACACCAGTGCCATCCGGCACCGCACTGCGCTGCACCGCAATCCTGCACCCTGCGAACCCCATCCAATGGGAACCCAACCTCCTACCGGGCCCCGGGACCAACAGCCCCTACCCAAGGAGGGGTCAACACCTAGCTACTCCCCGCCATTGCTCCCGGGAAGCCCGTCACCAGCAGCGGTGGTGCCCACCATCACCACAACCCGTGGGTGGCGTTACGAACTATATATATATATCCCAAAACTATCAAATTTCCCTTGTCACTCGTGGGCGAGGAGCGCTGCTCGAGCCCCGGGTCCTGCCCGCTCGAGCCACCGAGGAGAAGGCACCGGATCCGAGTGCGATCTCCCCGAGCAGCCCCCGCAACGGGAAAGCTGGCCCCCGCCCCCGACATTACTTATGGCTCACTGTACTATAAAAGTCTGCAAAAGTTCAACTTGTATGAAACCCGCCCCCAGAGAAAATGAGCTGAGCTGCTATACTACACTACACGATACTACACTATACTATACTACTATACACTTAACTACACTACTGAAGGATGATACGGACGCCAGGCCATGGAGACTCCACAGTCCTCTAGCAGAGCGACTCAGTGTGTGTGTGTGTGTGTTCATTACTTTGGGTGGGGTGTGCCACACTTACTATTTTCTTCAGGCTGCAGCCAGTCCTCGTCGTAGACCCAATAATCAAACACCAGACACCGGAGTTTTTTTGGCAAAGCAAACTTGGAACAGTTCATTCTTTCCACCGCTATGACAGACATGGCCTTACTTCTAATGGTTAGGGTACTCTCACTTGACCTCTCACCCCTATTTTTGATCTTGTCTTCCAACATGTCGAACACCCGTTTCTCCGTTCCCTCACACTTCTCACCGCTGTATGCTTCTAGGACCAGATGGATGTCTAGGCGCATGACTTCCCTGAGCTCACCAGGGTGAGCCGTAGGCTCTGGACCTTCAGAGGCTACCTCAGGGTACATTGACTGGCTCTTGAAACCATGTCACGTCTTTACTTCTTGACCCCTTGTGCAGAATTCCTCTCAAAAGGCCCATCTCTCTAACCAACCCATTGACCCACTGTCACTCCTCCCCTATCTTATTTAACATCTAATCTACTGCTGCTCTCGCTCGACCGTCAGGTGGCGCCAGCCGCTACACGGTCCCGACTCTGCTAAATCGGGACCCATACTTCACTAGCAGCAGTAATTTTACCAATTACATTTACAATATACTTAGTATCTGAAACACATCTTCACAACACAGACAAGTAGCATAAAAACAGTGTGGGGCGGGGGGGTGCAACCACCTCCTACATGCCTCCCCACTTAAATCTGGTCGTCCCTGACCACAAATTTATAAATATGTATTAAGTAAGTTCATATCAATAATGACCGGAAACCAGAATCCACTTCACTCATCCAGGTACTGGACAAGGATAAAACTTTTAAAATAAGCCGCCCATAGGCAACAGTCCTTTTCCCTGCCATTAGCAGTATCATGCATGTGCCTGCCTGTTCTTAGCAGCGTGCACGACAGTCCTGGACCTATTCCTGGGGTTCCACTGGCTCCTTCCTCCTCCTCCCCTCTTTGAGGATGCAAGCCACTGATGTACAACACTGTATCATAGCATGGGATGAGGGTAGAGTTCCATGACTTCAGTCCTTGAGGGCGAGGGCAAAGTCTTTGGGACAAACTCCTAAGGGCAAGGACAAAGTCCATGGGGCCAGGATGGTGTCCATGGTGCAGGTGTGAGCGGGTTTTTCACGTGCCCAGAAGTTCTACATTCCAGTAGAGTGGAGCACAATGTGCACAAGGAAACTTGGGAGGGGGAAAAAATAAACTCAAACCTCGGATGCTCTGGGCCAACTCAAGTGGCCGGGCCTTCTGACCCGCCCCTCACGGAATGCGAAACAGTCTCGTGCATGTTTCATGCAACCAGCACAACTGAGGGGGTGCTTAGATCCAGCAATTAGTTACACTATGAGAATCACAGCCATTCCCAGACCTAGGTGGTCTTTTATTTATGTAGAAGGTCGAATGAACCCCTGGGATCTCAATGGACCTGCCTCGTCAGCTGTCTCAGGCCAGGGGTTCTGGTCCCGCTACAGGAAAACTGTCCTCAGTCTCCCCACTAGGGTGGCGGGTGTGCAGAATCAGCAATGCCAGCTAATTGTTAGGTGGGGTACCTTCAGACTGCAGCACCTCCCGGAAGAACCCCTCACCCAGCGCATCGACAACTGCAACGGCCACCGCATACCATCCCTAGGGTCCATCCCCCTTCACGAAGTGGAGACGGTCTCCCCAAGTAAGAGCAGGACCCTCACACACTAAGCCAGCATTCATGTATAACTTGGCACTCTTCCTTTGTTCCTGGGTAAAACCGTAGCCTCGCTTACGGTCTAACTGGCAGATTATCCTTTAGGTCACGAGGATGCCGACTGTGCCGCCAACAGGGAGCGCCAGGTGAGCCTGCACACAGTCCTCCTGCATCTTTGTGCCCGTGATCACCTGGGCCATCTACCTCACTTTAGCGTGATGCAGGGCTGGTGGCTCCACAGCCGGGAAGTATTGGGGCTGGGGTTTCTTGGCCGTTGATTTACTCACAGTTGCCGTGGCCAGTGTTGACTGTGCTTCCGGGGGTAGCTCTGAGGCTGGTGCTTTCTCTCAGGATACTATTTTTTGTCGTCAGCTGAGAGGCTGTTTGAGAGTTGCCGGCGCAGCCATTGCTTTGGCTGGTGAGGTCAGATCCGCTGCGGCTGCCAGCTAACAACATGGTTCTCACCTTTGGAGGACCTCTTCCACACTTGCAAACCCCATGGTCACCCCTCTTTGGCTTCCACAGACAGTTGGGCGACCCAGTCCTGACAGCTACGACTGCCGCGGCTTCTACGGGTGCATAACCTGTACCAGCGATTATCTCCAGCAAGAAAAGGCTCGAAGGTCTTGTCACTATCCATCCTTTCCCGACCTGCAGTGTTGGGAAAGTCTCCATTTTGTGGACCGCAACCTCCATTGGGGAGACTCTTTTGGTTTCTCCGCCCGTTTCTTCAAAGCTGCCGCCCATTCCCATTCAGCTTCTTGGGATGGGCGGGATCTTTCTCCTGGGTGCACCCGCCGGAGTCAGACACAACTGAACACAGGGCATTTCTTGATCCCCAGCTTCCAAGCATACAGGGTACAGTTATGTGCTCTTTTCCCTCTGTACCATCCATGTTGGGTGGGGTTTGCGATCGGTCCCAGGCCATGTCCAGCCATCTTTGTTTTAAGGGCCTTGGGAGGGCGGGGAGGCTGCTGCTTCATCTCCATCCTTCAGTAAATGCTGGCAACAAGACGCTTCCTTTATAAAAGATGAATTTCCCGCCTAAACTACAACCAATCATTTTGAAGTTTTCTGCCCACTTTTTTGACCAGAAGAAAAACAGAATATGGGTAAATCCATTAACAACAATATTATAAGGGGGGGAAGGAAGATACTACAGTGCCTTGAGAAAGTATTTGGCTCCCTTGAATTTTTCAACCTTTTCCCACATTTCAGGCTTCAAACTTAAAGATAAAAATGTTAATGTTACGGGGAAGAATCAACAACAAGTGGGACACAATTGTAAATGTGAACGAAACTTATTGCTTATTGTAAACTTTTGTAAAAAAGAATAAACTGAAAATTGGGGCGGTGAAACTGAAAAATGCTTGCGGTGGGCAGCGGCGCTGTGCTAGGGCTGTGGGCGCTGCTCTGTGCTG
Organism: Anomaloglossus baeobatrachus; assembly: GCF_048569485.1. Classification (NCBI taxonomy): domain Eukaryota; kingdom Metazoa; phylum Chordata; class Amphibia; order Anura; family Aromobatidae; genus Anomaloglossus; species Anomaloglossus baeobatrachus. The sequence continues at coordinate 653,359,868 of NC_134356.1, read as the reverse complement.
GGGCTGCAGTTGCTGCTCTGTGCTGGGGCTGCAGGCGCTGCTCTGTGCTGGGGCTGCAGGCGCTGCTCTGTGCTGGGGCTGCAGGCACTGCTCTGTGCTGGGGCTGCGGGCGCTGCTCTGTGCTGGGGCTGCGGGCGCTGCTCTGTGCTGGGGCTGCGGGCGCTGCTCTGTGCTGGGGCTGCGGGCGCTGCTCTGTGCTGGGGCTGAGGGTGCTGCTCTGTTCTACGGCTGATGGTGCTGCTCTGTGCTGGGGCTGTGGTCGCTGCTCTGTGCTGGGGCTGAGGGTGCTGCTCTGTGCTGGGGCTGCGGGCGCTGCTCTGTGCTGGGGCTGCGGGTGCTGCTCTGTGCTGGGGCTGCGGGCGTTGCTCTGTGCTGGGGCTGCGGGCGCTGCTCTGTGCTGGGGCTGCGGGCGCTGCTCTGTGCTGGGGCTGAGGGTGCTGCTCTGTGCTGGGGCTGAGGGTGCTGCTCTGTGCTACGGCTGAGGGTGCTGCTCTGTGCTACGGCTGAGGGTGCTGCTCTGTGCTGGTGTTCACTGCAGGCTGTGAGGCATGGGCCATTCTGAAGATGTCGGCGGTGCAGGCTTCAAAGAAATGGCGCCCAAAGTTAGAGTGTGCGCAGATTGAGTTATTGGCACAATGACAAGCTGAGATCTCATCTGCGCACGCACCATTTTCCTTAAGTCCACTGCTTCAATCAATGCTACATCAATGGGCTGGAAGCGGTGAATGCGCAGATGAGATCTTGAGCCAAGAACTCCATCTGCGCATGCGCCAACCATTATTTGAATCCCGCACTGTCAACATCTTCAGAATGGCTCGTGCCTCACAGCTCCGGCACAGAGCAGTGCCTTCAGCCCCAGCATAGAGCAGCACCCGCAGCACAGCGCACAGCATTGCCCCGGTGTTGTGTGACCCCTCTCCACTACCCCCCCGGTAAGCTACATTCAGATTTTAAGAAGCATCCCTCATTTTCCTCCCAAGTTTTTAGGAGGAAATGCGCGTTTTATAATCCAAAAAATACTGTATTTCATCCAAGTTTTCTCTCCTACAAAGAATGAAGAAGTCTTTATTTTTTATCGTAGGTAACTTCAACTTTAAAAAAATCCAGAAAATCCCATTGTATGATTTCTAAATAATTAATTAGCATTTTATTGCATGAAATAAGCATTTGATACAATAGAAAAACAGAACTTAATATTTGGTAGAAACCTTTGTTTGCAGTTACAGAGATCAGATGTTTCCTGTAGATATTGACCAGGTTTGCACACACTGCAGCAGGGATCTTGACGACTCCTCCATACAGATCTTCCCCAGATCCTTCAAGTTCCGGGGCTGTTGCTGGGCAACATTGAGTTTCAGCTCCTCCAAAGATTTTCTATTGGGTTCAGGTCTGGAGATTGGCTAGGCCACTCCAGGACCTTCAAATGCTTTTTACGGAGCTGCTCTTTAGTTGCCCTGGCGGGGTGTTTCTGGTCATTGTCATGCTGAAAGATCCAGCCATGGATGAATCCACAACACTCTAACTGAGGGAGGGAGGTTGTTGGCCAAACTCTTGAGATACATGACCCCATCCATCCTCCTTTCAATACAGTGCAGTTATCCTGTCCCCTCTGCAGAAAAGCACCCTCAAAGTATGATGTCTCCACCCCCATGTTTCACGGTTGGGATGGTGTTCCTGGGATTGTACTCATCCTTCTTCATCCTCCAAAAACAGCAAGTGGAGTTGATACCAAAACCTTCTATTTTGGTCTCATCTGACTACTTGACCTTCTCTCATGCCTCCTCTGGATCATCCAGATGGTCACTGTTGAATTTGGACCTGGACATGTGGTTGTGTGAGCAGGAGGACCTTGCTTGCCCTGCAGGATTTTAATCCATGACAGTAGTGGGTTACTAACGATGATCTTTGAGACTGTGGTCCCAGCTCTCTTCAGGTCATTGACCAGGTCCTCCATTATAGTTCTTGACTGATTCCTGACCTTTCTCAGAATCATTCTTACCCCACGAGGTTAGATCTTGCACGGAATCCCAGATTAAGATTGACAGTCATCTTGTGTTTCTTCCATTTTCTAATAATTGTGGCAACAGTTGTTGCCTTCTCACCAAGCTGCTTGCCTATTGTCCTGTAGCCCATCCTAGCTTTTACAAGTCTACAATTTTATTCCTGGTTTTCTTAGACAGCTGTTTGGTCTTGGCCATGGTGGAGAGGTTGGAGTGTGATAGAGTGTGTGGACAGGTGTGTTGTGAATGTTAGTTATGTCTTGGCTGCTGGGAGGCTCCCTCTGGTGGCCAGGAAGGGTTTGGACAGAGACCAGGTGGGTTGTGCAGTGGGTGTTTCCTTTCCTAACTCTCTGCTTATTTAAGTCCTGGTCTGATTGCAGGCTGTTGCTGGATGTCAGTTGTTCTTTGTATCTTTAGCCTGCTTGATCCTGCTTTACACCACATCTTCCCCAGATAAGTGCTTGCTCTTTATTTATTGTCTGGTTCTTTGTTTATCTGGGTTTGTCATTTTGCTGTGGTTATTTTCAGTTTATTTGCTTGCAGGGATTTTCCCCCTTAGTGGATTGTTGAGGAACTCCCTGCAGTTCTGTGTGGAGTATAGCTCCTTTGGGTCCATGTGTTTGTGGCTTGTTGACTTTGTTATGATTCTTGTTTTCTGTTCATTGGTATGACAAAAGCACCTGGTATAGGACGGAGTTCAGATCGAGCGATCTGAGGGCCTTTTTGTACTATCAGGAAGTTGGTATTTTGCAGGGTTTTTCTCTGGCAACCATCAGTCCCTTTCCTGTCTTTTCCTATTTTAGTCAGCGGGGGCCTCACCTTTTGCTAATCCTGTCATCTACTTTTGTATTGTGCTTTTCCTATATCACCGCAGTCTTTGAATGTGGGGGGCTTGCTATTCTTGTCTATTTTCTGAGGCAGAGAGTTATTCATCTTTCCTGCCTTTAGGATAGTTAGTTCTCCGGCTGGGTTCGCGGTGCACAGGATGTTAGTTCACCCCTCGGCTACTTCTAGTTGTGTTGGTTAGTAAGGGGATGGCGGCCAGATTAGTTGCCAATGCTCTTGTCACCTTTTTGCCAATGATTTGTGGTGGTCTTCCATGGTTCCGGATCATAACAGTACATCCGGCCAACCAAATTTAAAGGGTACTCTTAAGAAGGAAAAAAAAAAACTGCTGAGAATTTTTTTTTTTTTTTTTGGTGTTTTTCCTCTTCTTCTTTGGGTTCTGTGGAAGATTTCTTTTGTCTAGCATGGATGAATTAGATGAGCGTGTTGCTCATCTTGATGCTAAGGTTCGTCGTATAGAGTCTTATCTTGCACAGACTCCCCTTGCAGAGCCTAAGATTCCTGTTCCTGATTTTTTTTCGGGAGATAGGTCGAGATTTTTGAGCTTCAAAAATAATTGTAAATTATTTTTTAAACTGCGCCCTAAGTCCTCAGGGAATCCCGTACAGCAGGTTAAGATTGTCATCTCCTTGCTGCGTGGTGACCCTCAGGACTGGGCCTTCTCTTTAGCGTCTGATGATCCGATTCTCAATGATGTGGACTCCTATTTTCAGGCCTTGGAATTATTATATGACGAACCCAAAATTGTGGACCAAGCAGAAAAGGTCTTGTTGTCCTTAACTCAGTGTTTGGATTCTGCAGAAACGTTTTGTCAGAAATTTCGTAAGTGGGCGGTCCTTACCAAATGGAATGATGATGCGCTTGCGGCTCTTTTTCGCAACGGTATTGCTGATGCTGTGAAGGATGTAATGGTAGGATGTCCCATCCCTTCTGGTCTTGATGCCTCTATGACCTTGGCCATTCAGATTGATAGGCGTTTACGTGAGCGCAGGAAGATACCTGCTGGTTTTGTGCCTGTGGAACAGCCTTTGGAGCCTATGGAGTGTGATAGGGTCCTTTCTAATGCTAGTCGGCAGGGGTTCAGACGGAAGAATAGACTGTGCTTCTATTGTGGAGACGCTTCTCATAACATCTCTGTCTGCCCTAAACATGAAAGGAGATTGGCTACTTCTGTTACTGTGGGTTCTTTGCAACCAAAGTTTCTTTTGTCTGTCACATCGATTTGCTCATTGTCTTCCTTTTCTGCATTTGCCTTTGTGGACTCAGGGGCAGCGCTCAATTTGATGGATTTTGGGTTTGCTAGGGATTGTGGTTTTCCCATGGTTCCTTTGCAAACTCCTATTCCTTTAAGGGGCATTGATGCTACCCCTTTGGCAGAACATAAACCCCAATTTTGGACCCAGGTGCCTATGAGAGTTGCACCAGCGCATCAGGAAACTTGTACATTTTTAGAATTGCATAATCTACAGGATACCTTGGTACTGGGATTTCCGTGGTTGCAGACCCATAATCCGGTTCTTGACTGGAGATCCTTGTCGGTAGTTAGTTGGGGTTGTCAAGGTGTGCATCAGGACCTTTCCGTGTCGTCCACGTCTGCTCAGGCAGTTGATGTTCTTTCTTGTCTGATTTCCGTGATGTATTTAATGACCAGGAATCTGATTCTCTGCCCCCACACCGGGACTGTGACTGTGCCATTGAGTTGGTGCCCGGTTGTAAATTTCCCAAGGGGCGGATTTTCAACTTGTCTGTGCCCGAACATGATGCCATGCGGTCATACATCAGAGAATCATTGGAGAAGGGGCACATTCGGCCCTCATCTTCTCCTTTGGGTGCCGGCTTCTTCTTTGTTGCTAAGAAAGATGGTTCGTTGAGGCCTTGTATTGATTACCGTCTTCTTAATAAAATTACAGTCAAATATCAGTACCCTTTGCCTCTGATGTCTGATCTGTTTTCTAGAGTGAAGAGTGCCAAATGGTTTACGAAACTGGATCTCAAGGGTGCGTATAATCTCATCCGTATTAAGGAGGGTGATGAATGGAAGACGGCTTTTAATACTCCTGAGGGGCATTTTGAGTACCTAGTGATGCCTTTTGGGCTCACTAATGCACCCTCCGTCTTCCAGGCCTTCATGAATGATATTTTTCGGGACTTTATTGGTAAATTTTTGACTGTGTATTTGGATGACATCTTGATTTTTTCTGATGATTGGGACTCTCATGTTGGGCAAGTACGAGATGTTTTCAGATACTTAAGGATAATGCACTGTACGTTAAGGGGTCAAAGTGCCTCTTTGGGGTGCAAAGGATTTCCTTTTTGGGCTTCATCCTGTCTCCCTCCGCTATTGAAATGGACCCGGTTAAGGTTCAGGCTATTTACGACTGAGTGCAACCGACTTCTCTAAAATCCCTGCAGCAATTTTTGGGGTTTGCTAATTTTTACCGTAAATTTATAGCCAATTTTTCTGCTATTGTCAAACCTCTGACAGATTTGACAAAGAAGGGAGCTGATGCTGAGCATTGGACCCCTGAGGTGATTGTGGCCTTCCAGGAGCTTAAAAGGCGATTCACTTCTGCCCCAGTTCTGCAGCAACCTGATGTGTTGAGATCGATGCCTCAGAGATCGGAGCAGGTGCTGTTCTGTCTCAACGAGACGCTACTTCGGGTAAACTTAAGCCCTGTGCCTTTTTCTCTCGGAAGTTTGCTCCTTCTGAATGGAATTATGATGTGGGGAACCGGGAATTATTGGCTATGAAGTGGGCATTTGAAGAGTGGAGGCATTGGTTGGAGGGGGCTAGACATCGAGTTGTGGTGCTTACGGACCACAAGAATCTCATCTATCTGGAATCGGCCAAGAGGTTGAATCCTCGGCAGGCCAGGTGGGCTTTGTTTTTTACCCGGTTTAATTTTGTGGTCTCTTTTTTGCCGGGCACCAAGAATGTTAAGGCCGATGCCCTTTCCAGGAGTTTCTGCGCTGACTCTTTGGAGGTTGTCGAACCGTCTACTATCCTGAATGATGGTGTCGTTTTCTCGGCTATTTCGCCTGATCTGCGGTTGGCACTGGCGGAATTTCAGGGGGATAAACCTGAGAGATGTCCTACAGGGAAACTGTTTGTCCCAGACCAATGGAGAGACAGAGTTGTCTCTGAGGTTCATTGCTCTGTTTTGGCAGGTCATCCTGGCATTTTTGGTACTCGGGATCTTGTGAGATGCTCTTTTTGGTGGCCTTCCCTGTCCCGAGATGTCCGTCGTTTTGTGCAGTCGTGTGGAGTTTGTTCTAGGTCCAAGCCCTGTTGTTCACGTTCTAGTGGGCTATTATTGCCTTTGCCTGTACCTAAGAAACCTTGGACGCACATCTCTATGGATTTTATTTCAGAGCTTCCCGTCTCTCAGAAAATGACTGTGATTAGGGTGATCTGTGACAGATTCTCCAAGATGGTCCACTTGGTTCCCCTATCTAAGTTGCCGTCTTCATCGGAGTTGGTGCCTTTGTTTTTGCAACATGTTGTCCGTTTGCATGCTATTCCCGAAAACATTGTTTCTGACAGAGGGGTGCAGTTTGTATCCAGGTTTTGGAGGATTTTTTGCTCCAAATTGGGTGTTCAGCTGTCTTTCTCCTCGGCGTTTCATCCTCAGACCAACGGTCAGACTGAAAGGGCTAACCAGACCCTCGAAACCTATTTACGGTGTTTTGTTTCTGCGGATCAGGATGACTGGGTTTCGTTTTTGCCTTTAGCTGAATTTGCCCTTAACAATAGAGCTAGCTCTACCACGTTGGTGTCCCCCTTTTTCTGCAATTTTGGGTATCACCCTAGGTTCCTCTCAGGGCAGCTTGAGGCGTCTGACTGTCCAGGGGTGGATTCGGTGGTCGACAGAATGCAGCAGATTTGGGGGCAGGTAGTGGATAAATTGTTTCAGTCCCAAGAAACTGCCCAAAAGTTTGCCAACCGGCGTCGGACTGTTGGTCCCCGGTTTAAAGTAGGGGACATGGTGTGGTTGTCCTCTAAAAATATTCGCATGAGAGTTCCGTCTCCTAAATTTAAGCCCAGATTTATTGGACCTTATAAGATTTCGGAGATTATTAATCCTGTATCTTTCCGTTTGACTCTGCCTGCGTCATTTAAGATTCACAATGTCTTCCATAAATCCTTGTTGAAGAAGCATGTGGAGCCAACAGTTCCTGCAGCAGCGCCTCCTGACCCTGTTTTGGTACAAGGGGATCTGGAGTATGAGGTTGAAAAAATTCTGGATTCCCGTCGCAGTAGGCGTCAGCTTCAGTACCTTGTGAAATGGAAGGGTTATGGGCAGGAGGATAACTCTTGGGTTGTGGCTTCTGACATTCATGCGGACAGGTTGGTCCGCGCCTTCCATCATGCTCATCCCGAGCGACCCGGTGGCGTGGGTGAGGGTTCGGTGACCCCTCCTCAAGGGGGGGGTACTGTTGTGAATGTTAGTTATGTCTTGGCTGCTGGGGGGCTCCCTCTGGTGGCCAGGAAGGGTTTGGACAGAGACCAGGTGGGTTGTGCAGTGGGTGTTTCCTTTCCTAACTCTCTGCTTATTTAAGTCCTGGTCTGATTGGCTGTTGCCGGATGTCAGTTGTTCTTTGTATCTTTAGCCTGCTTCATCCTGCTTTACACCACATCTTCCCCAGATAAGTGCTTGCTCTTTATTTATTGTCTGGTTCTTTGTTTATCTGGGTTTGTCATTTTGCTGTGGTTATTTTCAGTTTATTTGCTTGCAGGGATTTTCCCCCTTAGTGGATTGTTGAGGAACTCCCTGCAGTTCTGTGTGGAGTATAGCTCCTTTGGGTCCATGTGTTTGTGGCTTGTTGACTTTGTTATGATTCTTGTTTTCTGTTCATTGGTATGACAAGGGCACCTGGTATAGGACGGAGTTCAGATCGTGCGATCTGAGGGCCTTTTTGTACTATCAGGAAGTTGGTATTTTGCAGGGTTTTTCTCTGGCCACCATCAGTCCCTTTCCTGTCCTTTCCTATTTTAGTCAGCGGGGGCCTCACCTTTTGCTAATCCTGTCATCTACCTGTGTATTGTGTTTTTCCTATATCACTGCAGTCTTTGAATGTGGGGGGCTAGCTATTCTTGTCTATTTTCTGAGGCAGAGAGTTATTCATCTTTCCTACCTTTAGGATAGTTAGTTCTCCGGCTGGGTTCGCGGTGCACAGGATGTTAGTTCACCCCTCGGCTACTTCTAGTTGTGTTGGTTAGTAAGGGGATGGCGGCCAGATTAGTTGCCAATGCTCTTGTCACCTTTTTGCCAATGATTTGTGGTGGTCTTCCATGGTTCCGGATCATAACACAGGTGTCTTTTATACAGGTAACGAGTTCAAACAGTGGAAATTAATACAGATAATGAGTGCAAAGTAGGAGAAAAAATAACTGGTCTGTGAGAGCAGAATTCTTGCTAGTTGGTCAGTGATAAAATACTTATTTCATGCAATAAAATGCAAATTAATTATTTAATAATCATACAATGTGATTTCTGGATTATTTTCTTTACTCTGTCACAGTTGTAGTTACCTATGATAAAAATTACAGACCTCTCCATTCTTTGTAAAATCGGCAAAGTATCAAATACTTATTTTCCCATCTGTATATATTCATGGTCCTATGCGACTGTGTGTCCCGTTGAGCTATATGTTCTGGTGGGCCCTGGCATGAGGTAAGAGACATGGCTATATCAGGAGAACTCTACTACATTTGTAATTGGAGGTATTTGGTATTATTATTATTATTATTATTATTATTATTATTATTATTATTATTATTATTATTATTATGCCTTCTACATAGAATAGGATCTTGAAGAAGGGAATACCCCTTTAAGTACATGGAGTTGAACCCATAGCCTGACATGTAGTACTTTACTACACTACACTACACTATGCTATACTATACTACTACCACCATCTCTTTTGCATTTCTATAAAAACACCAGTGGAGTTTACTCAGTGACCTTCACCCATCCCAGAGGACTATTCAGCCCATTGTTATCCAAATATCACCACACATAAATGCAAATGATTTACAGGTGAACCCAAAGCCATGTCTGCCTTGTCCACACTACACTTTACTATACTACACTATATTACACTATACTATTCTGTACTATACTACTCTATATTACACCATACTATACTGTACTATACTATACTACACTATATTACACTATACTATACTACACTATATTACACTATACTATACTGTACTATACTAAACTACTACACTGTACTACACTACACTATAATGTACTATACTGCACTATACTATACTATATTACATTACACTATACTATAATAAAAAAGGGAGGTATCGGCCCCATAAAAGAATATAACAGGATAATTATAGAGGATAAAGAAAAGGCTGAGATATTAAACATCTCTTTTGCATTTCTATAAAAACACCAGTGGAGTTTACTCAGTGACCTTCACCCAACCCAGAGGACTATTCAGCCCATTGTTATCCAAATATCACCACACATAAATGCAAATGATTTACAGATGAACCCAAAGCCATGTCTGCCTTGTCCACACTACACTTTACTATACTACACTATATTACACTATACTATACTGTACTATACTATACTACACTATATAACACTATACTACAATATACTATAATACACTATATTACACTATACTATACTACACTATAATATATTACACTATACTATACTGTACTATACTAAACTACTACACTGTACTACACTATAATGTACTATACTGCGCTATACTATACTATATTACATTACACTATACTATAATAAAAAAGGAAGGTATTGGCCCCATAAAAGATTATAACAGGATAATTATAGAGGACAAAGCAAAGGCTGAGATATTAAACATCTCTATTGCATTTCTATAAAACCACCAGTGGAGTTTACTCAGTAACCTTCACCCATCCCAGAGGACTATTCAGCCCATCGTTATCCAAATATCACCACACATAAATACAAATGATTTACAGATGAACCCAAAGCCATGTCTGCCATTGCCACACTACACTTTACTATACTACACTATATTACACTATACTATACTGTACTATACTATACTACACTACACTATATTACACTATACTATACTACACTATAATATACTACACTATAATATACTGTACTATACTAAACTACTACACTATATTACACTACACTATATTGTACTATACTGCGCTACAGTATATTACATTACACTATACTATAATAAAAAAGGGAAGTATCGGCCCCATAAAAGATTATAATAGGATAATTATAGAGGACAAAGGAAAGGCTGAGATATTAAACAGGCACTTTTCATTGGTGCTCACCAAGGAACAGACTGTTCTAGGGATCATTCAACATTCAACAAGGCAAAAATAAAAGCCCCCCCCCCCCGATATACAGTCAGGGCCAGAAATATTTGGACAGTGACACAAGTTTTGTTATTTTAGCTGTTTACAAAAACATGTTCAGAAATACAATTATATATATATAATATGGGGTGAAAGTGCACACTCCCAGCTGCAAAATGAGAGTTTTCACATCCAAATCGGAGAAAGGGTTTAGGAATCATAGCTCTGTAATGCATAGCCTCCTCTTTTTCAAGGGACCAAAAGTAATTGGACAAGGGACTCTAAGGGCTGCAATTAACTCTGAAGGCATCTCCCTCGTTAACCTGTAATCAATGAAGTAGTTAAAAGGTCTGGGGTTGATTACAGGTGTGTGGTTTTGCATTTGGAAGCTGTTGCTGTGACCAGACAACATGCGGTCTAAGGAACTCTCAATTGAGGTGAAGCAGAACATCCTGAGGCTGAAAAAAAAGAAAAAATCCATCAGAGAGATAGCAGACATGCTTGGAGTAGCAAAATCAACAGTCGGGTACATTCTGAGAAAAAAGGAATTGACTGGTGAGCTTGGGAACTCAAAAAGGCCTGGGCGTCCACGGATGACAACAGTGGTGGATGATCGCCGCATACTTTCTTTGGTGAAGAAGAACCCGTTCACAACATCAACTGAAGTCCAGAACACTCTCAGTGAAGTAGGTGTATCTGTCTCTAAGTCAACAGTAAAGAGAAGACTCCATGAAAGTAAATACAAAGGGTTCACATCTAGATGCAAACCATTCATCAATTCCAAAAATAGACAGGCCAGAGTTACATTTGCTGAAAAACACCTCATGAAGCCAGCTCAGTTCTGGAAAAGTATTCTATGGACAGATGAGACAAAGATCAACCTGTACCAGAATGATGGGAAGAAAAAAGTTTGGAGAAGAAAGGGAACGGCACATGATCCAAGGCACACCACATCCTCTGTAAAACATGGTGGAGGCAACGTGAAGGCATGGGCATGCATGGCTTTCAATGGCACTGGGTCACTTGTGTTTATTGATGACATAACAGCAGACAAGAGTAGCCGGATGAATTCTGAAGTGTACCGGGATATACTTTCAGCCCAGATTCAGCCAAATGCCGCAAAGTTGATCGGACGTCGCTTCATAGTACAGATGGACAATGACCCCAAGCATACAGCCAAAGCTACCCAGGAGTTCATGAGTGCAAAAAAGTGGAACATTCTGCAATGGCCAAGTCAATCACCAGATCTTAACCCAATTGAGCATGCATTTCACTTGCTCAAATCCAGACTTAAGACGGAAAGACCCACAAACAAGCAAGACCTGAAGGCTGCGGCTGTAAAGGCCTGGCAAAGCATTAAGAAGGAGGAAACCCAGCGTTTGGTGATGTCCATGGGTTCCAGACTTAAGGCAGTGATTGCCTCCAAAGGATTCGCAACAAAATATTGAAAATAAAAATATTTTGTTTGGGTTTGGTTTATTTGTCCAATTACTTTTGACCTCCTAAAATGTGGAGTGTTTGTAAAGAAATGTGACAATTCCTACAATTTCTATCAGATATTTTTGTTCAAACCTTCAAATTAAACGTTACAATCTGCACTTGAATTCTGTTGTAGAGGTTTCATTTCATATCCAATGTGGTGGCATGCAGAGCCCAACTCGCGAAAATTGTGTCACTGTCCAAATATTTCTGGACCTAACTGTAACTAATTTTACTCAGACGCAGGCATACTTCTTGTGTTAATTAAAAATTGACAAATTCCCCAGGTCAGATGGCATTCATCCACGAATATTGAGGGAACTGAGCTTAGAATTTGACAGACCGCTGTATCTTATCTTCTTAGACTCGCTTGTAACAGGGTGGATCCAGGCTACTCCTTTTCTGCCCTGTCCTCAATGCTTTACACTGCAGCTGTTTTCAGCTTATCATCAGCTATGGTCAATATATAATGTATAGATCTATATGAGCCACAAACACATCTTGAAGACTTTGTAACCTCACTGATACATCATAGGCTCATTGAGGCCACTCCTTTTCTGCACTGTCCTCCATGCTTTACACTGCAGCTGTTTTCAGATCGTCACTAGCTATGGTTAATGTATAATGTATAGATCTATATGAGCCACAAACACATCTTGAAGACGTTGCAACCTCACTGATATATCATAGGCTCATTGAGGCTACGCCTTTTCTGCCCTGTCCTCCATGCTTTACACAGAATCTCTGCTTCAATAGGGTACAACTAAGACATGATCAGTGACCCAAACTTTGTATTTTTCTTTCGGAGTCTACAAGAGCCACAAATATTTATCCCAGATGTGCAAACTGTTTTAACCTTTCTTCCCCCTGTCCCCCATGCTTTACACTGCACCTTTGCTTCTTCCCTAGGTTGAATGTATGCACAGGCCGTCAGTGTATATACTCCAGCGGCCGCTCCTCCGGTGTTTGCTCTCGATCTCCCTTTTCAAGACTTTGACCCTTCCCAGGTCTGCGCTACAATATACTATATTACATTACACTATACTATAATAAAAAAGGGAAGTATCGGCCCCATAAAAGATTATAATAGGATAATTATAGAGGACAAAGGAAAGGCTGAGATATTAAACAGGCACATTTTTTTTCATCGGTGCTCACCAAGGAACAGACTGTTCTAGGGATCATTCAACAAGGCAAAAATAAAAGCCCCCCCCCCCTCCCGATTATAACTAATTTAACACAAGAAGAAGTATGCCTGCGTCTGAGTAAATTAAAAATTGACAAATTCTCCAGGTCAGATGGCATTCATCCACGAATATTGAGGGAACTGAGCTTAGAATTTGACAGACCGCTGTATTTTATCTTCTTAGACTCGCTTGTAACAGGGTGGATCCAGGCAACAATTGTCTGGTAAGTCTGACATCAGTGGTGTGCAAGGTGTTTGAGGGCATTTTAAGAGATGACAATGATATATTTAAGAAAATAACATAATACTGACAGACAGCATGGATTCGTGAAAGATAAGTCGTGTCTGACCAACATGTTGGGTGTTGTGATCCAGTAACTGAGGAGGATCAGAAAAAGAGCAATAACTCGGAAACCCAGAAAATAACCAGAGTGGGTGGAAACTTAACGAACTGCAGACCTAATACTGACACACAACTAGAAGTAGCCGTGGGTCTAGTCTACGATAACCTAGACGCCTCGACACAGCTGGAGAACTAAATACTCTAACAGAGAGAAATGTAGAAAACCTAATCTGCCTCGGAGTAGTCCCCAAAGATATAGATAGCCCCCCACATGTAAAAATTACGGTGATATAGGAAAACACAATACGTAGCTAGAGAACAGACTCAGCAAAGATGAAGCCCAAAACTATCTGCATAGAAAAGAATAGGAAAGAGCAATGACTGCAGCCGTAAAAACCCTAATAAATACCAGCATGCCTGACATGGAAAAATACTGAGCCTAAACAGGCTCTCCCCCACTATATCAGTACTCTGGTGTTACTGGGATCCAAGAAAAACATTGATATAGAGAGGGGACTGAATATTGTACCAAGCATGACAACACACAATACATAACAGAACATGGAGCAAGGTACACAGAAACTCCAGCAGGGAATAATCCAATTCCACCAGGAACTCCAAACAGGCAAAATCACAAAGTGAAAAACCATAAGCAAAGGTACAAGACCAACGTATCTGAGAGGAGTTCTGGTAGACACAGAGAACAGGGCTGGTGTCAGGAAGTCTTTAGCACACAGGAAATACAATTGAGCAGCGGCAAGGAACAAAAGGAAGCTATATAGTTATATAGGCCCAAACCAAATGGCCTGATTGCAAATCCTACTCAGCTGTCTGGTTCCCACTCAGCAAGTCAACTGCATTACCAGCACTGACCACAAGAGGGCGCCCCAAACTGGATTCTAATTCAAATGTATTCACAACAGTTGGGGTTCTATGAGGGGGTAAGTGCAAATCTGGATATTGGTAATGCAGCTGATGGGATTTAATTGGACTTTATACTGAAGCTCCAGAAGAAAGACCTAGGGGAAACTATATGCAACTGGGTAAGGAATTGGCTAAAAGATAGGAAACAAAGAGTCGTCATAAATGGTACATTCTCTAAATGGGCTATAGTCAGCAGTGGGGACCGCAGGGATCTGTACTGGGAGCAGTGGGGACCGCAGGGATCTGTACTGGGAGAAGTGGGAACAGCAGGGATCTGTACTGGGAGCAGTGGGGACCGCAGGGATCTGTACTGGGAGCAGTGGGGACTGCAGGGGTCTGTACTGGGAGCAGTGGGGACCGCAGGGATCTGTACGGGGAGCAGTGGGAACTGCAGGGATCTGTACTGGGAGCAGTGCGGACAGCAGGGATCTGTACTGGGAGCAGTGGGGACCACAGGGATCTGTACTGGGAGCAGTGGGGACTGCAGGGATCTGTACTAGGAGCAGTGGGGAGCGCAGGGATCTGTACTAGGAGCAGTGGGGAGCACAGGGATCTGTACTGGGAGCAGTGGGGAACGCAGGGATCTGTACTGGGAGCAGTGGGGCACCACAGGGATCTGTACTGGGAGCAGTGGGGAACGCAGGGATCTGTACTGGGAGCAGTGGGGACCGCAGGGATCTGTACTGGGAGCAGTGGGGCACCACAGGGATCTGTACTGGGAGCAGTGGGGACCGCAGGGATCTGTACTGGGAGCAGTGGGGACCGCAGGGATCTGTACTGGGAGCAGTGGGGACCGCAGGGATCTGTACTGGGAGCAGTGGGGACCACAGGGATCTGTACTGGGAGCAGTGGGGACCGCAGGGATCTGTACTGGGAGCAGTGGGGACCACAGGGATCTGTACTGGGAGCAGTAGGGACCACAGGGATTTGTACTGGGAGCAGTGGGGACCACAGGGATAGGGATCTGTACTGGGAGCAGTGAGGACTGCAGGGATCTGTACTGGGAGCAGTGGGGACCGCACGGATCTGTACTGGGAGCAGTGGGGACCGCACGGATCTGTACTGGGAGCAGTGGGGACCGCAGGGATCTGTACTGGGAGCAGTGGGGACCGCACGGATCTGTACTGGGAGCAGTGGGGACCGCAGGGATCTGTACTGGGAGTAGTGGGGACCGCAGGGATCTGTACTGGGAGCAGTGGGGACCGCAGGGATCTGTACTGGGAGCAGTGGGGACCGCAAGGATCTGTACTGGGAGCAGTGGGGACCACAGGGATCTGTACTGGGAGCAGTGGGGACCGCAGGGATCTGTACTGGGAGCAGTGGGGACCGCAGGGATCTGTACTGGGAGAAGTGGGGACTGCAGGGATCTGTACTGGGAGCAGTGGGGACTGCAGGGATCTGTACTGGGGATCAGTGGGGACTGCAGGGATCTGTACTGGGAGCACTGGGGACCGCACGGATCTGTACTGGGAGCAGTGAGGACCGCAGGGATCTGTACTGGGAGCAGTGGGGACCGCAGGGATCTGTACTGGGAGTAGTGGGGACCGCAGGGATCTGTACTGGGAGCAGTGGGGACCGCAGGGATCTGTACTTGGAGCAGTGGGGACCGCAGGGATCTGTACTGGGAGCAGTGGGGACCGCAGGGATCTGTACTGGGAGCAGTGGGGGCCGCAGAGATCTGTACTGGGAGCAGTGGGGACCGCAGGGATCTGTACTGGGAGCAGTGGGGACCGCAGAGATCTGTACTGGGAGCAGTGGGGACCGCAGGGATCTGTACTGGGAGCAGTGGGGACCGCAGAGATCTGTACTGGGAGCAGTGGGGGCCGCAGCGATCTGTACTGGGAGCAGTGGGGACCGCAGGGATCTGTACTGGGAGCAGTGGGGACTGCAGGGATCTGTACTGGGAGCAGTGGGGGCCGCAGAGATCTGTACTGGGAGCAGTGGGGACCGCAGGGATCTGTACTGGGAGCAGTGGGGACCGCAGAGATCTGTACTGGGAGCAGTGGGGGCCGCAGGGATCTGTACTGGGAGCAGTGGGGACCGCAGGGATCTGTACTGGGAGCAGTGGGGACTGCAGGGATCTGTACTGGGAGCAGTGGGGACCGCAGGGATCTGTACTGGGAGAAGTGGGGACCGCAGGGATCAGTACTGGGAGCAGTGGGGACCGCAGGGATCTGTACTAGGAGAAGTGGGGACCGCAGGGATCTGTACTGGGAGCAGTGGGGACCGCAGGGATCTGTACTGGGAGCAGTGGGGACCGCAGGGATCTGTATTGGGAGCAGTGGGCACCGCAGGGATCTGTACTGGGAGAAGTGGGGACTGCAGGGATCTGTACTGGGAGCAGTGGGGACTGCAGGGATCTGTACTGGGAGCAGTGGGGACTGCAGGGATCTGTACTGGGAGCAGTGGGGACTGCAGGGATCTGTACTGGGAGCAGTGGGGACCGCAGGGATCTGTACTGGGAGCAGTGGGGACCGCAGGGATCTGTACTGGGAGCAGTGGGGACCGCAGGGATCTGTACTGGGAGCAGTGGGGACTGCAGGGATCTGTACTGGGAGCAGTGAGGACTGCAGGGATCTGTACTGGGAGCAGTGGGGACCGCAGGGATCTGTACTGGGAGCAGTGGGGACCGCAGGGATCTGTACTGGGAGCAGTGGGGACCGCAGGGATCTGTACTGGGAGCAGTGGGGACCGCAGGGATCTGTACTGGGAGCAGTGGGGACCGCAGGGATCTGTACTGGGAGCAGTGGGGACTGCAGGGATCTGTACTGGGAGCAGTGGGAGCCGCAGGGATCTGTACTGGGAGCCGCAGGGATCTGTACTGGGAGCAGTGGGGGCCGCAGGGATCTGTACTGGGAGCAGTGGGGGCCGCAGGGATCTGTACTGGGAGCAGTGGGGGCCGCAGGGATCTGTACTGGGAGCAGTGGCGACCGCAGGGATCTGTACTGGGAGCAGTGGGGACCGCAGGGATCTGTACTGGGAGCAGTGGGGACCGCAGGGATCTGTACTGGGAGTAGTGGGGACTGCAGGGATCTGTACTGGGAGCAGTGGGGACCGCAGGGATCTGTACTTGGAGCAGTGGGGACCGCAGGGATCTGTACTGGGAGCAGTGGGGGCCGCAGGGATCTGTACTGGGAGCAGTGGGGACTGCAGGGATCTGTACTGGGAGCAGTGGGGACTGCAGGGATCTGTACTGGGAGCAGTGGGGACCGCAGGGATCTGTACTGGGAGCAGTGGGGACTGCAGGGATCTGTACTGGGAGCAGTGGGGTACCACAGGGATCTGTACTGGGAGCAGTGGGGACTGCAGGGATCTGTACTGGGCGCAGTGAGGACCGCAGGGATCTGTACTGGAAGCAGTGAGGACCGCAGGGATCTGTACTGGGAGCAGTGGGGACCGCAGGGATCTGTACTGGGAGAAGTGGGGACCGCAGGGATCTGTACTTGGAGCAGTGGGGACCACAGGGATCTGTACTGGGAGCAGTGGGGACCGCAGGGATCTGTGCTAGGACCGATGACCTTGTGGATGGGATTGATAGTACAGTGTCAGTCTTTGCTGATGACACCAAACTATGTAGGATATTAAAAACTGACCTTGATAGTCTAACATTACAAAATGACCCCAGCACTGCACAGCACAGCTCTGACCAAACAACACCGCGCTGCAGGTTACCCAGTGACCTTCACCCATCCCAGAGGGCTATTCAGCCTGTTGTTATCCAGATATCACTACACATAAATGCACATGATTTACAGATGAACCCAAAGCTGATGTCAGTCTTGTCCACCGTGCTTTACACTGCATGTTTGCTTTTCTTGCATTGTCAGACACTCCGTTAGGTGAAGCCTATAGGAGCCGCTTATTATTTGTTCTGAAGAAGTCGAGGGCTCAAACAGTTGCTCCCTCTGTGTTCTGTCCACCATGCTTTACACTGCACCTCTGCTTTTATTTTTATCAATATTCAGCTATGATCAGTTACTGTTCTTGTGTTCTGGGCTGTATTCTGTAGACTCTTGGATTTTTGAAGACATTAGGAGCTCAGGGTGCTGCTCTAGTCTTTGTCCACCATGCTTTACACTCCACCTTTGCTTTTTACTATATCTATGAACAGCGACTCCAGCTTGTGTTATTTATTGGAGTTCAGCCTTTATTTTGATGTCAGTGGCTGAAGCTGTTACTCTCTGCTTCACTGTCCTCCATGCTTTACACTACAACTGTTTCCAACTCATCATTAGCTATGGCCAATGTATAAGGTATAGATCTATACGAGCCACAAACACATCTTGAAGACATTGTAACCTCATAGGCTCATTGAGGCTACTCCTTTTCTGCCCTGTCCTCCATGCTTTACACTGCAGCTGTTTTCAGCTTATCATCAGCTATGGTCAATATATAATGTATAGATCTATATGAGCCACAAACACATCTTGAAGACGTTGTAACCTCACTGATACATCATAGGCTCATTGAGGCCACTCCTTTTCTGCTCTGTCCTCCATGCTTTACACTGCAGCTGTTTTCAGATCGTCACTAGCTATGGTTAATGTATAATGTATAGATCTATATGAGCCACAAACACATCTTGAAGACGTTGCAACCTCACTGATACATCATAGGCTCATTGAGGCTACGCCTTTTCTGCCCTGTCCTCCATGCTTTACACTGCAGCTGATTTCAGCTTATCATCAGCTATGGTCAATATATAATGTATAGATCTATATGAGCCACAAACACATCTTGAAGACGTTGTAACCTCACTGATGTATCATAGGCTCATTGAGGCCACTCCTTTTCTGCCCTGTCCTCCATGCTTTACACTGCAGCTGATTTCAGCTTATCATCAGCTATGGTCAATATATAATGTATAGATCTATATGAGCCACAAACACATCTTGAAGACGTTATAACCTCACTGATACATCATAGGCTCATTGAGGCTACGCCTTTTCTGCCCTGTCCTCCATGCTTTACACAGAATCTCTGCTTCAATAGGGTACAACTAAGACATGATCAGTGACCCAAACTTTGTATTTTTCTTTCTGAGTCTACAAGAGCCACAAATATTTATCCCAGATGTGCAAACTGTTTTAACTTTTTTTCCCCCTGTCCCCCATGCTTTACACTGCACCTTTGCTTCTTCCCCTAGGTTGAATGTATGCACAGGCCGTCAGTGTATATACTCCAGCGGCCGCTCCTCCACTGTTTGCTCTCGATCCCCCTTTTCTAGACTTTGACCCTTCCCAGGTTTGGGACACAGATACGTGGAGCCTCATATTTGCAGAATCAAAGGTGACACCGAGCTGGCATGTTACCAAATAGTGGTTCATAGGAGACCCCCTGCAAAACACGGGCCCCCTCCCACCAAAAATGATCCTTCCATAACCAACCGAAATAATACTGCCATATCAGAAATAAAAAACACCCCCGCAAAGTGCCCACGATGCAGAGAACATACAGTGCTAAAATAATACCGCAATACAATGCCCACATAATACAACTGCCACTCTATAGGCATTGTAGAACAGGCTACAGTGTGGTCTACTGTTCACTATATGGCGGTAATTTTTAGGAAATGTTAACTATATGGCAGTATTCACTGAATAGTTCATATCATTTGGGCTCTATATAATGGTATTATGTTAGGCTATACATGGTAAGAATATATTCCACTATATGACGGTATTAAGTGGACATTATTATCTCATCAGCACACGACAGTATTATGGAGAGTATATAGCAGTATTCTCATGGTGAATTATAGCAGTTGTATGTATGGCACTACATAGCAACTTATTTCATATGATTGGGCACTATATGGTCCTTCTATACAGACTATATATGACAGTATTCTCATGGTGAATTATAGCAGTTGTATGTATGGCACTACTATTATTATTGTGGCACTATATGGCCATTCTATACACATTATATGGCAGTATTATCGTGGAAATATATGGCAGTTCTAAGCAGGCTGTATATGGCAGTATTATCGTGGCACTATATGGCAGTTCTGTAGACTATATGGCAGTATTATTGTGGCACTATATGGCCATTCTATACACATTATATGGCAGTATTATTGTGGTACTATATGGCCATTCTATATACACTATATGGCAGTATACAGGCTGTATATGGCAGTATTATCATGGCACTATATGGCAGTATACAGGCTGTATATGGCAGTATTATTGTGGCACTATATGGCCATTCTATACACATTATATGGCAGTATTATTGTGGCACTATATGGCAGTTCTATACAGGCTGTATATGGCAGTATTATTGTGGCACTATATGGCCATTCTATACACACTATATGGCAGTATTATCATGGCACTATATGGTAGTTCTATACAGGCTGTGTATGGCAGTATTATCATAGCACTATATGGCAGTTCTATACAGGCTGTGTATGGCAGTATTATCATGGCACTATATGGCAGTTCTATACAGGCTGTGTATGGCAGTATTATCATGGCACTATATGGCAGTTCTATACAGGCTGTGTATGGCAGTATTATCATGGCACTATATGGCAGTTCTATACAGGCTGTGTATGGCAGTATTAGCAGGGAACGTAGAGGAGTGAGGGGTCTTCTCTTGCACCCTGGACCTCATTTTCCAAGGCCCAGCATCCTGTACTCCTCCCTGCCCGGGCCAGGCTGCAGGAGAAGAACTACAAGGCCCAGCATCCTGTACTCCTCCCTGCCCGGGCCAGGCTGCAGGAGAAGAACTACAAGGCCCAGCATCCTGTACTCCTCCCTGCCCGGGCCAGGCTGCAGGAGAAGAACTACAAGGCCCAGCATCCTGTACTCCTCCCTGCCCGGGCCAGGCTGCAGGAGAAGAACTACAAGGCCCAGCATCCTGTACTCCTCCCTGCCCGGGCCAGGCTGCATGAGAAGAACTACAGGATCCAGCAGCACCTACGTCCATTGTGCTTTTGGGGATTTGTACTTTATGAAGAACTAGGAGCTGCAAATCCCAGCATGGCCTCCCACTGCATAATGCTATGAATGTTCTGAGGAAGAACTACAGGCACCAGCAATAGCTACCTCTCCACTGCTGTACATCCCCCTCCTGCCTGCTGGGAGCTGTAGTGCAGCTGGTCCTGCAGTCACATGACCAGGCTGTGTACAGTAATCATACAGTGATCCCCGCAGTCTCCTCCTCTACGGGCGGACCCGGAACAGCCGAGCGGAGAGCAACGGAAAGCAACGGAGAGCAGCGGCGGCCCGGGCAGAGGAACGGCGGAGCCGGGAGGATGCAGGCGAACAGCGCGGAGGAGCTGGAGGCGAGTACCCACCCCGTGTGCTGTATACTGTATATACTGTGTGCTGTATACTGTATATACCGTGTGCTGTATACTGTGTGCTGTATACTGTGTACACCGTGTGCTGTATAATGTGTATACTGTGTGCTGTATACTGTATATACTGTGTTCTGCATACTGTGTGCTGTATACTCTGCTGTATACTGTATATACCGTGTGCTGTATACTGTATACACCGTGTGCTGTATAATGTGTATACTGTGTGCTGTATACTGTATATACTGTGTTCTGCATACTGTGTGCTGTATACTCTGCTGTATACTGTATATACTGTGTGCTGTATACTGTATATACCGTGTGCTATATACTGTGTGCTGTATACTGTGTGCTGTATACTGTGTGCTGTATACTGTGTGCTGTATACTCTGCTGTATACTGTGTGCTGCATACACTGCTGTATACTCTGCTGTATACTGTGTGCTGTATACTGTGTGCTGTATACTCTGCTGTATACTGTGTGCTGCATACTCTGCTGTATACTGTGTGCTGTATACTCTGCTGTATACTGTGTGCTGTATACTCTGCTGTATACTGTGTGCTGTATATACTGTATATACTGTGTGCTGTATACTGTGTGCTGCATACACTGTGTGCTGTATACTGTGTGCTGTATATACTGTATATACTGTGTGCTCTATATACTGTATATACTGTGTGCTGTATACTGTGTGCTGTATATACTGTGTGCTGTATACTGTGTTCTCTATATACTGTATATACTGTGTGCTGTATATACTGTATATACTGTGTGCTGTATACTGTGTGCTGCATACACTGTGTGCTGTATACTGTGTGCTGTATATACTGAATATACTGTGTGCTGTATACTGTGTGCTGTATATACTGTATATACTGTGTGCTGCTTACACTGTGTGCTGTATATACTGAATATACTGTGTGCTGTATACTGTGTGCTGTATATACTGTATATACTGTGTGCTGCATACACTGTGTGCTGTATACTGTGTGCTGTATACTGTGTGCTGTATACTCTGCTGTATACTGTGTGCTGTATACTCTGCTGTATACTGTGTGCTGTATATACTGTATATACTGTGTGCTGCATACACTGTGTGCTGTATACTGTGTGCTGTATAATGTGTGCTGTATACTCTGCTGTATACTGTGTGCTGTATACTGTGTGCTGCATACTGTGTGCTGCATACACTGTGTGCTGTATACTCTGCTGTATACTGTGTGCTGTATACTCTGCTGTATACTGTGTGCTGTATATACTGTATATACTGTGTGCTGTATACTGTGTGCTGCATACACTGTGTGCTGTATACTGTGTGCTGTATATACTGTATATACTGTGTGCTCTATATACTGTATATACTGTGTGCTGTATACTGTGTGCTGTATATACTGTGTGCTGTATACTGTGTTCTCTATATACTGTATATACTGTGTGCTGTATATACTGTATATACTGTGTGCTGTATACTGTGTGCTGCATACACTGTGTGCTGTATACTGTGTGCTGTATATACTGAATATACTGTGTGCTGTATACTGTGTGCTGTATATACTGTATATACTGTGTGCTGCTTACACTGTGTGCTGTATATACTGAATATACTGTGTGCTGTATACTGTGTGCTGTATATACTGTATATACTGTGTGCTGCATATACTGTGTGCTGTATACTCTGCTGTATACTGTGCTGTATACTCTGCTGTATACTGTGTGCTGTATATACTGTATATACTGTGTGCTGCATACACTGTGTGCTGTATACTGTGTGCTGTATACTGTGTGCTGTATACTGTGTGCTGTATACTCTGCTGTATACTGTGTGCTGTATACTGTGTGCTGCATACTGTGTGCTGCATACACTGTGTGCTGTATACTCTGCTGTATACTGTGTGATGTATACTCTGCTGTATACTGTGTGCTGCATACAGTGTGTGCTGTATACTGCGTTGTATTTATTCTGCTGTATACTGTTTGCTGTGCACTGTCCAGTACAATATGTTCTGTGCCCTGCATTCAGTGAGATATATGCACTGCACTTTAGGTTCTGTACAGTGAGGTCTGTGCATTGCATTCTGTATTCTGTGCATTGAGTCCTGTGTTCTGTGCAGTGAGGTCTGTGCACTGCATTCTGTGTTCTGTGCATTGAGTCCTGTGTTCTGTGCAGTGAGGTCTGTGCATTGAGTCCTGTGTTCTGTACAGTGAGGTCTGTGCACTGCATTCTGTGTTCTGTGCATTGAGTCCTGTGTTCTGTACAGTGAGGTCTGTGCACTGCATTCTGTGTTCTGTGCATTGAGTCCTGTGTTCTGTGCAGTGAGGTCTGTGCACTGCATTCTGTGTTCTGTGCATTGAGTCCTGTGTTCTGTACAGTGAGGTCTGTGCACTGCATTCTGTGTTCTGTGCATTGAGTCCTGTGTTCTGTGCAGTGAGGTCTGTGCATTGAGTCCTGTGTTCTGTGCAGTGAGGTCTGTGCACTGCATTCTGTGTTCTGTGCATTGAGTCCTGTGTTCTGTGCAGTGAGGTCTGTGCATTGAGTCCTGTGTTCTGTGCAGTGAGGTCTGTGCACTGCATTCTGTGTTCTGTGCATTGAGTCCTGTGTTCTGTGCAGTGAGGTCTGTGCATTGAGTCCTGTGTTCTGTACAGTGAGGTCTGTGCACTGCATTCTGTGTTCTGTGCATTGAGTCCTGTGTTCTGTGCAGTGAGGTCTGTGCACTGCATTCTGTGTTCTGTGCATTGAGTCCTGTGTTCTGTACAGTGAGGTCTGTGCACTGCATTCTGTGTTCTGTGCATTGAGTCCTGTGTTCTGTGCAGTGAGGTCTGTGCACTGCATTCTGTGTTCTGTGCATTGAGTCCTGTGTTCTGTACAGTGAGGTCTGTGCACTGCATTCTGTGTTCTGTGCATTGAGTCCTGTGTTCTGTGCAGTGAGGTCTGTGTACTGCATTCTGTGTTCTGTGCATTGAGTCCTGTGTTCTGTGCAGTGAGGTCTGTGCATTGAGTCCTGTGTTCTGTGCAGTGAGGTCTGTGCACTGCATTCTGTGTTCTGTGCATTGAGTCCTGTGTTCTGTGCAGTGAGGTCTGTGCATTGAGTCCTGTGTTCTGTGCAGTGAGGTCTGTGCACTGCATTCTGTGTTCTGTGCATTGAGTCCTGTGTTCTGTACAGTGAGGTCTGTGCACTGCATTCTGTGTTCTGTGCATTGAGTCCTGTGTTCTGTACAGTGAGGTCTGTGCACTGCATTCTGTGTTCTGTGCATTGAGTCCTGTGTTCTGTGCAGTGAGGTCTGTGCACTGCATTCTGTGTTCTGTGCATTGAGTCCTGTGTTCTGTACAGTGAGGTCTGTGCACTGCATTCTGTGTTCTGTGCATTGAGTCCTGTGTTCTGTGCAGTGAGGTCTGTGCACTGCATTCTGTGTTCTGTGCATTGAGTCCTGTGTTCTGTACAGTGAGGTCTGTGCACTGCATTCTGTGTTCTGTGCATTGAGTCCTGTGTTCTGTACAGTGAGGTCTGTGCACTGCATTCTGTGTTCTGTGCATTGAGTCCTGTGTTCTGTGCAGTGAGGTCTGTGCACTGCATTCTGTGTTCTGTGCATTGAGTCCTGTGTTCTGTACAGTGAGGTCTGTGCACTGCATTCTGTGTTCTGTGCATTGAGTCCTGTGTTCTGTGCAGTGAGGTCTGTGTACTGCATTCTGTGTTCTGTGCATTGAGTTCTGTGTTCTGTACAGTGAGGTCTGTGCACTGCATTCTGTGTTCTGTGCATTGAGTCCTGTGTTCTGTGCAGTGAGGTCTGTGTACTGCATTCTGTGTTCTGTGCATTGAGTCCTGTGTTCTGTGCAGTGAGGTCTGTGCACTGCATTCTGTGTTCTGTGCATTGAGTCCTGTGTTCTGTACAGTGAGTTCTGTGCACTGCATTCTGTGTTCTGTGCATTGAGATATAATTGCTTCCCTGATGTAATTGAAATTGCAGCCTGCCCTAGTCACGTGTCAGTACGGGCTGCAGAGTGAATATATACAGCTCCCAAGACATGTGTTTCAACTCACAAAAGCTGTATCACACATACCTCAGTCAATGGCCAGCTGTGATGTGTGAAAAACTATTCTAACCCATGCTGTGCTTGACAAGGAGGTCTCTAGCTTCACTCTCCTCCCTAAATTTGACATCTTTATAGTAGTAGGACAATTAACTTGGAGATAGCCCCCATTGTGTTCATCAAAGAAATATATATATATACAGCTCTGGCAAACGTTAACAGACCACGTTCAAATTTCAGTTTTTCTGATTTTTCTCTTTATTTGTGAGTAAAATGTAAAAATGTTCTTTTATTCTATAAACTACTGACAACGTCTCCGAATTTCCAAGCAATAAATTTTGTATTTACTGAAAATGAGAAATGGTCAAAATAACAGAACAATGCACAGAATGCACAGAACGCACAGAATGCACAGAATGCACAGTACTTTCACACCTCACATAATGCAAAGAAAACAAATTCATAATCATTTAGAAACAACAATACTAATAATGTTTTATCTCAGGAAGATTCAGAAATCAATATTTTGTGGAATAACCATGATTTTTAATCCCAGCTTTCATGCGTCTTGGCATGCTCAGAGACATGTTATCAGTAGTTTATAGAATAAAAGAACAATTTACATTTTACTCAAAAATATACCTATAAAGAGAAAAATCAGAAAAACTGACAATTTGGAAGTGGTCTCTTAATTTTTACCAGAGCTGTATTTCTTCACATATGACATTCTGACCTCTCAGGCGTTGACTGAGGTATGTGTGATATAGCTCTTGTCATTGACACACAGGTCTTGGGAGCTATATCTATTCAGTCTGCAGCCTGTACTGACACATGAATAGCACGGGCTGCAGTTTGAAAAAATAACAGATGTCATTGTATCTTATTTTTGGAGAATGCTTTTAAAGGGTAACTACGGTATCATTTGACAAAATGCATTTAAAAGGCCACAACATGTTGCTGATAGGTGAGCGTTGACTGAGGTATGTGTGATACAGCTCTTGTCAGTTCACCCACAGGTCTTGGGAGCTATATCGTTTCAGCCTGCAGCCCGTTCTGACACATGAATAGGACGGACTGCACTTTGAAAAAATAACAGGGTTTCCATTTTATCTTATTTTCGGAGAATCCCTTTTGTAGGGTAACTACGGTATCATTTGACAAAATGTATATTTAAAAGGCTACAACGTGTCACTGATCGGTGGGGATCCTGAGAACCCACCAATTATTCAGCAATTTGTAGGGAAGCATGTAGCAAGCGGTGTACGGGCTCCATAGAAACCTTAAGGGGCACTTTGCACACTACGACATCGCAAGCCGATGCTTGCGATGCCGAGCGCGATAGTCCCCGCCCCCGTCGCAGCAGCGATATCTTGTGATAGCTGCCGTAGCGAACATTATCGCTACGGCAGCTTCACATGTACTCACCTGCCCTGCGACGTCGATCTGGCCAGCGACCCGCCTCCTTCCTAAGGGGGCGGGTCGTGCAGCGTGCAGCGTCATAGCGACGTCACACGGCAGGCGGCCAATAGAAGCGGAGGGGCGGAGATGAGCGGGACGTAAACATCCCGCCGACTTTCTTCCTTCCGCATAGTAGTGATGGCCAGTCCGGCTCTTTTTGGTGATCCGGTTCCCATGGCTCCGCTCACCAAAAAGAGCCGGATCTTTCGGATCGTTCTCGACTCATTATTAAATATGTGTTCACCCCAGGTGAACACATATTTAAGATTATAGTAATGCTGCCAAAACCCCGCCCACCCGCGGCTAAGCCCCGCCCAATTACATGTGACCAATTAGATTGTTGAGTAGGTGGAGTTACGCCACGGGTGGGCGGGGCTTCAACAGAAAAAAGAGCCATTTAGAGATTTTAGCAGCTCACACTGGTGATCCGGCTCCTGTCGGTCACAGCAGGGAGCCGGATCTTTGTGTCAGATCGTTCGCGACTGACACATCACTTCCGCATCGCCGGCGTGAGCCGCAGGACGTAGGTAGGAGATGTTCCTCGCTCCTGCGGCTTCACACACAGCGATGTGTGCTGCCGCAGGAACGAGGAACAACATCGTAACATCGGTATTTCCCAATTAATGGAAATGTCCGACCCTACACCGATGATACGATTATGATGATATTGCGCTCGTTAATCGTATCAAAAAGGCTTTACACACAACGATATCGCCTGCGACGCCGGATGTGCGTCACTTTCAATTTGACCCCACCGACATCGCACCTGCAATGTAGTAGTGTGCAAAGTGCCCCTAAGGGTCAGTACACTAAACTCAGAGCACAGACCCATATACATATTATTGAGCCCATACACCGTCCATGCAGGAGCTGCCCAGAATATATTGTGGCCATTCATAGAAAATTGTGATGTATTCTGCATTTCTGACAAAACGGGTATCCCATTAATGTGTTCGAGGGTTGGTTCGGGTCCCAGTGATTGAGATCTAATATTCCATACAGTGTGACACAATAAGGTTTGTTCGGAAAGGAAATAGGTTTACCTTCAGCACCGGACTCTCCTATAACGTGGTATTTCTTTTGGTTTGTCAGTTTTTGTGGTGCTAACAGGAGGCACCTACCGTACTCTTTTGCTGTATGAGGTGATAAGTGGATAGCTGCGCCCTTCTTCCCTGTGTTTACACCTCGGGGGACATTTCTATGTCAGAAGCCAACACGAGTGAATTTGTTTTACATAAATTGTATTTAAGTGTTGTAGAATAAAATGAATGGCCTAAAGTACAAATTCTTTTGGCCTCAGCTTGCTCTGTTTCTAAGGGTAAAATGGAAGGGTTAGCTTATGTGTCAGGTGCCTAGTGGTTTATTTATCTCCTTAGGCTGCAGCAGGATTTGGTGCTACCATCACTATTAGTCCATGGGTAAGTGCAGGCAGTCTGCCATACTGGTGTGTAGACAGGGACTGGTGCGTAATCAGGGCCTGGTGAGTAATCAGGGCCTGCCTGGTGTGTCGTTAGGGCCTGGTGTGTAGTTAGGGTCTGGTGTGTAGTTAGGGTCTGGTGTGTAGTTAGGGTCTGGTGTGTAGTTAGGGTCTGGTGTGTAGTTGGGTTCTGGTGTGTAGTTGGGTTCTGGTGTGTAGTCTTGGCCTGGTGCGTAGTCAGGGCCTGGTGCGTAGTCAGGGCCTGGTGTGTAGACAGGGAGTGGTGTGTAGACAGGGACTGGTGCGTAATCAGGGCCTGCCTGGTGTGTCGTTAGGGCCTGGTGTGTCGTTAGGGCCTGGTGTGTAGTTAGGGTCTGGTGTGTAGTTAGGGTCTGGTGTGTAGTTGGGTTCTGGTGTGTAGTTGGGTTCTGGTGTGTAGTCTTGGCCTGGTGCGTAGTCAGGGCCTGGTGCGTAGTCGAGCTCTGGTGTGTAGTCGGGGTCTGGTGTGTAGTTGGGTTCTGGTGCGTAGTCGGGGCCTGGTGCGTAGTCAGGGCCTGGTGCGTAGTCGGGGCCTGGTGCGTAGTCGGGGCCTGGTGCGTAGTCAGGGCCTGGTGCGTAGTCAGGGCATGGTGCGTAGTCGAAGTCTGGCGTGTAGTTGATGTCTGGTGTGTAGTTAGGGCCTGGTGCATAATCAGGGCCTGATGTGTAGTCGGGGTCTGGTGTGTAGTCGGGGTCTGGTATGTAGTCGGGGTCTGGTATGTAGTCGTAGCATTGTAGCCTGGTGAGTATTCAGGGCCTGATGTGTAGTCGGGGTCTGGTGTATAGTCGGGGTCTGGTGTGTAGTCGTAGCGTTGTAACCTGGTGAGTATTCAGGGCCTGATGTGTAGTCGGGGTCTGGTATGTAGTCAGGGCCTGGTGCATAATCAGGGCCTTAGATGTGTAGTCGGGGTCTGGTGTGTAGTCGTGGCCTGGTGAGTATTCAGAGCCTGATGTGTAGTCGGGGTCTGGTTTGTAGCCGTAGCCTGGTGAGTATTCAGGGCCTGATGTGTAGCTGGGGTCTGGTGTGTAGTCGTAGCCTGGTGAGTATTCAGGGCCTGATGTGTAGTCGGGGTCTGGTTTGTAGTCGTAGCCTGGTGAGTATTCAGGGCCTGATGTGTAGTCGGGGTCTGGTGAGTATTCAGAGCCTGATGTGTAGTCGGGGTCTGGTTTGTAGCCGTAGCCTGGTGAGTATTCAGGGCCTGATGTGTAGCTGGGGTCTGGTGTGTAGTCGTAGCCTGGTGAGTATTCAGGGCCTGATGTGTAGTCGGGGTCTGGTGTGTAGTCGTAGCCTGGTGAGTATTCAGGGCCTGATGTGTAGTCGGGGTCTGGTGTGTAGTCGTAGCCTGGTGAGTATTCAGGGCCTGATGTGTAGTCGGGGTCTGGTGTGTAGTCGTAGCCTGGTGAGTATTCAGGGCCTGATGTGTAGTCGGGGTCTGGTTTGTAGTCGTAGCCTGGTGAGTATTCAGGGCCTGATGTGTAGTCGGGGTCTGGTTTGTAGTCGTAGCCTGGTGAGTATTCAGGGCCTGATGTGTAGTCGGGGTCTGGTTTGTAGTCGTAGCCTGGTGAGTATTCAGGGCCTGATGTGTAGTCGGGGTCTGGTGTGTAGTCGTAGCCTGGTGAGTATTCAGGGCCTGATGTGTAGTCGGGGTCTGGTGTGTAGTCGTAGCCTGGTTAGTATTCAGGGCCTGATGTTTAGTCGGGGTCTGGTGTGTAGTCGTAGCCTGGTGAGTATTCAGGGCCTGATGTGTAGTCGGGGTCTGGTGTATAGTCATAGCCGGGTGAGTATTCAGGGCCTGATGTGTAGTCGTGGCCTGGTGCATAATCAGGGCCTTATGTGTAGTCTAGGTCTGGTGTGAGTCGTAGCCTGGTGAGTATTCGTAGCCTGATGTGTAGTCGGGGCCTGGTGCATACTTGGGTCCTGGTGCATAGCCGGGGCCTGGTGCAGCCGGAAGTCATGAGGTTTGGTCACATGATCTGTGCGCCGCCATATACAGCAATCACTCAGTGGGAAATTTGAAATCCCTGCGCACCAGGGCTTTATACAATCGCGTTTAAAACCACGGATTCTGACAACCCACACTCATTCACACATCAAACCCCCCAAGAGGAAGTCAGATTACAACAAAGCACGCGTCGGGCCGCAGGCTCGCAGATCTAACAGCTATTAGTTTACTTTCCCCTGTGTGTATTCTCTGTGTGTTCTTTAGCTCTTAGTGGGGTTGACTAAGTGCACATTCCTTCCGTTCCCTAGCTAGGGCCCACTTTAGGGTCTGCTAGGGTCATGTATCCTGCTCGGAGCATAGGTGAAGAACCTATCTAGGGTGTTGCGGGAAGCCAGGGGCCAGTGGTAGCTTTGGTCAGGGGTCACCATCTCCCCCTTCCCTAGACACAGGCTTTCGCTTCCCTTTCGCCTGGTACTTCCTCATACCTGACAATCAGATTCTACATAAATGAAATCCTCAGACCAGATGATAAATACAAACTCCAGACCAGATCCCTGATAAATGCAGATGTCAGACCAGTTCCTAGATAAATACAGACCCCCAGACCAGATTCCTTATAAATGCAAACCCCAGACCAGATCCCAGGTAAATAAAGACCAAATCCCAAATAAATGGAAACCCCACACCAGATACCAAAAAAATAAAGACTCCGAATTACTGGAGATCCCAGATAAATACAAACATCACACCAGATACCAAATAAATACAGACTTCAGATCAGATCCCAGATAAATGCAAACCGTAGAGCAGATCCCAGATAAACCCAGATACCAGATAAACATAGACCCTCCCAGACCATGCCCCACATAAAAATAGACCCCTAGACCATATCCCACATAAATACGTACCCAATATCACACCCTAAATAAATACAGATTGCAGAAAAAATCATAGCACCCCCAAGACCAGAGGGCAGATTCGGTAGAGCCATCGAATTAGATGGTATTATATGCTTCAGTGGTGGCCGTCCAGCCCTCAGAACCTTGAGAAACATTGAACATGGGTAAACAGCTTTCCTGCTTGGGTTGTTGTGTTTAGACACACTCAAAAGTAATGTTGGTTACAGAATTCTCTGAATTAGGAGGCTTGCATTATTGATTTTCTTTCTGCAGCCCACCCCTGGTTTGGTGTTGGAAGCTTTCTAGATCGGTAAAGCTTACTAGGACTGAGCAATAGAATAATGCCCTACTAGGTAATTGAAGAGATGAAGTGATGTAGTATAAGGAGAAGCCAAGGACAGTGAAATCGTATCTAATCATCTGATATAAGAGCTATTGTCATCTCTTCCAGAGTATCATTCAAGTTCTCCTTACATGATCTTGGTATTTAACCATAACCTGTGTCAGTCTGATGCTTCAAGTGGAAATACAAAGACACCTACGCACATCTAATGTTCCTGCAGGGCAGGAGAGCACAGTCGTGGCATTGACTTCTGTCGTTATTTCTCTTACCCACGTGATCGGCTCATACTGCTTCCTTTGAGAGGACCCATTCAAATCCAACTAAGTAGGGAACAAACACTTAGCTCAGAGGTGGCATGAGATAATCGTAAGGTGGCAACTGAGTATATATGAATGTTGGGCTTTGGTCTAGCCAAGAGACCTTCAACTTTATAGTTTGAAAGTGGCATCAGATGGAGACAAATTTGAAACAATTCTGGTGCCAAATGGTACTAGTATTGCTCTGCTCAAAGTCCAGTTTGGAAGTGATGGACATGGTGCCAAATACTTACACACAGCTGCCATTTTGATGTCATATGTAGCTTCAGAGTCACCAGCGCCCGGACCACCTTAGGTAGTAATTTCCGTACACTATACCACTATGTTAGACTTGGGCCACTCTTTTTTCATGTTGCCTGAGCCCTTGTTTAATGAAACCTCTTAAAAAACCTCTTTAGATGCCTACAAACTTTAGATCGTTTGGCCAAAAGTTGTTCCTTCCAAACTTTGGCAGTGACTAATTATCTGAAAGACTGGAGGATTGACATGATACTTCTTTTTCCTGAATACCACTATCTTGGACTTAGACCACTTTTATTTCAGAATGCCTGAGCCCTTGTTTAATAAAACTTCTTTAGTTGCCTATACACTTTAGATAGTTTGGCCAAAAGTTGTTCCTTCCAAACTTCGGCAGTGACTTATTGCCTGAAAGACTGGAGGATTGACATGATACTTCTTTCCCCTGAATACCACTATCTTGGACTTAGACCACGCTTATTTCACGATGCCTGAGCCCTTGTTTAATAAAACCTCTTTAGATGCCTACACACTTTAGATAGTTTGGCCAAAAGTTGTTCCTTCCAAACTTCGGCAGTGACTTATTGCCTGAAAGACTGGAGGATCAGCATGACACTTCTTTCTCCTGACATCTGACAGCCCATACACATTTAATACTTCAACGGTCCTCACAAAATTTAGATTCATCGTGTGTAGTCACCCTTTTAGATGACAATCCAAGATTGCTAAAAAAAAAGTGATCGTCTCGTAGAAGTCGGTCTTTTCAAAGAGAGGTTTTTATGAAGAGTGCTTACTATACTTGTTTTCTGTCTGCTGATTTGAATGAATCACATACTTAGCTTCTCATAAATTTTTGAAGCGAAGCTCTGATTTTAAGGAAGTTGATGAGATCATAATGCCGGGCTGCTTGGAAGAAGGAACGAAGAACCCCGTGATCTTCTCCATACTTTTTATGTTATTAAGCGCTCAGTAGTTGGTGGATAGTTGATTGCCCAGAGACTCAGATCTAATCATGTACATAAGGCGGTGGAATCAGGATGATAGATGGTAGAACATCATGCATTAGAACAACGAGGCGTATAGTCCTAACGTAGCTTCAGGTGATTGGTCTCCATAACTAGAGTATTGTCCATAATCCAATGCCTTAAGGAGTTGCATGATCTGACATGTTGGGCACCAGTCTTTGGTCACCCATTTCTTCAAAATTCAGCTCTGCACAGGTTGCATATAATATTATTGGTGAATGGATATTTCCGGCTGATGCAATGTGTGCACTGTGTGGCATCATATATGTGTGTTTTTACAACTTGCATGCCAATTCTTTGCGTACAGTGTGCCAGGATGCCACCTGCTTACACACAATTACCTTTTAATTTGTCTCGTAGCTTCGGGACATTGGCTTCAATCACGATGTGTTGTTGGTTCCTTTGAGTGGAATCTGCATATTCTCCGTATGGTTTGATAGTGACATCCACATTTTGTGGAAAACTTTAGGTTTTTTTGACCGGACTGGTTGTCTGGTTGGCCATGACATTGGTCATCAAAGCTTCACAGTCAACAACGAACCTTAGGAAGTCAACAGTTTGTGCTAAATCTGTGGCATACTTACCGAAGATGGCTTCATGTCCAAGAACAATTTGTTGTGGTGTCACCAAACTACTGGAACTCGTGCCGCGAGCACAATGCACCGCCCGCAGCACAATACTCAGCCCGCAGCCTTGTCCCTGCCTCCTGTGACCATTCTCCACACCCAATCCCTTCCCGGTAAGCTACATTCGGTTTATAAGATGCACCCCAAAGACTATAGGATGTACATTATTTTATATGGGAGTCTAAGGGAGGCCCGTTATATTATATGGAAGGCTATGTGGGGGCCATTATACTCTTTGGAGGGCTATTAGGGAGCCTTTATACATTATGGAGGGCTATTTGAGGGCCATTGTACTGTATGCAAGCAACTATACAGTGTAAAGGTTTGTGTGGGGTCTTTCATACTGTGCGGAGGGCTGTATGGGGGCCATTATACTGTGCAGAGGGCTGTATGGGGGCCATTATACTGTCCGGAGGGCTGTGTGGGGGCCATTATACTCTGCAGAGGGCTGTGTGGGGGCCATTATACTGTGTGGAGGGCTGTGTGGGGGCCATTATACTCTGCAGAGGGCTGTGTGGGGGCACTTATATTGTTTGCATGACTATTGTGGGCCTTTATACATTGTGAAGAGGTGTGGGGGCCATTATACTGTATGTAATCCCATTATACTGCATGGAGGGCTATGTGGGGGTAACAGTTGGGGGATCATACTGTATTGGGGGGGTCACCATAGATTGCTGGGGTACAGTAGGGTCATAATACTGTGTGTGTGTGGATTGTACTGTGGAGTAATTCACTGTGGGGGTACTGTGCAGTGTTTGTGCAGTGTTTGTGGGGCACTTTTGTTGGGTTCCATGAAGGGGGTTCTAGGGGCTTCAGTAGGAGCAAAATTACTTCTAGGGGCTTCAGTAGGAGCACAATTATTTTGTTAGGGGTGCAAAGTTGTGACATATGTTCTTCTGTGACCCAGCTGAAAATTAATTTTTGGGGGTGGAGAGTGGGGGGGCAATTAGAGCTTTTACTATTGGGCCCTATGTTTTCTATATACACCCCTGGGTCCAGGTGTTCTATACAGTAGTGCCTGATAAATGTGTATACCCTGTGAATGGAGATACTCAGATACTCGGCATTACTCTCGGCACCACCAGTCGTTCAGATGATCAGCGGGTGCAGACTGTTTTGTGCCTTTTGTAGACTGAGACTGTTGTGGTTCCTCCTTGGCAGTGTCCTTGTCTATGTGTAAACAGCTGGGATTCTGGCACACTACAAAGAGTAGCCTGACCTCCGCCAAGAATAAACGATTACTATGGGCTCATCTCCTCCCCTCTATTTTCCTTTTAAATACTGGATAGATATAATGGGGTTAACCCTTTCACATACAAAATGATAGAATCACTTGGGAAACAGTGCCACCTCCTCCTGGGTCCCCTCCATAGCATTTCATGTCTTTCAGATGTGGACGGATAGTTCGTGGTGACACTTATGCACCCTGAGCCTGAATTTCTTTGGATCTTGACTGGGGCTTATCAACCATCCGGACTATTCTGCGTTACAACTTTTCATCAAATTTTTTCTCCCGTCAACATCCAGGTGTCAGGTTTCCAGGATTTCCAGTTCTCTTTTGACTGCCCTTGCCCTCGGTTAACATGGAGGTTACCGTTCTGTTGCCCTACTTCCTGTCCAGCAGCTTAAAAGGCCGCCTCCCAGCCCAGTCCAGTGCCTGAGTATACTGCCTGCTGTGTGCTCCTGCTGTGTTTGCTGCTTATTCCGGATTGCCTCGGGATTCCCCTAAAGGACTACCTACCGATTGTCTCAGGACTGTACCCGGCTCTTAAGGCTGTGCCCGGATTCCGTTTACCATCTTCGGTCAGCACTCCGCCTGGTTCTCTTTTGGTTCGTAACCATCCTGGATAAACATTTCCGTACGGACACTCATTGACTTTACCGCTTGCTCCTTATCCCGGCCGCTGCGCATTTAGGCCTTCCGGGGTAGATTGCCGGACAGTCCCTGTATAGGGGTTCGCTCCGGTGGTCTCCCTGGGGGAGTCCGGTGCGTGGTCCCGGGAATCCCCTGCGCGTCTATTCCGGAAAGTATTGTATGTGTTATTGTATTGTTGGGTTTGTTCTGTTTCTACCGTGGTGACATACTATAAAACATCTTGTACCCGGAACTCGTCTCTGATTGTCATTGCCCTACGCTATCGAAATCCTCAGAATATAGAATAAGTATTACATTATACTCAGGCCCTTGGAGGATTTCGCTGGGGCAATGACTGAGACACGAGTAGATCAGCTGTTCTCCATGATTAACTCCCTGCAGCAGGAGATGGAGGTGGTGCAGACTAAGCTTAGAGATGTGGAAACGCAGCTGGGCCATGATCACCAGGTACTGGGTCCGGCTATACAGGATTTGCAAGTCAGAGTGGAGGCTCAGGAAGCCGTCCCCACTACGTCCGTACCAGCTGCCGGTATGCCTAGGTTACCCCCATTCCGTTTTAATGGTGATCGTAGTCAGTTCCGTGGATTTATTAACCAATGTATACTGTTTTTCGATGTACATGCTGAATATTACCGTTCTGACCGGTCAAAGGTGTTATGTATCATCATGTTATTAACCTCACGAGCACTGGCTTGGGCTAATCCGATGATAGAAAACCGGGACATCCGTTTAAATCACCTAGATGACTTTCTGAACGCAATGGCGCAGATGTTTGATGATCCGAATCGCCGTGCTACCGCTGAATCTGCTCTCCTTTCCTTACGTCAGGGAAAGCGCTCTGTCATTGAATACGCCACTGAGTTCAGGAGGTTAGTGGTAGACACCGACTGGGGAAACAATGCATTATTGTCCGTTTTCAGAAAGGGTTTGTCCGGTACCATCAAGGACGAGTTAGCCCGTTCCGAATCCCCAGGGGATTTTGACCTGTTTCTCCAGCACTGTGTGCGCATAGATACCCGTTTAACGGAACGTAGACAGGAAAAATGGGCAGCTATAAACCGTATAAATAATAATACATTTCCTTCCAGAGAACCGGCTTTCAGGACGCCACGGGAGGCTGAGGACGTTCCTATGCAAGTGGACTCTCTACAAAAGCGAGAGACCAACGAACGTCGTGAACACCGGCTCCGTGAGCGTTTGTGTTTCTACTGCGGTCAATCGGACCATTTTTTAATCGACTGCCCGAAACGTCCGAATCGCCCAAATAAGGTATTGGCAGCCATGGCAGAGTGTGATAACACGGACGCAGAGTCTGATATCTCTGAGGCAAGTGGACACTTGGATGCGGTATTTCCCTTGACGGTAATGTCTACCTCACCGAAGGACTCAGAAGGGAAATATACCCATTGCTCACTCCCCATTCAGATCCGGTGGGAGGGACAGCTAATTCCTACCTCTGCAATGATAGACTCTGGGGCAGGGGGAAATTTCATGGACTTTTCTTTTGCTAGTAAACACGGTATCCGGACTCAGCAAAGATCCTTACCGGTTACCATGGAGACGGTAGACGGATCTCCGTTAACATCTGGACCAGTGGATCGGGAAACAGTACCGCTAGAATGCGTGATGAAACCAGGTCAGCAGGAGACTCTTGTTTTCATGATGATCTCTTCTCCACATTTTCCGATTATTCTAGGTATTCCGTGGCTACGGTCTACAAATCCGGTCATCAATTGGGAAACTAAGGAGATATCCTTCCCACCGCAGAGTGATCCGGCCATTTGTCCAACTGTTCCGGTTCCGGTAACACCACATGCAGAAGGCACGGTACAGGTACCCGTTTTACCCTCGGTTTATCGTGACTTCGCTGACATATGCGACAAAAGAAAGGCCGATCGGCTTCCTCCGCATAGACCGTATGATTGCCCCATAGACTTACTCCCAGGGGCAGAAATCCCGTTTGGTCATGTTTACCCGTTGGCGGCACCTGAGCTAGAAGCCCTAAAGGAGTATATTGATGAAAGCCTGGCCAAGGGATTTATTCGCCCGTCTACCTCGCCCGCAGGGGCACCCATCTTTTTTGTGAAAAAGAAGGAGGGGACTCTGAGACCCTGTATTGACTACCGGGAACTGAATAAAATAACCATCCGGAACCGGTATCCGTTACCGTTGATTCCGGAGCTATTGGAGAGAGTCCAACAGGCAAAGATATTCACCAAATTGGACCTCCGTGGGGCATATAATCTGCTTCGTATACGTCCCGGAGACGAGTGGAAGACCGCGTTCCGATGTCGGTACGGACATTTTGAGTATTTAGTGATGCCTTTTGGACTTTGTAACGCTCCTGCGGCATTTCAACATCTAGTTAATGATATTTTCAGGGATATCATGGACCAATTCATGGTGATCTATCTGGATGATATTCTAATCTTTTCTGATTCTCTCCAGGAACACCAGGAGCACGTCAAGACCGTACTTACCCGGCTGAGGGACAACCACCTGTACATTAAACTGGAGAAATGTGAGTTCCACTGCTCACAAATACAATTCTTAGGTTATGTCATCTCTCCTCAGGGACTGAACATGGAATCTAGCAAGATACAAGCCATTCTCGACTGGCCGGAACCGGGAAACATCAAAGAGGTACAACGCTTTGTCGGTTTTGCCAACTTTTACCGACGCTTTATCCGTAACTTTTCAGAGATTGTTCGTCCCATCACCCTGTTGACTAAGAAAGGACAGAAGTTTGTATGGTCCGCCCAGGCTCAGGAAGCGTTCCATCGTCTCAAGGGATGTTTTACCTCAGCACCCATACTAGTGCATCCGAATCCCGCACTTCCCTTCATCGTGGAGGTCGACGCTTCCGACTACGCATTAGGGGCCATTCTTTCTCAAAGGACCGGGGACAAGAGTCTCCTGCATCCGTGTGCCTTCTTCTCCCGCAGGTTGTCCCCTGCGGAAAGGAACTACGACATTGCGGATAAGGAATTATTGGCGATTATTGCCGCCTTCAAGGAATGGAGACACCACTTACAGGGAGCCGCGCAGCAAGTGATAGTACTCACAGATCACCGTAATCTGGAATTTCTCAAGTCTGCCAGGTGCCTGTCTCCACGACAAGCCCGTTGGAGCCTATTTCTTAACCAATTCAATTTTGTTGTTACATACCGTCCAGGTTCACGTAATGGGAAAGCCGATGCCTTGTCCCGAATCCCTGCCGTGGACTCCGTGCCTGGAACCCCGTCGCAGACCGTGTTAACAGATGCCAATTTCGTTGGAGTAATCCAGGACCAGGACTTGTGGAAGGACATCAAGCTGGCCTATGATGGTGATGTATTTCTTGCTGCCCCCCCGAATGATGTAACTCTTGTTCTTCGGAATGGTGTGTGGTTAAGAGAACGACGCATTTATGTCCCGGAGGCCGTAAGACTTCGGGTTCTCAAGTTGGTTCATGACTCCGTGTTGGCCGGTCATAGGGGGGTACAGAAGACGCAGGAATTTCTGAGCCGGTTTTTCTGGTGGCCTACCTGTTTAAAGGACGTGAAGGACTATGTCCACTCATGTGTGGTTTGTGCCCGGTGCAAGGTCCCTCGTGTGGCTCCTACGGGACTCCTCCAACCGTTACCCGTGCCATCTCGCCCTTGGGGGTCTATCTCCATGGATTTTATTGTGGAGTTGCCGGTCTCAGGCGGGCATAATACCATTTTAGTGGTGGTGGATCGATTGACTAAAGCTGCTCACTTCATTCCGTGTACCGGTCTTCCCTCAGCCGCAGAGACAGTGGATTTGGTTGTCCAGAACGTATTCCGATTGCATGGGGTACCGGATGAGATCATCTCCGATCGGGGCGTGCAGTTCACGTCGAGATTCTGGAAGGGGTTTTGTACGGCACTCCAGATTGATGTCTGTTTGTCTTCTGCATACCATCCTCAGACAAATGGACAAACCGAACGGACGAATCAAACCCTGGAACAATATCTTCGCTGTTATGTCAGCCATCTCCAAGACGATTGGTTGAAGATGCTTCCGTTGGCGGAGTTCTCCTACAACAACACTCAGAGCAGCTCCACTAAGGTAACGCCCTTTTTCGCTAACCTGGGTTACCATCCGACTATTTTGCCTAGGTCACCGGTTGCGGTTTCGGTACCAGCGGTGGAGGACAGAGTGACAGAACTACGACAAAATCTGGAGGTTCTAAGGAACACCGTAGCTACGGCCCAGGAGCGTTACAAGAGGTCGGCGGACACTCACCGGAAACCGGCACCCATGTACAAGGTAGGGGACTCTGTATGGTTATCCACCAAAAACCTGAGATTGGGTGTTCCTTCGCAGAAACTGGGACAAAAATTCATCGGTCCGTTCAAAATCACCGGGATCGTGAGCCCTGTGGCCTGTCGGCTACGGTTACCGCACCATCTAAAGGTACACCCGGTCTTTCATGTGTCTCTCCTCAAACCCGTTTCCCCTAATACTTTTCATGGTCGTATTGTGCCTCCTCCTCCGCCTGTGATGGTCGACGGCGAGGAGCAGTTCGTGGTTGAGGACATTATTGACTCCCGGCTCCATCGTCGTCGGCTTCAGTATCTGGTACGTTGGCAGGGGTACGCCCCCGAGGACGATTCCTGGGAACCGGTGGGTAACATTCGGGCACCCCGGAAGATTGCTCAGTTTCATCGCCGGTACCCGGACAAACCTGGCCCTGATCCGTCCTGAGGCCGTCTCTGGGGGGGGGAGTAATGTCAGGTTTCCAGGATTTCCAGTTCTCTTTTGACTGCCCTTGCCCTCGGTTAACATGGAGGTTACCGTTCTGTTGCCCTACTTCCTGTCCAGCAGCTTAAAAGGCCGCCTCCCAGCCCAGTCCAGTGCCTGAGTATACTGCCTGCTGTGTGCTCCTGCTGTGTTTGCTGCTTATTCCGGATTGCCTCGGGATTCCCCTAAAGGACTACCTACCGATTGTCTCAGGACTGTACCCGGCTCTTAAGGCTGTGCCCGGATTCCGTTTACCATCTTCGGTCAGCACTCCGCCTGGTTCTCTTTTGGTTCGTAACCATCCTGGATAAACATTTCCGTACGGACACTCATTGACTTTACCGCTTGCTCCTTATCCCGGCCGCTGCGCATTTAGGCCTTCCGGGGTAGATTGCCGGACAGTCCCTGTATAGGGGTTCGCTCCGGTGGTCTCCCTGGGGGAGTCCGGTGCGTGGTCCCGGGAATCCCCTGCGCGTCTATTCCGGAAAGTATTGTATGTGTTATTGTATTGTTGGGTTTGTTCTGTTTCTACCGTGGTGACATACTATAAAACATCTTGTACCCGGAACTCGTCTCTGATTGTCATTGCCCTACGCTATCGAAATCCTCAGAATATAGAATAAGTATTACACCAGGGAGATTAGCTACAGTGCCGTGGATTGTAAACTTCTTGATTCTGTGGACAAAGGAACATCAAGATCTCTGGAGACTGACTTTAACCTTGAGATTGTTGATATTTTTCAACAATGTTTTGGTTCTCAAGTCCTCAGACAGTGCTTTTCTTCTCTTTCTGTTCTCCGTGCAAAGTGTGGCACCCACAAAACAGAGATTGAGTGAACTTCTCCCCTTTTTATCTGGTTTCAGGTGTGATTTTCATATTGCCCACAGCTGTTACTTGCCACAAGTGAGTTTGAACGATCATCACATGCGTGTACCATCATAACAGTTCTGCATTAGTCAGCACAGCAGACTTGAGTTAGTCCACTGGTGGCGGTTGTCATTTGGTTCCATCATGTGCTATTGTTTTTTTTTTTTACATAGGACTGCTGGTAAATCTCGCTTCGCACATTATAATGGCGCCCACAGACAAAAAAGAGACAAATGATCTTACACCATGGTGGTAGTAATCTTATATTGTCCCCACAGCTGGAGAAGAGTGTCCGCCGCCTCCGAGAGAAATTTCACGGCAATGTCCCGATAGAGACGGCGGTGTTACTGATGAGAAAATTTACAAACAATCATGCTCAGGTGTGCCAGTGTATCATTCTGTGCAAGGATGAACTCAAAGGTGAGAGGTTTATCGAGTGCGGGCTCATTTATTGTTTTCTTCCAGATGTTTGTAGTTGATTTATAACCATGTCTGTCATTTTGTGATCTTGATAATACACAGCCAGCTGCCTCCTATCCCCCGACAGCCTGCTGCCTCTCTCCACCAACACAGCCCACTGCCCCCTATCCCCCAACACAGCCCGCTGCCACCTATCCTCCAACACAGCCCACTGCCCCCTATCCCCAACACAGCCCACTACCCCCTATCCCCAACACAGCCCACTACCCCCTATCCCCCAACACAGCCTGCTGCCTCTCTCCCCCAACACAGCTCACTGCCCCCTATCCCCCAACACAGCCTGCTGCCTCTCTCCCCCAACACAGCCCACTGCCCCCTATCCTCCAACACAGCCTGCTGCCTCTCTCCCCCAACACAGCCCACTGCCCCCTATCCCCCAACACAGCCCGCTGCCCCCTATCCCCCAACACAGCCCACTGCCCCCTATCCCCCAACACAGCCCGCTGCCCTCTATCCCCAATACAACCCGCTGCCCTCTATCCCCAATACAGCCCGCTGCCCTCTATCCCCCGACAGCTTGCTGCCCTCTATCCCCAATACAGCCCGCTGCCCTCTATCCCCAATACAACCCGCTGCCCTCTATCCCCAATACAGCCCGCTGCCCTCTATCCCTAATACAGCCCGCTGCCCTCTATCCCCAATACAGCCCGCTGCCCTCTATCCCCAATACAACCCGCTGCCCTCTATCCCCAATACAGCCCGCTGCCCTCTATCCTCCGACAACTTGCTGCCCTCTATCCCCAATACAGCCCGCTGCCCTCTATTCCCAATACAGCTCGCTGCCCTCTATCCCCCGACAACTTGCTGCCCTCTATCCCCAATACAGCCCGCTGCCCTCTATTCCCCAATACAGCTCGCTGCCCTCTATCCCCCGACAACTTGCTGCCCTCTATCCTCAATACAGCCCGCTGCCCTCTATTCCCCAATACAGCCCGCTGCCCCCTACCCTACCAACACAGCCCACTGCCCTCTATACCCCGAAAGGCTGCTGCCCCTACCCCCAACACAGCCCACTGCCCTCTATACCCTGATAGGCCGCTGCCCTATATCCCCAACACAGCCTGCTGCCCTCTATACCCCGATAGGCCGCTACCCAACATCCCCAATACAGCCCGTTGCCATCTATCCCCCAACACAGCCCACTGCCCCCTATCCCCCAACACAGCCCACTGCCCCCTATCCCCCAATACAGCCCACTGCCCTCTATCCCCCTACATAGCCCACTGAACCTATCCCCCAACACAGCCCACTTCCCCCTATTCCCCAACACAGCCCACTGCCCCTTATCCCCAACATAGTCCACTGCCCTCTATCCTCTAACACAGCCCGCTACCCTCTATTCACCTACTGTCCCATATAGTTCCATATATGCGTTGGGGGCTTTGACCTTTCCCCCTTTATCATCCTCCCTATTGTTGATGTTCCTTCTCTCCATACATAGTTACATAGTTAATACTGTTGAGTACAGACACGTCTATCAGTCTTTCTCATTCTGTATTTCTATTATAGATATTGATCAAGAGGAGAGAAGCAATTTAAAGAAAGACAAGGTGGCGATGGTGAGACGTGTTACACATTCTGTATATACCCTCAAGAAATCACATAAAGAGATATAAAGTCGGCAGACTCGGTGGCATCAGCTGTCTGTCTAATATGTGGGTCTTATTAGGAGAGGTCTTCGGACCCTCCCTTGCAGATGATGTCGGAGGAGAGGTGCTCTATATCCTGAGTTCTCGATACACCTGAACATTCGGTTTGGCCGAGCATTCGGATATATTTTCAGTGGGAAAATAAGAGAAAGCGAAAAACATCTGGCAGAACCTTTCATATACGGCCAGGAGCCCCCTGCACACATCAGGTGGTCGGCCAGACCCTCCGAAGTCAGTGGATTTGGTTAAAGGGGTTGTCCACTGAAATCTAGTTTTCATCGCTCCGCAGGGGAGGTCCAATGCTGGGATAAGCACTGATTGGTAGATCGGGGGATTTTTTTCCCTATTGATAAATGGCCGTTTATTCTCTTCCGGGCTGTCCGAAAAAACACTCCGTAGTTTCATAGGGAATAAATGGCTAGGTAGACGAGCTTGCGCACACCCGCTCCTTTCTAATGGGAATAGGAGTACCATCTTTTTATAGTTAGTGTGGGTCCTAGCAGTCGAACCTCCATGATCAATGATTTATCATATATCCTTGTTTTTACCAGACAACCCCTTTAATAAAAATTAATGCCAGGGCAGAATAGAAGCAAAATAGCACATACATTGAGCAAGGTCAAAGCTTGCCCAAACCCATGGATGTAAAGGGCAGCAGCCGTGACATGGTACAGAGGAGTCAGTCACCCCGTTCAGATAGTGGTCCAAAATCTGAGTAAAGGTAGAGGGTAATACCCACGAACAAGATATCTTATTGTTGGAACCCACTTCTCTGTGACCGGCTGCGTGGCCACCCTGGATTTCCTGGTTATTTGGCACCACCATATAATTGTCTGAATATTATAGTATACGGTTACGTGTCCCATTTTGTTGCATACCAATTGTCTCAAAAGTAAAAACGGAGACCTGTTCTCTTTTGATCCCTTGTGCTGATCAAACAGAAGTGAATTGGTCCAGGAAAAAAAAACATACAACCGCATTAAGCGAGGCTGCGCCCACTAGTCGGGTTCTGGACAGGTGTATGCATATCGCATACTTGACTGTTATGATCCACTAACCGTGGAAGATTACAAAAAACTCCCATTGGTGTAAAAACACCAAGAAAACAAGAGTAGATGGAACCTGGGCTTACCTCAATCTCCTATCAGACCACACTAGAAGTAGCCGTGGAGCGTTCCTAAACACCTAGATGCCTCGTCACAGCCTGAGAAACTGGCTACACCTCACAGATAGAAATGAGGAAATCTACCTTGCCTCATAGAAGTCCCCAAAGGAGTAGATAGCCCCCGTCATATAAAGATTACGGTGATGTAGGAAAACACGATACACAG
The DNA here is from genome assembly GCF_048569485.1 of Anomaloglossus baeobatrachus. Taxonomy (NCBI): domain Eukaryota; kingdom Metazoa; phylum Chordata; class Amphibia; order Anura; family Aromobatidae; genus Anomaloglossus; species Anomaloglossus baeobatrachus. The sequence continues at coordinate 653,315,148 of NC_134356.1, read as the reverse complement.
ATAGGAAAAATAGATTTAGCAAAGGCGAGGCCCAACTAACTAGCAAAGAATAGGAAACTGATTGTGGTCAGTACAAAAATCCTGCAGAAAAAATACCAATCTCCTGATAGTAAAATGGCCCTTGAGGTCGAACATCCTCATCCCCACTATATCAGGTACTCTTGTAAATAATGGGACAAAAATATAATAGTGTAAATAATCAAGTTAGACAGGGGGAAACTCCCTTTTCTTGCAGAGGAGCTAGCAAAGGGGGAACCCCCATGCTCACCACACTAGAGAAACCAAAACTCACCTGCAAGAAAACAGATACAAAACAAAGAAAAACAAACACCCTAAGGTGGAAATAAGGAAGAACCTAACAAACGTATCTGCAGAAGTCTTGCACAGGGAGACAGGGAATGACAGAACTCTAATCCAGGTCCAGAGACTGAGGGAAATTCAATTATAACCGGCACCAGCAAGTCAAAAAGTGCTCTCCTATATACACCAGGCTTGTCTGCAATAGGACTTCCTTAATTCCCAATTAACGCCGACACCTGTCTGAGTCACAGGTTCAGACTCAGCTCCACTACCATTCCTGACCACCAGAGGGAGCTCCAGAACAGGACCCACACAGACGACATTCACAATACTTGACTACTGTTCCCTGTGCAGACACCGGCGAATCCACACAGTGCACAGTGTGCGCGCAGGGAAAAGTCACAAGTCTGCATCACACACAGTGATACAAAGAGTGACTTTTCATTCTAGACTGGACAACCCCTTTAATAAAAGGGCGTAAGCAGGGGGTTCAAACACAACCTGTCCTATGTCCTCCCCTGCCCTTACGCTGCCTCTGCTGCTGCTCCCCAGTTCTCTGTGTCGGTCTTCACACATATTGATGTCACCGGAACACTGGCAAAGCTGAAAACTGATTTGGAGGACCAGGAACTTGCAGTGGAGGTGGCTTAAGGAGAGGTCAGGCCATAGGACAGATGAGTATAATATATTTATTAATTGATCCCCTTCCCGAACCGCAAATGAAGACTGTAAAAATGGCACGAGTTTGATGTATTTTTGTGAATCAGATTCACAAAATTTTGGATACTCCTGAATCTGAAATATTTGGAAAAGGCAACAATTTAAAACAGTTCTGAAGCAATTCAGTTCCTCTATATTTAGATGTCGTCAGAGCACTGTCTGTTTTTTGCTGAGATGTTGATAGAAGGATTGTAAAAACTGATACTCAACCTTAAAGAGATCCAACACAATGGAAAAATAAAGGTTCATTGAGAAAACAAAATGAGGGCTAAGGGGTACTTCTCACATAGCGAGATCACTGCTGAGTCCCAGGTTTTGTGATGTACAAGTGACCTCATCAGCGATCTCGCTGTGTGTGACACTAAGCAGCGACCTGGCCCCTGCTGTGAAATTGCTGATCGTTACACCATGTTCTGGTTAATTTTTTGCTCGTCGGTCTCCCGCTGTGCAGCACACATCGGCGTGTTTGACGGCGGGAGACCAACGAGCACCGACTCTCTGTAAGCAGCGTACGCTGGTAACCAGGGTAAAGATCGGGTAACTAAGCAAAGCGCTTTGCTTAGTTACCCGATATTTACTCTGGTTACCAGCTTACACTGCTAAGCGCTGGCTCCCTGCACACGTAACTAGGGTAAATATCGGGTAACTAAGCAAAGCACTTTGCTTAGTAACACGATATTTACTCTCGTTACCAGCGTACGCCGCTTAGCGCTGGATCCCTGCACACATAGCCAGGGTAAATATCGGGTAACTAAGCAAAGCGCTTTGCTTAGTAACCCGATGTGTACCCTGGCTACGTGTGCAGGGAGCCAGCGCTAAGCGGTGTACGCTGGTAACCAGGGTAAATATTGGGTAACCAAGCAAAGCGCTTTGCTTAGTTACCCGATATTTACCCTGGTTACCAAGCGCAGCATCTTTACACGAGTCGCTGGTGGCTTGTCGCTGGTGAGATCTGCCTGATTGACAGCTCACCAGCGACCATGTAGCGACGCACCAGCGATCCTGACCAGGTCGTATCATGGTCGGAATCGCTGGTACGTCGTTCAGTGAGACGGTACCCTAAGGGTCTCTGGTTAGAGTGGTCATAAAAAGACCTTATCTGTCCTTCTATTTTATCAGTATGCTATAGTCCTGGTGGGCTAGTGAATAGAGTAACCCAGATACCATTGTGATGCTAGCCACTAGACAGACAAGTTGTGAGGCATGATAGTCAATTGTTCCAGGGTCAGGTATCAGAAGATCACGTCAAAATTGAGGGGATAGGCAGGTCACGGTCCTGAGTCAGAATATTAGAAGGGATCAGAGCAGAGGGACAAGTGAAAAGAATGGTCAAACAAAGTCAATGGTCAAGCAGCAAAATATCAATTTCCAGAGCACAGATACAAGAGACCAACTGGCACCACCAAACCAAAGACTAAGGGGTACTTTGCACACTACGACATCGCAAGCCGATGGTAGCGATGCCGAGCGCGATAGTCCCCGTCGCAGCTGCGATATCTTGTGATAGCTGCCGTAGCGAACATTATCGCTACAGCAGCTTCACACGCACTTACCTGCCCTGCGACCGTCGCTCTGGCCGGCGACCCGCCTCCTTCCTAAGGGGGTGGTTCATGTGGCGTCACAGCGAGGTCACACGGCAGGCGGCCAATAGAAGCGGAGGGACGGAGATGAGCGGGACGTAAACATCCTGCCCACCTCCTTCCTTCCTCATTGATGTTCCTCGCTCCTGCGGCTGCATACACAGCGATGTGTGCTGCCTGCTGGAACGAGGAACAACATCGTAACATCGGTCCTTCCGAAATTATGGAAATGACCGACACTACACCGATCATATGATTTCGACGCTTTTGCGCTCGTTAATCGTAGTAAAAAGGATTCACATACTCCGATGTCGACAGCGACGCCGGAAGTGCGTCCCTTTCGATTTGACCCCACTGACATCGCACCTGCGATATCGTAGTGTGCAAAGTACCCCTAAGGCTATGTGCCGACGGGGACATTGTTCTGCGGATATATCCGCAAGACATTCCGCAGGTGCTCCCAGAAATCCGCAACAGAACTTTCTCTGTTTCAATGCTGCGGATATACAGCGGAATGTCGTGCGGATATGGTGCGGACATTCTGCATTGAGGATACAGTACCATGGCTTCGGCATTGCATCCTCAATGCAGAACAAGTGCTGCAGTGATCGGGGTGCTCATACTTGCCTCCATCATGCAGCACCTCGCTTTCCGGCGGCCGGGTCACTGTCAGGCAGCGTCTGGTTCACTGTGCTGGAGGTGGGCGGGCCTGAACTAGCTCCGGCTGTCACATGACCGGAGCTCGTGCAGGCCCCGCCCACCTCTTCCTTCCTGTACCTGGCTGGATCCACCGCGCTGCTGCCGCTACACCGGACGGAGAAAGTGACTCGGGTCTCTATCAAGGCAGGTAAGTATATGGGACCCTGCGGAGAAATCCACAACAATAATTGACATGCTGCAGATTTTTCTGCATGAAAATCCGCACGATTTCCGCTGCGGAAAAATCCGCAGCGTGGGCACAGCATTTCCCAAATGCCATAGAAATGGCTGGGGAGTAGCTGTGCTGCAGATTTCTGGAAAATCCGCGGCTTTTCCGCGAGAAATCCGCGGCAAAATCCGCGCATTTTCCGCAGCGTGGGCACATAGCCTAAAGCTACTTTCACACATCCGGTTGTAGCAGTGCGGCACAATCCGGCGCTCTGCTGAAAAAACAAAACCGTTTTGTTGCTGCCGGTTTCGTTTTTTCCAGCATTGACTTGCATTGGCGCCGCATTGTGCCGCATGTTCTGTCCGGTTTTTGCCGCAAGCGGCAGATTTAGCCGATGATGCGGCCGGATGGAACGTTCCCTGGCACGTTTTTTGCTCCGGCAAAAAAAACGCATCACGCCGCATCTAGCCGCTGCGGCGCATTTTTCAATGCATGCCGGATGCCGCGCGATGCGGCAAAAAACGTATCCGGCCGCCGCATGCGGTTTCTTCCACTGCGCATGCTCAGTAGCGTGCCGCAACCGGAAAAAACGGACGGGCCGCATGTAAAAACTTATGCAAACGGTGCGGTGTTTTCGCCGCATCCGTTGCATAGGTTTCACAGCCGGATTGAGCCGCACTGCTCAAACCGGATGTGTAAAAGTAGCCTAAGACTGCCAGTGTTCTGGAATAAACTGCTCAGCTAAATAGCCGGGCAATCAAACCGAACAGGGCACACCTGGAAAACCCAGAACCTCCTACTATGAGATTGGACGACTGCACTGTCACTCAAAACACTGACAGCTCAGCACGCCCTGGCTCCAGGTTGGATGACTGAGCTGTCACTCACAGGACCGACAGCACCGCACACCCTGATCACTGAGCGGAGTATTCGTGACAACAATCGTGATCTAAAGCGGGCTTTACACGCTGCGACATCGCTAATGCGGAGTCGTTGGGGTCACGGAATTGGTGACGCACATCCGGCCGCATTAGCGATGCCGTTGCGTGTGACACCGATAAGCGATTTTGCATCGTTGCAAAAACGTGCAAAATCGCTAATCGGCGACATGGGGGTCCATTCTCAAATCTCGTTACTGCAGCAGTAACGAGGTTGTTCCTCGTTCCTGCGGCAGCACACATCGCTGCGTGTGACGCCGCAGGAACGAGGAAGCTCCCCTTACCTGCCTCCCAGCCGCTATGAGGAAGGAAGGAGGTGGGCGGGATGTTACGTCCCACTCAGCTCCGCCCCTCCGCTGCTATTGGGCGGCGGTTCAGTGACGTCGCTGTGACGCCGCACGGACCGCCCCCTTAGAAAGGAGGCGGTTCACCCGTCACAGCGACGTCGCCGGACAGGTATGTATGTGTGACGGCTGTTGTGCGGCACGGGCAGCGATTTGCCCGTGTCGCGCAACAGATGGGGGCGGGTACCCACACTAGCGATATCGTGACCGATATCGCAGTGTGTAAAGTAGCCTTTAGATCCTATCCTGGTGATTTTGGGGTCATCTATGGCTCCTCCCAAGTGTTTTCCGACTTGGTTGCCTCTAATACATTAATTCTTCAGGCTTTTAATCCAAAAAGTTGCCTGATGTGTAAAGACGAAGTTTGAAGTAGAAAAGTAAAACATACAAGAGGTAGAGAAGATACCGAAGGGCTCAGCACATCCAACAATTTCGGGCCCTCCACCTCTGTGGTGTGCCTTCAGGAGGACATTCGCCTTTATTCTGATTTTTTATTTTGTGCGCTGATAACATTATAGTGATGATACTTTTTTGCTGTTTCAGAATGTGATCAATAAAATGAAGAAGGACGGTGAGGTACCAAAGGTAAAGCTTATACCAGCCTGGATTTTGTCCCTTATTGGCAACTTGAGGGATTTTTTTTTTACTAGTCTGGACCAAAGCTCAATTCAGACCTAAGTCTTCTCTTGTGCTGCACCTGTTCTCTGAAACGCTCTGCCCAGACCATCACACTTACCTCTAACAGTCCCAGTTTATAGCTGTTCCTTGAAAGCTATTTCCATGGTTCTTACCAAACCTGATTGGGTCACTGTGGTCTCCAGTACTCCTGGTCCTCCACTAGCCACCCTTAATGCATCACTATGCATTTTGTCTAAGTGGATGTGTGATTAGGTCAAGTAGCTTTATACTGCCAAAACTAGAACATACGTTTTTTTGTGTCTCGTTTGTTAGTTCTGCCACTGTAAAAAGCAGTGGAATATGTTGGTGCTATGTAAATCAGCATTATGAAGGATCAGTCAGTTTTGTGTTAAAATAGAGAGTAGTGCATTGTGGGAGCTCAGACTGCAGATAAAGAATAATCTTTGATTAAAGAGTACTTGTTACCAAGTCAAAAGTGGACAGTTTTGTCTCCTATTCTTTTCCCCCTGCTCCCCTGAGTATTTGTTTTTTAAAAAATCCGCCATATGGTTTCAGAGATATGTGTCTTTTTTGTTCTGTGCAAGTTTTTGTGGCTTTTACAAGGGGACTGTCACGGTATGTGAGGGGTTAACAGGGGACCGGGGCTCCTCGACTGCCCCTGAGGCTAGGGGGGTCCTAGCTGTCCCTCTACCCAGAGATACTTCTAATGGTGAAGATGTCTGGGCCGCCTCCCTTGCCCTGATTTAATACCCCTCTCCCCCCATCCCAGGGGAGGACCGAGAAAGGAGCGATTGAATCCACAGATAAAAACAAACGGGGAAACCAAAAACTCTTATCACACAGATACCACATACGAAGATATAAGACAATATGTGATAAGGAGGAAATAAAGAGCAGGGAGGAAATATCCAGACAACAGACAACGAAAAAGTTTCTACAGCACACCAAGCAGCACACACTAAATCACCAGTAACAGGAGCACACGGACCGGTTTAGCAAAAGCTATAGTCGGCATGGGAAGACAGGCTCCACCATCTTAAAAAGGCAGGGAGAAACTGTGATAGGTCTGCCACAACATGTAATTCAAGAGGTAACCAGCAGGACAGCAGAAATGAACTCCTACCAGTCCGATTACTAATGAGCACACAGCTGATCGACACCCGAGCCTGTCTGTTTAACTCAGAAGCACCAGAGAAACCACAGTGTGGAGTATCAGAGTGTAGTCTGAACAGTGTCTTATGCCGCCATGACACTTGGCGAATTTAGAGCCAAACACCATGTGACAGGGACGTGGCTCACTGGTTAATAATGTGGCGCAAAGACACGCCCCAGAGGAACTTAAGCCACGCCTCCAGTGGGATCTAGCAGCAAGTGTTTTACTTTCCTGCAGTGCCCCCACAGGAAAAGAGAAGTATTGCACGTGTACTGACTGTTGTGCAGTGCACGGGTATACCGCCTCCTGCTGGCACAAGGAGACCTTGGGTAATAAACTAGTGGGGCCCCTTGTAAAATCCTAAAATGAACATTTGAAAATGGGTTTTCTGAACCAGACCAGCTCTACAGCGGCGACATCACGTGTTATTTCTTGTTTATCGTTATTGGCACATTTTGTAACATGATCTGTGTTTTAATTTTCAGGGAGATTTGGGGTCGGACAAGGATATAAAGGTAACGTTCCTGACGCTTCTGACACTTCATCAATTCGGATAATCGCTTCCTAATATCACGCTTAGCCTTAAAGGAGCAGCGGAAACGTTCACAGAATTACACTGCAGTAAATTCCAATTAGACGGTCTTATTTCATCCAGTTAACGAGCGCCGATCCAGTATATCAAGTGTAAAGTGGGGCCCTGTATGCGCCCATATTGCACCATCACAAGCAAACACTTAGGGAACACTTACATGCGCTCAGCTCTGGCCGATACATCAGCGCTCTGGACAATATCCAAGTTGTTGCTGAGAACAATGATTTTAGTTCTGGCATCAACAATCCAGTCACCTGATGAATGAACATTGTTTGGCTCATTCGTTGGGCGATTGTCGACATGTTTACATCAATGAACTCTCATCTACGCTGCCAGCATTTATAAATGTGGATGCTACACACACATATGTATATACAGAGCACATATGTGTACGTAGAGTATATACAAACATATGTACATAGACATGCTGCATACACAGAGCACACAGATACAGAGACATGTATACACAGAGCACATACGAGAATACAGAGACATGCACATACATACAGACACATGCACACATAGAGCACATACATACAGATACATCCATACAAACAGCACACATATACAGAGACATGCTGCATACACAGATCCAAAGACATGCATACATAGAGCACATACGTACACAGTGCACACACATACAGAGACATCCATACACAGAGCACATACATACAAAGAGCACATACATACAGAGACATGCTGCATAAACAGATACAGAGACATGTATACACAGAGCACATACGTACACAGTGCACACACATACAGAGACATCTGTACACAGAACACATACATACAGAGACATGCGTACACAGAGCACAAACATACAGATGAATGCACAGAGCACATACATACAAAGACATGCTACATTCACATAGCACATACATACAAATACATGCTGCATACACAGAGCACAGACATACAGAGACATGTATACATAGAGCACATACAGAAATACAGAGACATACATACAGAAGCATGCATACACAGAGCACATACATACAAATACAGTCAGGGCCAGAAATATTTGGACAGTGACACAAGTTTTGTTATTTTAGCTGTTTACAAAAACATGTTCGGAAATACAATTATATATATAATATGGGCTGAAAGTGCACACTCCCAGCTGCAATATGAGAGTTTTCACATCCAAATCGGAGAAAGGGTTTAGGAATCATAGCTCTGTAATGCATAGCCTCCTCTTTTTCAAGGGACCAAAAGTAATTGGACAAGGGACTCTAAGGGCTGCAATTAACTCTGAAGGCGTCTCCCTCGTTAACCTGTAATCAATGAAGTAGTTGAAAGGTCTGGGGTTGATTACAGGTGTGTGGTTTTGCATTTGGAAGCTGTTGCTGTGACCAGACAACATGCGGTCTAAGGAACTCTCAATTGAGGTGAAGCAGAACATCCTGAGGGTGAAAAAAAAGAAAAAATCCATCAGAGAGATAGCAGACATGCTTGGAGTAGCAAAATCAACAGTCGGGTACATTCTGAGAAAAAAGGAATTGACTGGTGAGCTTAGGAACTCAAAAAGGCCTGGGCGTCCACGGATGACAACAGTGGTGGATGATCGCCGCATACTTTCTTTGGTGAAGAAGAACCCGTTCACAACATCAACTGAAGTCCAGAACACTCTCAGTGAAGTAGGTGTATCTGTCTCTAAGTCAACAGTAAAGAGAAGACTCCATGAAAGTAAATACAAAGGGTTCACATCTAGATGCAAACCATTCATCAATTCCAAAAATAGACAGGCCAGAGTTAAATTTGCTGAAAAACACTTCATGAAGCCAGCTCAGTTCTGGAAAAGTATTCTATGGACAGATGAGACAAAGATCAACCTGTACCAGAATGATGGGAAGAAAAAAGTTTGGAGAAGACAGGGAACGGCACATGATCCAAGGCACACCACATCCTCTGTAAAACATGGTGGAGGCAACGTGATGGCATGGGCATGCATGGCTTTCAATGGCACTGGGTCACTTGTGTTTATTGATGACATAACAGCAGACAAGAGTAGCCGGATGAATTCTGAAGTGTACCGGGATATACTTTCAGCCCAGATTCAGCCAAATGCCGCAAAGTTGATCAGACGGCGCTTCATAGTACAGATGGACAATGACCCCAAGCATACAGCCAAAGCTACCCAGGAGTTCATGAGTGCAAAAAAGTGGAACATTCTGCAATGGCCAAGTCAATCACCAGATCTTAACCCAATTGAGCATGCATTTCACTTGCTCAAATCCAGACTTAAGACGGAAAGACCCACAAACAAGCAAGACCTGAAGGCTGCGGCTGTAAAGGCCTGGCAAAGCATTAAGAAGGAGGAAACCCAGCGTTTGGTGATGTCCATGGGTTCCAGACTTAAGGCAGTGATTGCCTCCAAAGGATTCGCAACAAAATATTGAAAATAAAAATATTTTGTTTGGGTTTGGTTTATTTGTCCAATTACTTTTGACCTCCTAAAATGTGGAGTGTTTGTAAAGAAATGTGTACAATTCCTACAATTTCTATCAGATATTTTTGTTCAAACCTTCAAATTAAACGTTACAATCTGCACTTGAATTCTGTTGTAGAGGTTTCATTTCAAATCCAATGTGGTGGCATGCAGAGCCCAACTCGCGAAAATTGTGTCACTGTCCAAATATTTCTGGACCTAACTGTACATACTGCATACACAGAGCACAGACATACAGAGACATGTATACACAGAGCACAGACATACAGAGACATGTATACATAGAGCACATACATACAGACACATGCACACACAGAGCACATACATACAGATACATCCATACAAACAGCACACATATACAGAGACATGCTGCATACACAGATCCAGAGACATGCATACATAGAGCACATACGTACAAAGTGCACACACATACAGAGACATCCATACACAGAGCACATACATACAAAGAGCACATACATACAGAGACATGCTGCATAAACAGATACAGAGACATGTATACACAGAGCACATACGTACACAGTGCACACACATACAGAGACATCTGTACACAGAACACATACATACAGAGACATGCGTACACAGAGCACAAACATACAGATGAATGCACAGAGCACATACATACAAAGACATGCTACATTCACATAGCACATACATACAAATACATGCTGCATACACAGAGCACAGACATACAGAGACATGTATACATAGAGCACATACAGAAATACAGAGACATACATACATACATACAGAAGCATGCATACACAGAGCACATACATACAAATACATACTGCATACACAGAGCACAGACATACAGAGACATGTATACACAGAGCACAGACATACAGAGACATGTATACACAGAGCACAGACATACAGAGACATGTATACATAGAGCACATACAGAAATACAGAGACATACATACATACATACAGAAGCATGCATACACAGAGCACATACATAAACAGAGCACATACAGAGACAGGCATACACAGAGTATATACACACATACATACAGAGACATGCATGCACAGAGGACATACATACAGAAATATGCTGCATACACAGAGGACATACAGACACATGTATACACAGAGAACATAGATACAGATACATGCTGCTTATACAGGACACATACATATACACACACACACACACACACACAATACAGCGTCTGTCTCTTCTTCAGCTCTTGCAGACTCTCGCACCGTACAGGACCTGGCTGTCACCATAGGTCCCGGAGCACTCGCAACATTAAAAACTACAATCATCCATCAAAAAAGCCTCATGGTCTAATTTGATGTCTCAAGGTGGTCTTAGTTAATAAAGGGCACAGACAGGCCCCCAAGAATGACCACTAGACAGCACTCTCCGAAATTCAGTTAGAAACAAATGACAAAAGGAGTTTTTAGGTGCAATAAGAATAGTTTTATTAATGTGTAATGCAAACAAAGTAATGGACATATACTTACATAAGGGAATATAGATTAAGGCACAACAGGGGGTACCAACATCAGCAGCACTGATAGACCACCGTTATTGTGGAGCCAATTAATTGAGTTGTGATCTCTCTGACACTCCATGCAGAGGCAGCATCGGAGTTGCGCAGGGTCAGTAAAGCTTCAGAGCAGCGATTACAAGCTTTATTGGAAAGAGCTTGTAAGCGCTGTGTTGCCGGTAATCAATAAAACGAACAGTTTACAATGGGATTTTTAATTACAAGTGCCAAGAATTAACCTTTCAGTGGAAAAAAAGTCATTAATACAATTCTTTTTTATATCTGAGAAAATGAGGTCCATCATGAAGTGTTTTGATCAGACGTGAGTGCCGCTAATAAAGGGCGGCTCTCGCTTTGGCGCTCTTGAACCTGCCACCTTACAGGATGACCGTGTGATCCTCGGGCTCAATAACTGATATAACAATGTATTCCCAGGACCTGGCTGCAAAACTGAAGTGTTTGCCTCTGACGGAAAAAAATCTGAAGATGTTTAACAACGCCTCCGAAAACCGGATTCCTTCCAGCGACAGACAGTTTGCCTGCAAAGACTGCGACAAGATGTGGTGGAGACGAGTTCCCGTGCGGAAGGAGGCGAGTGTTATTATTACTCGTATGTGAGGGAGGTTCCACTGTTTACCTATTAATCGATGGTTTACTAAAGGGGTTGTCCACTACTTTTCCATCAGTGATGGTCTATCCTTAGGATAGGTCATCAGTGTATGATCGGCCAGGGTCCAACACCCGGCACCCCCGCCGATCAGCTGCTTTAGGTGCCAGAGGTTCCAGAGCTGCTCTGTCAACAGATAGTGACCGATGTCGGGTACTGCTGTCACGCTAGGCATGGGGAAGTACCAAGTGAACGGCGAAAGGGAGGGAATCCCTGTGTCTAGGGAAGGGGGAGATGGTAACCCTTGACCAAACCTATCGCGGAGTTCCCTCTCCACCCTAGATAGGTTCCGCACCTATGCGCCGATCAGGATACCTGACCCTGACTGACCCTGAAATAGGCTCTAGATAGGGAGTGGATGGGATGAGCGCTTGGTCAACCCCGCTAGGTGCTAAAGGATACCCAGGGATAACAAACAAGGGAAAACAACAAACAACTTACCTTCAGTTGTCTCAGGGAGAGAAGCTGCAACAACCACCAAGATTCCCCTGATGTATGCAAGCCACCTGCTTGCACTGAAGCCTTGGTATATGAAATATCAACAGCACCGGGTAATAGGAAGTGAAGGTATATAAAGACGAGGGAAGTACTGATGACCAGCAACTGACAGGCTGAGGAAATCTGCAGGGTCCTAAAGGGAAAGGGATGAAAACCAAATAGAAATAATAGAAGTTCAGGGCAGTTTATGCAGCAAAATGCTGTGACCTTCTATAGCCAGACACCACAGGACTTGACAACTACACATCTGCCTCCCATTCAGATCATTAGGAGGTGGATGTGCAGTACTCAGCCCTGGCCGCTGTTAGGGCAGCTCCAGAAATGAGGATTTTTGGCTGCCGCCACCGCTGACACCGAGATCAGCTGATTGGCGGGGGTGTCTGACACCGACCTATCAGACAGTGATGACCTATCCTATGGACAGGCTAATCAATGTAAAAGTAGGGGCCAACCTCTTTACGTTGATAGTCTAGTTATGGTCATGCTGGGAGTTGCTGCTAGAAGAGAGGAAGAGAGAGCTGCTCATCCTTGCTCCAAATTATTTTGCAACAATACCCCCTTACCGACCTGTGACGTACATTTTCGGCACAGATCACTTGTGGGGTGATCCAGCTCCATTCCGAACAGATGGCGGTGGTGCTTCACAGCCGGCATCTCTCTTCGGAACAGCAGCAACCGGAGCTAATTCCGATCGCTGCTGTCTAACCTATTAAGTTTCATTGTCAATCACTGACACAGCCGCATTTAAATGGTCCACTCGATTGTGGGGGAGCAGATGGGTTACACATGGCAGCTGGGACCTGCTGCTTCTACTATATACTGCAATACTTTGCTATGACATTTAAGAAATCAGTGCACACTAAGGTAGTTGCTATTAGATGCTGGCTGTATAACACAGCAGGCATCCGTGTATAAATTGAGCTCAGCTGCTGTGCTTGCGCCATATACACATGCACCCGCTGTCGGAAAGGGGTTAATAGAACAGGGTGATGACAAAGTAATTATTCTCACTATATTTATTTCTTTAGGTGTCAAAGTGTCACAGCTGTCGCAAAAAATACGACCCCGTCCCTCTGGACAAGATGTGGGGGTTTGCGGAGTTCCACTGCCCTAACTGCAATCGCACATTCAAGTAAGGAATTCCCTAATATTGTCTCACTTGAGGCTAAAAATTATTTTTGCAATTTGGTTTCATTAAAAATGTTGCATCGTTTGTTGCTCTGTCTGTTGCTGACTGCAGAATGAGTTAACTGTTAATCCGTCAGTGAGCCCACAATGAAGGTCAGACAGGGAGCTCTTTTATCTATCTTTTGCTGTAAGCTTCTCTCCGCAGATTTACCACCACAGACCACATCAGAGCTGAATGTGCAGCGAAACAAAGAACCAATTGCAAAATGTTTAATGGAATCCAACTGCAGAAATGATTTTTAGCGCCCAATACATGCAATTAAGTAAAACAACTAGTAATGGGCGGACTCGCAGATAATCGGTACCAGCGGATCCAACCGGGTTTAAAAAAAAAAATCCAATATCGGGCTGGATGCCGGTCCCCATATAAGTTTATGGAGACCAGAATCCGTCAATTAAAAACGGTGGTAGAAAGCATAGGGGGTAGGGGCAAGCGCGTTATACTTACTGAGGCTTCGGTAAATCTGTCACACTGCTCCCGTGGCCGCTCATTCACATCTGGGGCTGCTCATTAGCCTCATACGTAGTCACTGCTTACCCTGTCCATCGACGTCTGTGATTGGCTGCAGTCAGATGCACCCCCACGCTGAGGGCTTCCAATCACAGACACTACGTACGTCTATATTGTACAGTATAAATAAATAAATTGGCGTGGGGTCTCCCCATATTATGATACCCAGCACAGATGAAGCACACAGCTACAGGCTGCAGCCCCCAGCTATGCACTTATCTTGGCTGTGTATCAAAATAGGAGGAACCGCATGCGGATTTTCTTTTTTATTATTATTTAAATAAATCATTTTAAACAACAGTGTGTGGTCCCCTCCAATTTTGATACCCAGGCATGATAAATCCTGACAACTGCTTATTGGGCCCCCCAGCCTAAAAATAGCAGCCTCCAGCTGCCCTGGATTGTCGCATCCACTATGAACGGAAGGGGCACATGCATAGATGTAAAACAGATAAACAATCTACGCATGCACCCCTTCCTCTCGTAGTCTTCATCACAGTGTGTTCAATAAAATGGCGCTAGAGGTTGCGGTACGCACATGCACCATTTTAATGAAGACATCATTATTGTGGCAATGCGCACGCGCCGCCAACAACATCAATGGCTTCACAATATTCCAATAAAGAAAAGGGAGCTAGCCAGAAGGGATACACGGTCAGGACCCGACCCATAAAGGCCCGCACCGTTGCACTTGTCAATCAGAGTGCAGGGCATATCTGCAACTTTGAATAAGGATATTTCTGCAACCGAGCATCCGATCTTTGTACAACAAGTATGATCAGAATCCTACTGCCTGTATGGCTCTGCTTTTACTTCATGTTACAAAATCCTGGTGATTGGTTCTCGTTAAGTCTATTATAAAAATGTATTACTGTGAATGCCAGCAGTCACCACTAGAGGGAGCTTGTTGCCTTGTGCTATCATAGACTTCAATGTAGAGGCAGCTCTTTAGCTCCCTCTGGTGGCACAGAAAATAAAACACATTAACTAAAAAATGTGTTACGGAAGGTGGTCTCTATTGTTTAGGGCATAGTAAGATTCTCACACCCTAAATATAAATATACAGAAGCAGAGGCCTCCTCTACATGTTCTTGCTAATGCTGCCAAAAATGCTGGAGACCTAGGCTTTGATTCCTCATTGCAGTTTTCTGGAGTTATTTGCTACTTTTTTTTAGTGAGTTTTTTTTATTTCATTTTATACTCTATAAAATTTGTAACACTGTTCAAGTTTTCTTTCTTTTCTTTGTCGCTCCTAATTGGGAGACCCAGACAATTGGGGTGTATAGCTACTGCCTCCGGAGGCCACACAAAGTATTACACTTAAAAGTGTAAGGCCCCTCCCCTTCTGGCTATACACCCCCCCGTGGGATCACGGGCTCCTCAGTTTTATGCTTTGTGCGAAGGAGGTCAGACATCCACGCATAGCGCCACAGCTTAGTCAGCAGCAGCTGCTGACTATGTCGGATGGAAGAAAAGAGGGCCCATACGGGGGCCCCCAGCATGCTCCCTTCTCACCCCACTTGCGGTCGGCGGTGTTTGTTAAGGTTGAGGTACCCATTGCGGGTACGGAGGCTGGAGCCCACATGCTGATTCCTTCCCCATCCCCATTAGGGCACTGGGTGAAGTGGGACTTTACCGGTCTCCGGGCACTGAGACCGTGCTCCATCCACAGCCCCTGGAGGACCTGCTGGATACGGAGCGGAGTTTCCTCAGGGACAGGACCCTGCTTCATTAAGGTACTCCGTGTCCCCGTGCTTACCGCACGCACACTGCAGCATTGCTGGGTGTGTTAGTGCGCCGGGGTAAACAGCGTTGCTGCGCTTGTGCCGTTACTCACTACAGCTCTGCTGAGTGAGGAGACTTAGTACGATCGGCCGATCCGGCTGCTGGGGTCAGTGTTTACTGCGTCGCGGCTGGGATTTGTGGTGCGCCGGGGACTTCCGCGCTGGCCGTGCATATATGACGGCCGCGCTAGATTACTACAGTCCCCGGCTTTTGCGGCCTAGTTCGTATCGTTCCCGCCCCCAGACCTGCCAGTCAGGAGGAGGGCGGGACGCTGTACAGACCAGCAGCGCTAAGAGCTGGAGTCTGTTTTACATACTCCAGCCCTTACACTAGGCACAGTGGGACGCAGTTTCCCGCACTTTTGTTTGTGGCACGCCCACGGTCCACCCCTCTTCACAGGACGCCGGCAGCCATTCCTGCCTGCACGCTGAGCTGCAGAGGGGAGGCTGGGAGACCCAGACAAGGGATTCTACGACCTCACACCCGCTTTTCAGCGGGCGGTAAGCAGCCCTCAAGGGCTCTCCCCCACTTGTGCCATAGTGTACTTTGTATTTTGTGCTGGCAATACTTTACACTGTACGGTCGCTGGTGATTTCTGCTATATACCCTCCTTAGATTTCTCAAGGAGACAACAGCATGTCGTCCGCAAAAAGCAAAAGTGCCAAGGCACGGACTTTATATGCTGCCTGTACCGCATGTGGGGCTGCTCTACCGGCAGGTTCCACTGACCCCCATTGTGTGCAGTGCTCGGCCCCTGTGGCAATTGCTCAGCCGGGGCCTCTGCTAGAGGTGACCCAGGGAGAACCACCTGTGAATGCTGTCCAGGTGACAGGGACGGAGTTTGCAGCTTTTGCTGACAGATTGTCTATGACTATGTCTAAAATTCTTGAAACATTGCAGTCTAGACCAGTAACTCAGACCATGGGCACTGTTGATTCATTGCCCCCTGGTCCCCCTCAGCTGGAACACTTCCTAGCTCCGGGGGTGTCACATGCACCCCAGGGTGACGGCTCTGACTCGGACGACAGTCCCAGACAACCTAAGCGGGCTCGCTATGAGCGACCCTCAACTTCATCACACTGGTCAGGGTCCCAGCGGGACGACTCTCTGTGTGATGAGGCGGATGTAACTGATCAGGATTCTGATACTGGGGCCGCTCTCAATCTAGATACCCCGGATGGTGACGCCATAGTGAATGATCTTATAGCGTCCATCAATAAGATGTTAGATATTTCTCCACCAGCTCCTCCTGCGGAGGAGGCAGCTTCACAGCAGGAGAAATTCCATTTCAGGTATCCCAAGCGTAAATTAAGCACTTTTCTGGACCACTCTGACTTTAGAGACGCAATCCAGAAACACCACGCTTATCCAGATAAGCGTTTCTCCAAACGGCTTAAAGATACGCGCTATCCTTTTCCCCCTGACATGGTCAAGGGCTGGACACAGTGTCCCAAGGTGGACCCTCCAATCTCCAGGCTTGCAGCCAGATCTCTAGTTGCAGTGGAAGATGGGGCGGCACTTAAAGATGCCACTGACAGACAGATGGAGCTCTGGTTAAAATCCATCTATGAAGCGATTGGAGCGTCGTTGGCGCCAGCATTCGCAGCCGTATGGGCACTCCAAGCTATTTCAGCTGGCCTTACACAGGTCGACACGGTCACACGTACATCTGCTCCGCAGGTGGCACCATTGACCTCTCAAATGTCTGCATTCGCGTCTTACGCGATTAATGCTGTCCTAGACTCTACGAGCCGTACGGCGGTGGCGTCAGCCAACTCCGTGGTTTTACGCAGAGCCCTGTGGTTGAGAGAATGGAAGGCAGATTCTTCTTCCAAGAAGTGCTTAACCAGTTTGCCTTTTTCTCGTGACCGATTGTTTGGTGAGCGTTTGGATGAAATCATTAAACACTCCAAGGGTAAGGATTCATCCTTACCGCAACCCAGACAAAACAAACCCCAACAGAGGAGGGGACAGTCTGGTTTTCGGTCCTTTCGAGGCTCAGGCAGGTCCCAATTCTACTCGTCCAAAAGGACTCAAAAGGATCAGAGGAGCTCAGATTCTTGGCGGACTCAATCACGCCCAAAAAAGCCAGCCGGAAGAACCGTTACCAAGACGGCTTCCTCATGACTTTCAGTCTCCTCTCTCCGCATCCTCGGTCGGTGGCAGGCTCTCCCGCTTTGGCGACATTTGGCTGTCACAGGTCAAAGACCGTTGGGTGAGAGACATTCTGTCTCACGGGTACAGGATAGAGTTCAGCTCTCGTCCTCCAACTCGTTTCTTCAGAACTTCTCCACCGCCCGACCGAGCCGATGCTCTGCTGCAAGCGGTGTCCGCTCTAAAGGCGGAAGGAGTGGTGACTTCCGTTCCTCTTCAGGAACAAGGCCACGGTTTTTACTCCAATTTGTTTGTGGTGCCAAAGAAAGACGGGTCGTTCCGTCCCGTCCTGGATCTAAAGCTGCTCAACAAACACGTAAAAACCAGGAGGTTCCGGATGGAATCTCTCCGCTCCGTTATCGCCTCAATGTCTCAAGGAGATTTCCTAGCATCAATAGACATCAAGGATGCTTATCTCCACGTGCCGATTGCGCCAGAGCATCAGCGTTTTCTACGCTTCGTTATAGGAAGCGAACACCTGCAGTTCGTAGCTCTACCTTTCGGGCTGGCGACAGCCCCTCGGGTCTTCACCAAGGTCATGGCAGCAGTAGTAGCAGTCCTGCACTCGCAAGGTCACTCTGTGATCCCGTATTTAGACGATCTACTTATCAAGGCACCCTCTCAAGAGGCATGCCAACACAGCCTGAACGTGGCACTGAAGACTCTCCAGAGTTTCGGGTGGATCATCAACTTTTCAAAGTCAAATCTAACCCCGACCCAATCACTAATATATCTTGGCATGGAGTTTCATACTCTCTCAGCGATAGTGAAACTTCCACTGGACAAACAGTGCTCGCTACAGACAGGGGTGCAATCTCTCCTGCAGGGCCAGTCGCACCCCTTGAGGCGCCTCATGCACTTCCTAGGGAAGATGGTAGCAGCAATGGAAGCAGTTCCTTTTGCGCAGTTTCATCTGCGTCCATTACAATGGGACATTCTCCGCCAATGGGACGGGAAGTCGACGTCCCTCGACAGGGAGGTCTCCCTCTCTCAGGCAGCCAAGGAATCTCTCCGGTGGTGGTTTCTTCCCACCTCATTGTCAAAAGGAAAGTCGTTCCTACCCCCATCCTGGGCGGTGGTCACGACAGATGCGAGTCTAGCAGGGTGGGGAGCAGTGTTTCTCCACCACAGGGCTCAAGGTACGTGGACTCGGAAAGAGTCCACCCTTCAGATCAATGTTCTGGAAATCAGAGCAGTCTATCTTGCCCTACAAGCCTTCCAACAGTGGCTGGAAGGCAAGCAGATCCGAATTCAGTCGGACAACTCCACAGCGGTGGCATACATCAACCACCAAGGGGGAACACGCAGTCGGCAAGCCTTCCAGGAAGTCCGGCGGATTCTGACGTGGGTGGAAGACACGGCATCCACCATATCCGCAGTTCACATCCCAGGCGTAGAAAACTGGGAAGCAGACTTTCTCAGTCGCCAGGGCATGGACGCAGGGGAATGGTCCCTTCACCCGGACGTGTTTCAGGAGATCTGTCGCCGCTGGGGGATGCCGGACGTCGACCTGATGGCGTCACGGCACAACAACAAAGTCCCGGTTTTCATGGCACGGTCTCACGATCACCGAGCTCTGGCGGCAGACGCCTTAGTTCAAGATTGGTCGCAGTTCCGGCTACCGTATGTGTTCCCACCTCTGGCATTGTTGCCCAGAGTGCTCCGCAAAATCAGGTCCGACTGCCGCCGCGCCATTCTCGTCGCTCCAGACTGGCCAAGGAGGTCGTGGTACCCGGATCTGTGGCACCTCACGGTAGGCCATCCGTGGGCACTACCAGACCGTCCAGACTTGCTGTCTCAAGGGCCATTTTTCCATCTGAATTCTGCGGCCCTGAACCTGACTGTGTGGCCATTGAGTCCTGGATCCTAGCGGCCTCAGGTTTATCTCATGAAGTGGTTGCCACCATGAGACAGGCTAGGAAGCCATCCTCCGCCAAGATCTACCACAGGACGTGGAGGATATTCCTATCTTGGTGCTCTGCTCAGGGAGTTTCTCCCTGGCCTTTTGCATTGCCTACTTTTCTTTCCTTCCTGCAGTCTGGGTTGGAAAAAGGTTTGTCGCTTGGCTCCCTTAAAGGTCAAGTCTCCGCGCTATCCGTATTTTTTCAGAAACGCCTGGCGCGACTTCCTCAGGTACGCACGTTCCTGCAAGGGGTTTGTCATATCGTCCCCCCTTACAAGCGGCCGTTGGAGTCCTGGGACCTGAACAAGGTTCTAATTGCTCTCCAGAAGCCGCCTTTCGAGCCTATGAAGGAGGTTTCCCTTTCTCGTCTTTCACAGAAAGTGGCCTTTCTAGTGGCGGTCACGTCTCTTCGGAGAGTGTCCGAGCTGGCGGCGTTATCATGCAGATCTCCATTCCTGGTGTTTCACCAGGACAAGGTAGTTCTGCGTCCAATTCCAGAATTTCTTCCCAAGGTGGTATCTTCCTTTCATCTCAATCAAGATATCACTTTACCGTCTTTGTGTCCGCATCCAGTTCACCAATTTGAAAAGGGTTTGCATTTATTGGATCTGGTGAGAGCACTCAGGATCTACATTTCCCGCACGGCGTCTCTGCGCCGCTCGGATGCACTCTTTGTCCTTGTCGCTGGTCAGCGTAAAGGGTCGCAAGCTTCCAAATCCACCCTTGCGCGGTGGATCAAGGAACCAATTCTTCACACCTACCGTTCGGCTGGGCTTCCGATTCCATCAGGACTGAAGGCCCATTCTACCAGAGCCGTGGGTGCGTCCTGGGCATTACGGCACCAGGCTACGGCTCAGCAGGTGTGCCAGGCGGCTACCTGGTCGAGTCTGCACACTTTTACCAAGCATTATCAGGTGCATACCTACGCTTCGGCGGATGCCGGCCTAGGTAGACAAGTCCTTCAGGCGGCGGTGGCTCACCTGTAGGAAAGGGCTGTTTGACGGCCCTATCACGAGGTATTCTTTTACCCACCCAGGGACTGCTTTTGGACGTCCCAATTGTCTGGGTCTCCCAATTAGGAGCGACAAAGAAGAAGGGAATTTTGTTTACTTACCGTAAATTCCTTTTCTTCTAGCTCCAATTGGGAGACCCAGCACCCGCCCTGTTTTCTTAGGAAGTTTGTTTTTTTTTCGGGTGCACATGTTGTTCATGTTGAACAGTTCAGTTCTCCGAGGCTGTTTCTCGGGTTGAATTTGTATTTAAAACAGTTATTGGCTTTCCTCCTTCTTGCTTTTGCACTAAAACTGAGGAGCCCGTGATCCCACGGGGGGGGGTGTATAGCCAGAAGGGGAGGGGCCTTACACTTTTAAGTGTAATACTTTGTGTGGCCTCCGGAGGCAGTAGCTATACACCCCAATTGTCTGGGTCTCCCAATTGGCGCTAGAAGAAAAGGAATTTACGGTAAGTAAACAAAATTCCCTTCTTTTCTAAGTCTTTTTTTCAATTTTCTTCTTAATAATTTTGCTTATTCAGATGTCTTAGGTTATGTGCACACACGTTAAGTACTCGCTGGCGACATTTCTGCTGCAAATATTGAAGAGCTGGCAGGAAAAACGCAAGATAAAATATGTGTGTGTGTGCTTGCTGTGTTTTTGATGTATTTTTTTTAATGTGTTTTTTATGCACTTTTTGCCCATTTATTAGAATAGGTGAAAAACACACCAAAACCCGATATTTGTCAGCAGCTTCTTTATCCTTATTTCACCATCCTCTACAGCTTTGAGCGTGAGACGACCTTGATTTCATGGACAATCATCTTGGCTATCTCATACATAAATTTGACTTTCAATTATTTAGCATATGATTAGTTATGGAGATTCTTGTCATCTGACTGCATTGTTACTGTTTTGCTCCTAAAAATGTATTATTATGTTTGTATTTTGTAAATCCAGCTTTAATTTTCACACTGCCTGAATCCTTCTGCGCTCTTGATCAGATTCAAGCATGTCTAGACCGAAATCTGATCCCAGGTCTCTTATCCATGCACCCAATCTTGGTGCATAGTGGTTGCAAGTCAAATTTCTATATGAAATAGCCAAGTTGGTTCTTTATAAGATAAAGGTCATCTCACTCTTAAACCTGTAGTGGATGATGAGATATGGAGCCTGAAAATCAAAAGTTCAAAACATTGTTACCCTTTTGCTCGTCAGTGTGTATATACAGCATATAGAAGACACTGAAACTGCTCTAATACATTACAGTATATAGAGACACTGAGACTGCTTTATATACAACACATAGAAGACCCTGAGACTGCTTATAAATCAGGGCCATCGTCAGAACGGAGAAGAAATGTGATAGGATCCAGAGCGAGAACTGATCTTTGGTGCTGGAGAGCACGCACACTGTTTATCATAGAGGAGGTTTTCTGATTTTTGGCATTGTCCGAAGAAATGCTATAGATGCCTGAAAGGTGTAGGACAAATTATAAGGAGATCGAGGGTCTGCTGAGCTCAAACTTGACCTTTTTTGTGCATAATCTCCCGGTATTTTATTTTTTCCCATTTGCAGGGGATTCTCACAGATGGGGCTTTCATGTCCATGTTACATATGTGGCACTCCAGTCTTACCCAGTCGAATACTTCCTCCCCGCCGGAATAACGGCCAACGCACCCGAAACCCTCACAGCTGCTTCGGAGAAAATTGTTATAACCGGAGAGGTAATTATTCTAATAATATAAATATATAATAATGCAAAAAAAAAATAAAAAAAAAATAATATATATATATATATATATATATATATATATATATATATATATATATATACAGTATATATAAACCACAAAAATATATAAAGGTAAGAAAACAAAATAACATAAAAATTATATTTATATTATAATACGTACGGTATATTTCACAACCGAGGTCGTAGCGTTACGTCTTGAGCTTCTGAGTGTTACATCGTGGCTTAATACAAATGTTAGAGCTGTGGTCTTGGTCTTATTTTAAAGCCAAGTGTCATGACAAACAAGGGGTACACCGGGGACACTTTAACAGCGGAGGGCCTAGGACTAGTGAAAGGGAGGATGGACACCTCTTCCACTTACCTGCTGCTGTACCCTGCACTCCTAGCCAGTCACTATACAGGTTCCTCACCTGTCGCCGAGCAGGAACCTGAAGCCCTGAAAACACCCTACACTAGTCCCTGGCTAGGGAGTGGGCAGGTAAGGGATGCTAGCCCCCCTGCTGCACTAGAACAACACAACAGGGAAAGAAGGCAGAAAAGGGAAAAACAACAACAAACTGCTGCAGCCAGCACCAAGACTCCAGTCACCACAGCAACTTCAAGAAAAGGTCTCAGCAGCTCCTTCCACCTCCAGGCCAAGCTTCAGAATGGATAAAAGAATAACCGGCAACCTCTGCTGGTAATAGAGGGTATATAAAGGGACTAGGAGTGGTCCCAAACCAGTAACACCTAGCTGGTAATTAGCCGCATTAACCCTACAACTTTCAAAGGAAAGGAAAACACATTTAATATTGAGAGTCAGGAGTGGAAATGACTCCTGTATCTGTCACTAGGCTCATAATGTAAGACAGACAAACGTGACACCAAGTTTAATTAACATTAGAAGTTTTAACGTAAGGCTTTGAACTGTTCCTAAATGTGTGGACATTGACCTTTGTTTTTCATGTCTACACACAGATCCTTACATTCCTGGTCTTGAATGTGTCCATCCCAGGAGCAGGGCCAAAAACAACCATCCCAAAGTGCTGTATCCAAGCATGCTGCACGTCAGCACTGGCTCCACCGTGGCCACATGCCTGAGCCAAGGCAGCCTGACCCAGTGCGATGTGGACGATCTCATCCTGGACGACATACAGGAGTCTTGCGAAGACGAGAGCGACAGCAACGACAGCTAAGAAGCGCAACGTGTCAGCTATCGGTTCAGCATGCATTTCCATAGTTATCATTCTTGTGGGCCATGTCTGTGTTTAGGGAATCGCGTAGATGGCAATTATCTAGTTATTGGAAATTGCACCTTTTACGGGCAGGAGTGTTCTGATAATGGAAGCCGATTGAGAAGTGGGGATAGCAAGAGAGTAGGAGATGTCAGTCCTTTATGACCCACTTAAGATCGATGGAGACCTTTACAGTCAAACCCCTACTGATCCTTCAGAGGTCCCCAACCTGTAGCTCGAGAGTCACATGTGTCTCGCGGGCCCATGATTTATGACCCGCAGCGTTCTGCAAGCTTGGTGCCTTAACACCACGTCTAGCAAATAACTATGAACAGCAGGTCTTCAGATGGTGATAATTTTGAGTAGCCCCACATTAAAGAGGAGATCTGAATGAGGGGTAAGGTAGGAGCCCCTGGATCTTTGTATACCGCCTCAGTGTGATTTCTGTGGAAAAGCTTTATACCGGTAAATGGGGTCTCTGGGTGTCACTACTGTGAGGGGAACTGGATGTGGCTTGTGACTCTCTCTTAGAGCTGATTGTGGCTCGCAACTCTCTCTCAGAGCTGAATGTAGCTTGAGACACACGGAGAGCTGAATGTGGCTCGCGATCCTCTCTCAGAGCTGAATGTGGCTCACAGCGCTTTATCAGAGCTGAATGTGGCTCGTGACGCTCTCTCAGAGCAGAATGTGACTTATAACCCTCTCTCGGAGCTGAATGTGGCTTGCGACCCTCAGAGCTGAATGTGGCTCCAGACGCTGTGAGAGTTGGATGTGGCTACAGATGATCTGAGAGTTGGATGTGGCTCCAGACGTTCTGAGAGCTGTATGTGGCTCGTGACCCTCTCTTGGAGCTGAATGTGGCTCCAGACGCTCTGAGAGCTGAATGTGGCTCCAGACGCTCTGAGAGCTGAATGTGGCTCCAGACGCTGTGAGAGTTGGATGTGGCTCCAGATGATCTGAGAGTTGGATGTGGCTCGTGATCCTGTCTCCGAGCTGAATGTGGCTCCAGACGCTCTGAGAGCTGAATGTGGCTCAAGACGCTCTGAGAGTTGGATGTGGCTCCAGACGCTCTGAGAGCTGGATGTGGCTCGCGACCCTCTCTCGGAGCTGAATGTGGCTTACGCCCCTCTCAGAGCTTAATGTGGCTCAAGACGCTCTGATGGCTGAATGTGGCTTGAGACACTCTGAGAGCTGAATGTGGCTCACAACGCTCTCAGAACTGAATGTGGCTCCCAACGCTCTTTCATAGCTGAATGGGGCTTGTGATGCTCTGAGAGCTGAATGTGGCTCCAGACGCTCTGAGAGCTGGATGTTGCTTGCGACCCTCTCTCGGAGTTGAATGTGGTTCTTGACCCTTTCACAGAGCTGAATTTGGCTTGCAACCCTCTCTCGGAGCAGAATGTGGCTCGAGATGCTCTCTGATAGCTGAATGACTCACAATCCTCTCTTGTAGCTGACTGTAGCTCACGACTCGAGCTGAATGTTGCTCCAGATGCTATGAGAGCTGAATATGACTCGCAATGCGCTCAGAGTTGAATGTGGTTCGAGCCGCTTTCTGAGAGCTGGAGGTGGCTCGCGATGCTCTCTCAGCGCTGGATGTGGCTCATGACCCTCTCCCAAACTGAATGTGGTTTGTGACCTTCTCTCAGAGCTGAAAGTGGCTCTCAAGATTAGAAAAGTTGGGGATATCTGCTTTAAGGGATGACGTTGTCACTCAGCACGGCAGGAATATCCCTTTAAATTTTGTGATGTCGGCATAGCTGCTTTACAATGGCCTGCGCATGCGGTTCCAAAAGTAGACTACAGACTGCTATAAAGTACTGCAGCCTGCATTCCGCCAATCAATTTAAAGAGCAAGGACATAAAACGTTGTACACAACCAAAAATAGACATAGAATACATGTAATTGCCATTTATGCAGTTTTCTAAACACATTGGTAAAGGCTCCCACTTCATGGTCTTCAGTCAGTGCCTTATTCCCTGCGGCTCAGGACTGTGTGAATGAGCGATGCCTACCTCCTGGGACACTCACAGCCTCCATTCCTCCTTTGCGATGTCTTTTTTTCCTCTTTTACACTAGTTACTTCCAGTGTCACTTGTCATTTCAATTTTGGAAAGTTTATTGTTTTGCTGTTTTGCAAATATTTTTGTTAATACAAAATAAGAATATAAGTTTTGCAGCAAATGTGTCCAGTGTATGATTTACTACGGTGCGGTGAGCGAGCTCCAGAGGACACCACTTGGGCGAAACATCGGGGAAACCCTATTCCCTGAAAAGGTATCAGGAATTAACTTGTCCCCATGATAACGTTTCCTGTGTTTTAGCTTTTCAGTGTTATCATAGGGACACCCACAATTCTTTTTTTTTTTTAATTATTACTTTCCAGCTGTGAAAGACAACTTCTGATTGGTTACTGTTATCCCTATGATAACACTGAGCATTAGGCAAGAAAAGTGTTACCGTAGGGAAATAGGCTTGGAGTAGAACTGGTTTCTATTTTGGTGGGAATGTGGTTTTTTTTATTAATTTTAGTTTTTAATTATTTTTGTAATTTATTTTCAATTTATGATATAGAACTATACTAAGAAAATAATAAATAGAAATCTTGCAGTTTTTACACTGGCCACAGGGGCTATTGTAGACTCACTTTTTAGGAAATTCACATGTACACTGGAGACCAAAATTAGAGAAAAATGTATGATCATTTGCTTTTTTCAGAAATAATGTAATCTACATTGATGACCATGCTCCGGTTTCCTGTAATGGGTGCCCCATGCCACTAGAACAGGGTTTTATAAAAGAGCCAAAGTTTATCAACATAAAACCTTTATTTTGCCCAAAACGTGATGATGATAATTAGAGAACAGCAATGACTGCAGCACGGAGAGAGATGATCAGTAAATGTTCTGCAGCTAACAATAGTCACAATCACGAGGACGTGCACCGGCCGTCGCTGTGAATGACGTCAGCACATCTGTGACCACAGGACATCACTAGTCTCTCACACTGCTCCGGTGGGATTCTGGTCCACTCTTCTTCCAGTATCTTGCACAGTTCTTTGACTGTTGTAGGTTTCTTGGCCATAACATTTCACCAAGGATTTTCCAGAGGTTTTCTATTGGGTTTAGATCAGGACTCTGGGCTGTGGCCATTTCTTTATTTCTAGGAACTGCTTTCCCCGTTTTGCTGTGTGACATGGGACCATTGTCCTGCATGAAAATTGCTGGCTGAGTGATGAACGCAAGTAAGGAACCACGTGTTGTTGGAGAAGGCTCTGATCCACGCTTGCATTCACTTTGCCATGTAGCTGTATGAGAGGTCCAACTCCTGCTGCAGAAAACATTCCCCAAACCATGACACTTCCTCCACCATCTTTCACTGTCTTCTTAACACACTTTGAGTTCAGTCTTTCTGTTGCAAGTAGAACCCTCAGTATGTGAAGGCTTATACTTAACATGAGTTCTTCTGGAATCCCAAGGAAATCTTACACAGGGCGACCATTATTCTTCTGTACAGTACACTGTGTGCAGAATTATTAGGCAAATGAGTATTTTGATCACATGATACTTTTTATATATGTTGTCCTACTCCAAGCTGTATAGGCTGAGAGCCAATTACCAATGAAGTAAATCAGGTGATGTGCATCTCTGTAATGAGGAGGGGTGCGATGTAATGACATCAACACCCTATATAAGGTGTGCTTAATTATTAGGCAACTTCCTTTTCTTTAGCAAAATGGGTCAGAAGAGAGATTGGACGGGCTCTGAAAAGTACAAAATTGTGAGATGTCTTGCAGAGGGATGCAGCAGCCTTGAAATTGCCAAACTTTTGAAGCGCGATCACCAAACAATCAAGTGTTTCATGGCAAATAGCCAACAGGGTCGCAAGAAACGTGTTGGGCAAAAAAGACGCAAAATAACTGGCCATGATTTGAGGAAAATCAAGCGTGAATTTGCCACCAGTTTGGTCATATTTCAGAGCTGCAACGTTACTGGAGTATCAAAAAGCACAAGCTCCACTCCGACTCAGACGCCAGCAAGGTGGAGGTGGGGTACTGGTATGGGCTGGTATCATCAAAGATGAATTTGTGGGACCTTTTCGGGTTGAGGATGGAGTGAAGCTCAACTTCCAAACCTACTGCCAGTTTCTGGAAGACAATTTCTTCAAGCAGTGGTACAGGAAGAAGTCGGTATCGTTCAAGAAAAACATGATTTTCATGCAGGACAATGCTCCATCACATGCATTTGTCATGCTCCCCGGCTCCCCTGCCATGCTCCCCGGCTCCCCTGCCATGCTCCCCGGCTCCCGTGCCATGCTTCCCGGTCCTCCGCTCCACAGCCTCCATGCTTTCTCACCTGCGTCCTCCAGGCAACCCGGCCCCCGCTCCCGGCGCCCGTCGGCACTGCTGAGCCATCCCGGCACTCCTGCCTCCTGTGCACCACTCCCTGCTCTGGCTTCTGGCACCCGGGCCTCGCGCATGCGCATTAGGGCGCGCGCGCGGTCATTGACCCGCTCTTAAAGGGCCAGCGTCCTCCAAACAGGATATTGAAGAATCAGGTACAGGGTATATAGGGGGATCCTTTCCAAGTGGGCGGGGCCTGTTCTTCGTGTTTGCTAAGCTAGGAGTCAGGTCTCCCTGTGCCTTGTTCCATACTTACCTATCTCTCTTGTAGAGTCGCTCCTGTCTCGCCAACCGGTCCTGACGATTCCCGAACCCCGAACGGTAACGGTCCACCATCTCGTCAGTCCCTACCATCTCCGATCCCTGGATCCGTGTGGTGACCCACCTCCTCGCTCCGTTGGTTCCGGATTCTGCCTGACATCATCTCGGCCTCCGAACCTGAGCTCCGTCACCCGGACTACCTTCAGAGACTCTGCGGTCCCAGGGACTTCTTCACTCCACTCCTCTGAACGGACTGTCCTGCTACCCGTAGTGCTCCGGCTACCGGGCACCTTGCCCTCGGTGAGGTGTTCAGCTCAGTGGATCCACCTCCTGGGCCTACCCGTCCTCCTGGTCCTAACAGTAAGAACAGGCCATGGATCCCGCCGAAGCACTAGCGGCCCAGCTGGGCAACTTGCAGCAGGAACTCGGACGACAGCGCGAGACCCAGTCCTGCATGCTGGCCTTCATGTCCTCGGTGGATACCCGCCTGAACACGCTGCAAGCAGCTGCCACGTCCCTGGCATCTCAGGCTTCAACCGCACAGTCCACGGCCGCAGTTCCCGTGGCGGCTTCCTCGGAAGACTCTAAACTCCGCTTGGACTCTCCACCCCGATATGCCGGAGATCCTAAGACCTGCAGAGGATTCCTGAAACAGTGCTCCCTCCACTTTAAGCTGCTTCTGCACCTGTTTGCCTCCGACCAAGCCAAGGTGGCGTTTGTGATGTCCCATCTAGAGGGTGAGGCACTGGCCTGGATGAACCCCTTGTGGGAGAGGGAGGACCCTGTAACTGCTAACATCCAGGACTTCCTGCAGGCATTTAGAACCACCTTTGACGAACCCGGACGTGCCGCCGCGTCCGCCTCATCACTCCTCAGGCTACGTCAGGGGACCTTGACGGTGGGCCAATATGCCATCCGCTTTCGCACCTTGGCCTCAGAATTGGGGTGGAACAATGAGGCCCTCACCGCCGCCTTCTGGTCAGGACTCTCCAGTCGTATTAAGGACGAGCTGTCAGGCCGCGGTGTTCCTTCCTCTCTGGATGCCCTGATTGCACTAGCCACCCGCGTTGACCTCCGTTTTCAGGAACGATCCAAAGAGGTGTCCCGCGAGAGACGTCCGATACGGCATTCCTCTCCTCCGCAGAAGCCCGACGTACCTCAGTCGGCATCGTCTGGCGTCTCTGTCCACGAACCCATGCAGATTGATCGTTTGCGGCAGTCCGAACAACGCCGAGCAGAACGCCTCGCCAAGGGTCTCTGTTTCTACTGCGGAGAGGGCACACACCTGCTACGTTCCTGTCCAGAGAGGCCGGGAAACTCCAAAGCCTAGGGTTGGTAGGAGAGGCCACCCTAGGTGCTGGGACTCTCTCAGACCCGGTTACGTGGACTGTTCAAGTGACAACGGGAGAGACGCGGTTCACGGCCGAGGCGTACCTCGATTCCGGGGCAGCAGGCAATTTCATCCAGCAGGCCACGGTGGACAAGTACCAGGTGCCGGTTACTCCACTCGACAAACCCCTCGTGATTGCCTCTGTAGATGGGAGACCCCTCTCTGACACCATCTCGTGGATCACCAAGCCAGTAGAACTACGTATCGGTGCCCTGCACACCGAGAACATCACTCTCTACGTCCTCCCACACATGTCTCATCAAATCCTGCTGGGACTCCCCTGGTTACGGACACACGAACCGTCGGTCAGCTGGCGTACTGGTGAAATTACCCGATGGAGCTTCTCTTGCCACGAGAACTGCCTGAAGTCCATACAGCCCATCCGACGACCTCCGGTTCCGGAGTCCCTACCAGGACTGCCTTCGGCCTATTGGTCCTTCGCGGACGTCTTTGATAAAAAGGAGTCAGAGGTACTGCCGCCACATCGTCCTTACGACTGTGCCATCGACCTACTCCCGGGAACTACACCACCTCGAGGACGGATATATCCTTTGTCCCCTGCTGAAACAAGAGCCATGTCTGCCTACATCACTGAGAACCTGGCAAGGGGATTCATCCGGAGATCCTCCTCTCCTGCTGGAGCAGGCTTCTTCTTCGTTAAGTAGAAAGACGGAGACCTGCGCCTATGCATTATGCATTGACTACCGGGGATTGAACCAAATCACCGTAAAGAATAAATACCCCCTGCCGCTCATCCCCGAATTGTTTGATCGGCTTAGAGGAGCTCGTGTGTTTACCAAGTTGGATCTTCGGGGTGCCTACAACCTGGTCTGCATCCGCTCTGGGGACGAATGGAAGACCGCATTTAACACTCGCGATGGGCACTACGAGTATTGTGTGATGCTCTTCGGCCTGTGTAACGCACCGGCAGTCTTTCAAGAATTAGTGAACGACGTGTTCCGGGACCTTCTCTACGTCTGTGTGGTGGTATATCTGGATGACATCCTGGCCTTCTCTCCGGACCTCCAGACCCACAGAGAGAACGTGCAGCTGGAACTACAAAGACTGAGAGAGAATCGTCTGTACACCAAGTACGAGAAGTGTGTCTTCGAGCAGTCTTCTCTTCCCTTCCTGGGTTACGTAATCTCCGATACCGGCTTGCAGATGGACCCAGAGAAGGTCTCTTCCATTCTCAACTGGCCCCCTCCTTCCGGACTGAAGGCAATTCAACGGTTTCTTGGTTTTGCTAACTATTACCGTCAGTTCATCCCTCACTTCTCTGCTCTGACTGCTCCTCTCTCCGCCTTGACCAAGAAGGGGGCTAATCCAAAGGACTGGTCACCTGCGGCCGACGCCGCGTTTGGCTCCCTGAAACGGGCATATGCCTCCTCTCCTGTGCTCCACCGTCCTGAGTTAAACCGACAGTTCACCTTGGAGGTGGATGCCTCCTCCTCTGGAGCCGGAGCAGTGCTCATGCAGAAGTCCTCCTCCGGGAAGATGGTTACTTGCGGTTTCTTCTCCAAGAGCTTCTCAGCGCCTGAACGCAACTACACCATCGGTGACCGAGAGCTATTAGCAGTCAAACTGGCTCTGGAAGAATGGCGCTACCTTCTGGAGGGAGCAGTGTACCCCGTGATCATTTACACGGACCACAAGAACCTGGAATACCTGCGGTCTGCTCAGCGACTGAACCCACGACAAGCCAGGTGGTCCTTGTTCTTTGCCAGGTTCGATTTTCAGCTCCATTTTCGGCCCGCGGATAAGAATGTGCAAGCAGATGCCTTGTCCAGGTCATTCGTGCCCATGGAACAGGAGGAGGAGACATCCCAGCCCATCATCTGCCCAAGTAAAATTATTCCGGTGGCTCCTGTCACTCTGGCCCAGATACCACCCGGGAAGACCTATGTCTCTGAAACTGACAGACAAAAAGTGTTGCATTGGGGCCATGCCTCGAAAATAGCCGGCCATGCTGGTCAGAAGAGAACATGGAGTACAATTGTACGTCACTACTGGTGGCCATCCCTTCGCACGGACGTCGCGTCTTTTGTCTCAGCCTGCTCCTCTTGTGCCCGGAACAAGACGCCCAAACACCTGCCATATGGTCGCCTTCTGCCGCTGCCAATTCCCTCCGTTACGTGGCAACACATTGCAATGGACTTTATTACAGACTTGCCCTTGTCCGCCGGACACACAGTCATATGGGTCGTGGTGGATCGGTTCTCCAAAATGGCTCATTTCGTCCCTATGGCTGGACTCCCCTCTGCCCAGGAACTCGCTGACGCCTATATACAGCACATCTTCCGCTTGCATGGTTTTCCTTCACACATTGTGTCCGACAGAGGAACTCAGTTTACCTCCCGCTTCTGGAGGGCTTTCTGAAAACATCTGGGAGTGGCTCTGGACTTTTCTTCAGCCTACCATCCTCAGTCGAATGGCCAAGTGGAACGAGTCAATCAGATCCTGACCTCCTTCTTGCGTCACTACGTTAACACTCACCACGACGACTGGTCCACGCTCCTTCCTTGGGCAGAATTCTCCCATAACCATCACATCAGTGAGTCCTCCTCCAGCTCTCCCTTCCATGTCGTTTACGGACTTCAGCCTTCCGTCCCGTTGCCTGTATCTTCTTCCTCGGATGTCCCTGCTGCTGATACCGTAGTCCGTGACTTTTCAACAATTTGGGACTCTGTCAAGACGTCCCTTGGACGTGCTTCCCTGCGGATGAAGAGACACGCGGACAAAAGGCGTCTGGATCCTCCGTGTTTCTCTCCAGGAGATCTGGTCTGGCTTGCTTCCAAATATGTCCGCTTGAAGCTACCGTCATACAAGCTGGGTCCTCGCTACATCGGGCCGTTTAAAGTCGTCAGCAAGATCAATGAGGTCTCCTACAAGCTGCGGCTCCCGGCCACGATGAGGATACCCAACTCCTTTCACGTCTCCCTGCTCAAGCCGGTTGTCCTTGGTCCCTTCTCCGCTGCTGCCAGTTCTGCCCCTCCTCCTATTGCTGACGATGACATCTATGCGGTAAGGGATATCGTAGCCATGAAGACCGTGCGGGGCCGACAGTTCTTCCTGGTGGACTGGGCTGGGTATGGTCCTGAGGATAGGTCCTGGGAACCCCGGGAGAATGTGGGTACTCCCCTGATACGTGCCTTCCTGTCCCGGTTGCGGGGAGGGGGGCGTGGGGGAGGGGGTACTGTCACGCTCCCCGGCTCCCCTGCAATGCTCCCCGGCTCCCCTGCCATGCTCCCCGGCTCCCCTGCCATGATCCCCGTCTCCCGTGCCATGCTTCCCGGTCCTCTGCTCCACAGCCTCCATGCTTCCTCACCTGCGTCCTCCAGGCAACCCGGCCCCCGCTCCCGGCGCCCGTCGGCACTGCTGAGCCAGCCCGGCACTCCTGCCTCCTGTGCACCACTCCCTGCTCTGGCTTCTGGCACCCGGGCCTCGCGCATGCGCATTAGGGCGCGCGCGTGGTCATTGACCCTCTCTTAAAGGGCCAGCGTCCTCCAAACAGGATATTGAAGAATCAGGTACAGGGTATATAGGGAGATCCTTTCCAAGTGGGCGGGGCCTGTTCTTCGTGTTTGCTAAGCTAGGAGTCAGGTCTCCCTGTGCCTTGTTCCATACTTACCTATCTCTCTTGTAGAGTCGCTCCTGTCTCGCCAACCGGTCCTGACGATTCCCGAACCCCGAACGGTGACGGTCCGCCATCTCGTCAGTCCCTACCATCTCCGATCCCTGGATCCGTGTGGTGACCCACCTCCTCGCTCCATTGGTTCCGGATTCTGCCTGACATCATCTCGGCCTCCGAACCTGAGCTCCGTCACCCGGACTGCCTTCAGAGACTCCGTGGTCCCAGGGACTTCTTCACTCCACTCCTCTGAACGGACTGTCCTGCTACCCGTAGTGCTCCGGCTACCGGGCACCTTGCCCTCGGTGAGGTGTTCAGCCCAGTGGATCCACCTCCTGGGCCTACCCGTCCTCCTGGTCCTAACAGCATTCAACTACTCCACAGCGTTGCTGGCCAGTAAAGGTCTAAAAGATGGAAAAATAATGACATGGCCCCCTTTGTTCACCTGATCTGAACCCTATAGAGAACCTGTGGTCCCTCATAAAATGTGAGATCTACAGGGAGGGAAAACAGTACACCTCTCGGAACAGTGTCTGGAGGCTGTGGTGGCTGCTGCAGGGAATGTTGATCGTAAACAGATCAAGCAACTGACAGAATCTATGGATGGTCGGCTTTTGAGTGTCATAAAGAAAGGGGGCTATATTGGCTACTTATTGTTTGGGGTTTTGTTTTTGCATGTCAGAAATATTTATTTCTAAATTTTGTTAAGTTATATTGGTTTACCTGTTGAAAATAAACAAGTGAGATGGGAATATATTTGTTTTTTATTACGTTGCCTAATAATTCTGCACAGTAATAGTTTCCTGCACAAACAGATATCCTCCTAAGATAGCCAAATCTAAAAAAAAAACATTCCAAATTCCAAAAATATTAAGCTTTGATATTTGAGTCTTTTGGGTTGATTGAGAACATAGTTGTTGATCAATAATAAAAAAAATCCTCTAAAATACAACTTGCCTAATAATTCTGCACACAGTGTAAAGGGAGGCAGGATCGTCAGGCACAGTTATCACGCCATTCAAAAGTGAAAGTAATTATTGTGATTTTTTTCAACTTCTTTCCAATACATGACATTACTTCTCTTCACAGTGGGCTTTCAGTCCAAATGCTCTTAAACGTTGTGACACTGTATGATGAGACAAATCCTTACCCTGTTCTGTGCTGAACTGTTGAGCAATTCCAGCTGCAGTGGTGAAACAATTACCCATGGAGATTCTCCGCATTATCCTGTCCTCTCTTGCATTTGTCTTTTGAGGGCGAGCAGCCTTCTTGGGGGACTTGAAAGAGTTTGTGATGTTGTAAAGATTCTCAAAATCACAGACATGGAACGACCAACTTCTCTTGCTATGACTGATAAGGTCACCCCTTTGGCCTTCATCTGGAAAACCTGCTGCCGGAGGGTTTCAGTCACTATTTTTTGAAAATACAAAATGGATACAGCCGCTCACTAAATGCCATCAATGTATAAGGGAATTCTGGGACTGCATTACTGCTATATGAAAAAAAAATTTGCAAAGTCAGTGTAAACTGGAAAGTTAAGCTTCCAGTTACATATGGTTTGTCAGATAATTAAGGAAATTAGCACCAGGTGCCAGATTAACATCAATAACTTGCAGTTATCTGAAAGTGTTCTCTAATTTTGATCCGTGTTCTTTTTCCATTTATCTCATTTACATTTTTATTATTTGCTTTACAATAAATTCAATTTATGAAATAAGCGGAAAATCCTGCGAGTTTCCTCATGTTAGGATAAAATCACATAGGACGACACAATGACCGCAACATTTAGGAAATTGTGGTGTTCTCTAATTTTGATTTCCAGTGTGGCTTAGCAACAATAGACTGATGGACATCCTATATTTTGTGCTAAAGTGTCTAATGAGGTCTTTGTTAAGGGAGGAGGAGTAGGTGAGCTGTGGCATCACATATTGTGAATGGTGGTTCCCATGTTACCTATTGTATATAGAGGTGTTATCAGTCATTGTACAGGAGGAGGAGGTGAGCTGTAGCATCAGCTATTGTGAATAATGGATCCTGTGTTATCAGTCATTGTACAGGAGGGGAGGAGGTGTGCTGTGACATCACATATTATGAATGATGGATCCTGTGTTATCAGTCATTGTACAGGAGGGGAGGATGTGTGCTGTGATATCACCTATTGTGAATGATGGATCCTGTGTTATCTGTTATATACAGAGGTATTATTAGTCATTGTACTGGAAGAGGAGGAGGTGAGCTGTGATATCAGTAAATAAATATGTAAAGATGTTATCTTTCATTGTAATCCTGTCTGTGATGATAATGAGACTTTTGAAAAATCTTCTAAAAAGAACAGCAAGTACAAATTTTAAATAGTCGCAGTGGCCAGTGTGAAAATTGAAAGATTTCCATTTATATGTTTTTAATTACAGATTTTCATATGAAAAAAAAAAACACAAAACATTGTCAAAAATATTTAAACAATGTATTTGAAGGGGTATTACTAACTCCAGGATCCTATCCCAATATGTAGTAGGGGTAATAATAACATTAGCAAATACTTCCAATTAGAAATGTAGTATAGTTCTCCTGATTAGCCATGTCTCTTACCTCATGTGTAGGGCATTGCAGCTTAGGTATCTATGGTTACGACCATGAGGAACTAACTGTCCCAATATGAGTGGTCGTAACTCTGGATACCTAAGTTGCAATGCACTGCGCATGAAGTAAGGGGGCAGTAGAGAGAGTCTTCTATTGGGAGGGGGACATCTTTGTATAAAGGACATGCTGTAAATCAGATCTCATCTAATAGGCATCCCAACAAATTCCTCCTTTATCAACTGAGCTCAGGAACATGATTTATAGATATTATAAATTTACATATTAAAAAAAAATATTGGTACAAATTCAACTTGGAAACAGAACCACCGGTAGACATAATAATGCGGACTGAAGGAATATTAGCACTGGAAATCTACAGCAAATAATTCATGATATTAGTAAACCACTTTTGATGAAGTCAACATCGTTACATTGCTCTCCATAGAGTGTTTTATGTTTATAGTGCTCTTACAGTAGAAAATCCCTACCTTATTTTTAGCTCTTGATGTAATGTCCTCTCTTAAGCGGGCTTTACACGCTACGAGATCGCTACAGCGATCTCGTTGGGGTCACAGATTTTGTGACGCACATCCGGCCGCTGTAGCGATCTCGTTGTGTGTGACTCCTAGGAGCGATTTTGGATCGTTGCAAAAACGTCCAAAATCGCTCCTCGTTGACATGGGGGTCCATTCTCAAATATCGCTGCTGTCGCGTGGGCGAAGTTGATCCTCGTCCTTGCGGCAGCACACATCGCTACGTGTGACTCCGCAGGAACGAGGGACCTCTCCTTACCTGCCACACACCAGCAATGCGGAAGGAAGGAGGTGGGCGGGATGTTCGTCCAGCTCATCTCCGCCCCTCCGCTTTGATTGGCCGGCCGCTTAGTGACGTTGCGGTGACGTCGCTGTGATGCCGAACGTCCCTCCCCCTTGAGGGAGGGATTGTTTGGCAGTCACAGCAACGCCGCCGACCAGGTAAGTGCGTGTGACGCTGCCGTAGCGATAATGTTCGCTGCGGCAGCAATCACCAAATATCGGCATAACGATAGGGGCGGGTGCTATCACGCTCGCCATCGCTAGCATCGGCTAGCGATGTCGCAGCGTGTAAAGCTCGCTTTAGTGTTAAAAACTTTTGGCTTACGGAGGTCCGACATACTAATAAACTGATTCCTCAGTGTATACGATTGAATCTGAATGTGCCTTTAAAAGAGAAAACCCTTTCCTACCTCCAAACGCCAATCTTAGGGGCTAGTGGCCATGAGGGGGGTGGAACTGTAAAAGATCACGTCCTAATATGAATGTCTTATCTAAGAAGTGCTCTTGTAATAGATGTATACACACAGGAAACCCGGCATAGATAATTCCCTGTGAGAGACACTCTTAAGCCCGCTTTACACGCTTCAATGTATCTTACAATGTGTCGGCGGGGTCACGTCGTAAGTGACGCACATCCGGCATTGTAAGGTACATTGCAGTGTGTGACAGGTACGTGCAATTGCGATTGAACGTTAAAACGTTCATCGCACGCATATCGTTCATTTCTCTAGAATTGCACGTCAGATTGTTCATCGTACCCGGTGTAGCGCACATTGCAGTGTTTGACACCCCGGGAACGATGAACAGATCTTACCTACGTCCTGCAGCTCCCGGCCCACAATGCGGAAGGAAGGAGGTGGGCGGGATGTTTACGTCCCGCTCAGCTCCGCCCCTCCGCTTCTATTGGCCGGTTGCCGCGTGACGTCGATGTGACGCCGAACATCCCTCCCACTCCAGGAAGTGGACGTTCGCCGCCCACATCGAGGTCGTATGGAAGGTAAGTACGTGTGACGGGGATTAATCGTTTGTGCTGCACATTCAACAAATTGAACGTGCCGCACATACGATGGGGGCGTTGCAAATCGCATACTATATTGTATGCGAAATTGCAACGTGTAAAGCAGGCTTTACACTAGAGAAGACCTTAATATTAAAGGGTTCTCCTATCTCCAAGATCTTATTCCAATATGTAGTAGGTATAATAATAATAATAATAATAATATTAGCAAATACCTCCAATTAGAAATGCAGTATAGATCTCCTGATTAGCTATGTCTCTTAGCTCATGTGCAGGGCATTGCAGCTTATATATCTATGGTTAAGACCACAAGTAACTATCTAACTGTCCTCTATGAGTGGACACAACCATGGATACCTAAGCTGCAATGCCCTGCACATGAGGTAAGAGACATGGCTATATCAGGAGAACTATACTACATTTCAAATTGGAGCTTTTTGCTGTCACGGTTCCGCTCTGTGGAGCATTTTGCATTTGAAAATGCTCTGCTATGTGTCTTGCACACACTTGCTGACAGGTTGTCTTTCAATACTAGGGTCCACGCTGGTTTTGGGAGGTGCTTTCACAGATTAGCCTCGTTGCTGGTGATTTATCTGTTTATTTACTGGGCTTGCTCTGTCTGAACTTCACCAGTCGTACTACCTATTTGCTCAGTGTGCTCTTGGCTCCTGTCTGGTATAAGTGTTCTTATCTTGGCGTCTGTCCTCGGTCCTCTTTCTGACCACGTCTCTGTCTGCTCCCTGAACCTTATATGTTGCCTCCCTGCTTCTGACCTCGGACCTCTTCCTGACCACGTCTCTGTCTGCTCCCTGAACCTTATACGTTACCTCCCTGCTTCTGACCTCGGACCTCTTCCTGACCACGTCTCTGTCTGCTCCCTGAACCTTATATGTTGCCTCCCTGCTTCTGACCTCGGACCTCTTCCTGACCACGTCTCTGTCTGCTCCCTGAACCTTATATGTTGCCTCCCTGCTTCTGACCTCAGACCTCTTCCTGACCACGTCTCTGTCTGCTCCCTGAACCTTATACGTTACCTCCCTGCTTCTGAATTCGGACCTCTTCTTGACCACGTCTCTGTCTTCTCCCTGAACCTTATACTTTACCTCCCGGCTTCTGACCTCGGACCTCTTCCTGACCATGTCTCTGTCTGCTCCCTGAATCTTATACGTTATCTCCTGGCTTATGATACCGGCTTGTCTGACTACCCTTCTATTCATACTGCTTGTAGTGTCTAGCCTTATATTTGCTAATATTGTTATTATACCTACTAAATATTGCGATTGGATCTTGGAGATTGTCTTATCCCTTTAAGAATACATTTGTCAGTAAATAGATCTGTGAAAAGATATTTGTGTACCCAAGTTGATGGCCCAAAATTGGGGGCATCCATAGCCTCAAGAGCTTAAAAAAAAGGTATGGCTTCTGTACTGTAACAGCACTAAAAACATAAAACACTCTATGGAAAGTGATATAATGAAGGTGACTTCATCAAAAGGTGGTTTACTAATATGAACTATTGCTGTAGAATATACTGGATATATTTCATAGAAGAAGATTTCAACAGCGTTCCACGATTAGGTGAAAAAGTGCAAAAAGGTCTTTAATCTTCCATAGATGCAACGTTTCAACCTTCATACTTGAAAAAGACCTTTGGAAGGTCAAAACATTGTGGATTAAAGAATGTTTTTGCACTTTTTCACCTATTCTTGGAACGCTGTTGATATATTTTTCTATGTTTACTGCCAAGTGGACTGCTTGACTTTTCTGACGTTGTGTCCACTTATATTTAGGCCTTCAGGTATGTCCTGATTACTGTGCTTCCAGCCCTCTTGTATTTTCATATATATTTTGCGTCAGGAGACGTTTCCACCCATTCCATGACAAAAGTCTTCTTATATGGTTTTTCTTCCTCTAGGATCAACACAAAGTAGTAACACTTTAACTTGTTGGACTAACCATAGATTTCTCTCTTACTTATTAAAGTGATTCTTTACAGTAAGAGCAGTAAAAAAAAATAAAAATCATTCTGAACATAAAACAGTATTGGCACAACCTGTAGATACAATTCTCGAAAAACAAAAAAAAAAACAGATCCCGCCATCATCAGTGATCCGTAAAGTAGATAGACTAATGGCATTTATGAGTCAAGATGCTTTTTCTGCCATCATCCAGGTAAAAAAAATGAAGAGTTATCTTGATGGACTGCATTTTCCAAGGAGGTCGCTATATATTGGGTTTTATAAGCATGGAGACCTTCTTTAGAGAGTAAGCCCCACCACGAAACTCAGCCCAGTAGACTCCATCCTGGTAGCGGCTGCGGTAGTGACCACCACGGTACCATACTCCGTTCAGGTTGGAATGGGCGCACATGTTGTACCACCAACCGCCTTTCTGGAAATGGGCACAGTTACCTTTAAGGGGATAAGGGAAAGAAGTGGTTACAATTTTCCAAAAGGTTTCGGGGGCAAAAACATTATGTATGGAATACGTTTTTTGACACATGAGAGGAACCCAATCCTGGGTGCGGGGAAGCCCAACCCAATGACAACCATTGTAAGAGTTTTGAATAGAACCATATCTCTTCCTCGTTCCTCACCTGAGTATGAGTCTCGATCTTTATCCAAGGTACTAAACTGCTTATCATTGTGCCAGGAGAGTGAGTCTCCAGCCGTGCCACGGTATTGCCCTAGCCGCAACCGGTAGAAGTCGCTCTCTGGTTCCAATTGAAATTGGTCATACTCCGCGCTGACTTGTCTACCTTGCCAGTCATCCATGAGGATTAGAAGTTTGTAGCTTCTTTGTTTTGTCAACCAATAAATGTTCTCGAGCCCCAACCAATATTCGTTGTCAAAATTTCCAAATCCATGCTGTATAAAGTAGAGAAGAAAATCGAAAAGGATCATAAGAAAAAAGCATTATTTCTGCTCATTACATGACTTATAGCCTTTGTTTTTTCACTAGTTTTCCCAATGCAGGTTCCATTTCATATTTTTAGTTCTCGGCTAGTGAGTGGAAACTGGCTGCTATGACAGACATGAAGGATTTCTGTTCTGCCTTTGTAGCACATGTTCAGAAGCAGCTGTATGCAGGACATTATACACCTTTACTGACCAATGTGGCTGTGAATCCAGCTGTAGGTGTCATGCCTAGCATGACCGATTGGGAAAGTGAGTCAACGGGGGGGGGGGGGCTGCGCTTACCCTCAAGCTAAGGGGGTACCCTAGACTTACCCTTACCCCAGAGTTATGCTTGAAGGTAGCAATGTCTGAGCCCCCAACCTCTTCCTATTTCCTGTCCTGGCCCTGATGACAATGTCCCTCCACACCCACCACCCAAGGGGACGGCCTGGGACAGAGAACCACCACCAACAAAAAACAACCAACAGGGAGTGACAACAACACTCAA
This sequence comes from Anomaloglossus baeobatrachus, assembly GCF_048569485.1. NCBI lineage: Eukaryota > Metazoa > Chordata > Amphibia > Anura > Aromobatidae > Anomaloglossus > Anomaloglossus baeobatrachus. The sequence goes on along the minus strand of NC_134356.1, from coordinate 653,273,873 downwards.
CCACCCATAAACAAACAGATGGAGAATGAACAGTAACCGAGAAAGGAAAGGGGAAAGTTACAACACCAGCGATAACTTTCACACAACCAAACACCAGCCAAATGCAGCAGCTTAAAAGGGATGATTCACTACTTAGCATTACTGGCCACACCGATATAACGTTCAGAAACAAGAATTCTCTCAAATACCTTATGTTGCCAATAGTGCCTTTGAGTGGCGCTTTTGTGGTCTGCTCATCCCCATCGCATGAACCCCGAGCTCCATGACCTCTAAAATCCGATGATGTCACGTCAACGTCCAGTTGATCCAACATAACCGAGGCCGGCCCCAGTCTCCCTGAGTGACTGAGCTGTGTGGAGTTTCACTGCTTGTCACAGCCCAGCATCGGTTGTCACAGCCCAGCATGTTGTGTGCTCTCTCCTTCGCTGCAGAGCGCCACAAGCCGAAGCGATGTTGGGCTGTGACAAGCGGTAAAACTCGACCCACAGCTCAGTCACTCAGAAAGATTGAGACCAGCCTTGGTGATGTTGCGTCAACTGGCAGTTGACGTGACATCACCGGATCTCGGAGGTCACGAAGCCCGGGTTCACATGATGCGGATGAGCGGACCGCAATAGCGCCACTTACAGGCAGAATTGACTACACAAGGTATTTGAGAAAAGCCTTCTTTATGAGCTTTACATCGATGTGGCCACTAATGCTGAGTAGTGGACCACCTCTTTAAGAAACAGCAGCATGCAGGATATTATACATCTTTACTGAGCTATTATTATTATTATTATTATTATTTGAAATGATAAAGACCAGTGGGGATCAAGCCTTATAGGACAATAAATATAATAGTTATTGTGAAATATCATCTAAAATATAGCTTATGAGCCATATTCTCCATGTGCCAGCGTACAAACTCCTTCAATCATCATAAGTACGGAGATATTTTCACACCATAGCAATTTGATTGAGCGTGACACAATGGTCTGTTAGAAAACCAGTAAGAACCCATCCACCTACCATATTACAACGCCAAATAACTATATTGTGACTATTTGAGCTCTTACTCAAACGTTTTGTTTGCAAATTCGAGAGAAAATATTGGATGACAGAACATCAGCAAAAAAGGTAGGAAATATCTCCAAGAGTGAAGCTGCTCTCACTTTGTAGTTTTGCCAAGTTTTAAAGAAGTTGGTGGAACCGTCCTGCCGCCTCTGGATCACCGTCCACCCTCCTCCGTTGTTCTCTTGGTCACACCAAGCCTGCATGATTTGGTTGCTGTTATTTGGTTTCAGAAGATAGATACCACTGGATTGGTGACCGGCTAAAAAGACTTCATAACAATCCACCCATGGTCCTGATGGAGAAGAAGACAATGGATCAATAATGGCCAATAAGATCTCCAAACTTTACTATGTTATGTCATTAAATTATTACTATTTTTTATTTCATATCATTATGTTGTATTTTATATATTTGATATTCATCTTATTAGGGAGTTTTTGACAACATTATTGAGGCACCTTCTGATTTGGAGGGCTCGGATATGCTAATCGGGGCTTTGGAGGTCGTCTTGGTAGCTTGTGTCGGGAGTGTTTCTTTCTTGTTCGCCGTTCCTTCTATCTCCTCCCCATCAGTGTCTCTATTTTGTTTCTTCTTCCCTTCGGAGGAATTGCTGGAGGCCCCATTAGTTGACGGCTGAAAAAATAAATCACCAGATATTTATGACCATTTTACCCTAGAACTAAGAAAAAAGTCAATGTTTTGTGCTAATTTGTGAAGCCCTGTAATATTCTGATTAGTTACCTCTTGTCTGAACTACAAAATGCAACCATTCACCTACGATGGCAAGCAAACGTTTTTGGCACTCCTGGTCAAAATTACTGTTATTGTGAACAGTTAAGCAAGTTGAAGATGAAGTGATCTCTAAAAGGCATAAAGTTAAAGATGGCACATTTCCTTTGTATTTTAGTAAAAAAAACATATATATATTTTTTTTTTTTAATTTTCTTTTTCATCTTCTACATTTTAAAAATGGCAGAAACGGAAAATGGGCCTATACAAAAGTTTGGACACCCTTGGAGATTTGTGTGCTCAGTTAACTTTGATCAAGGTTTCAGACCTTAATTAGCCTGTTAGGGTTATGGCTTGCCACTGTCATCATTAGGAAAGGCCAGGTGATGCAAATTTTACATCTTTATAAAAACTCAGCTTCCTCTAATCTTGTGCCAAAAAACTGTAGCCATGGGTTCTTCTAAGCAGCTGCCTAGCACTCTGAAAATTAGAGTGGTGGAACCCCACAAAGTAAGGAGAAGGCTATTAGAAGATAGCACAGCGTTTACAAGTTGCCCTTTCCTCAGTTCGAAATGTAATTAAGAAATGACAGTTACCAGGAACAGTGGAGGTCAAACATTCTGTGAGAGCTGTTCGTAGGATTACTAGAGGCAAATAAGAGCCCCCTGTGTGACTGCAAAAGACCTTCAGGAAAATTTAGCAGACTCTGGAGTTGTGGTACATTGTTCTACTGTTTAGAGACACCTGCACAAATATGGCCTTCATGGAAGAGTCATCAGAAGAAAAGTTCTCCTGCGTCCTCACCATAAAATTCAGCATCAGAAGAATGCAAAAGAACATCTGATGCATTTTGGAAACAAGTCCTGTGGAGCGATGAGGTTAAAATAGAATTCTTTGGCCACAATGATCAAAGGTATGTGTGGAGAATAAAGGGCACAAAATTTCAGGAAAAGAACATCTCGCAACCATTAAGCATGGAGGTGGATTAATCATCCTTTGGGGTTGTGTTGCAGCCAATGTCACCGGGGAATATTTCATGGGTAGAGGAAGGATGGATTCAATGAAATTTCAACAAATTCTTGATGCGAACATAAGACAATCTATAAAAAAGCTGAAGCTGAAAAAGAGGATGGCTTTTACAAATGGATAATGATCCTAAACACACGTCAAAATCCACAATATACGACCTCAGAAGCTGCAAGCTGAATGTTTTATAATGACCCTCACAGTCCCCTGATCTGAACATCATTGAAAATCTATTACTAGACCTGAAAAGAGGAATGCATGCAAGACGAGGCAGGAATCTCACAGAACTGGAAGACGAGCCAGGAATCTCACAAAACTGGAAGACGAGCCAGGAATCTCACAGAACTGGAAGATGTCTCCTGGAAGAGCAGTGCATGCAGGACGAGCCAGGAATTTCACAGAACTTGAAGATGAGCCGGGAATCTCACAGAACTGGAAGACGTCTCTTGGAAGAGCAGTGCATGCAAGACAAGCCAGGAATCTCACAGAACTGGATGGCGGGCCATGAATCTCACAGAACTGGAAGACAAGCCAGGAATCTCACAGAACTGGAAGATGGGCCAGGAATCTCACAGAACTAGAAGACGAGCCAGGAATCTCACAGAACTGGAAGACGGGCCAGGAATCTCACAGACCTGGAAGACGAGCCAGGAATCTCACAGAACTGGAAGGCGGGCCAGGAATCTCACAGAACTGGAAGACGGGCCAGGAATCTCACAGAACTGGAAGATGGGCCAGGAATCTCACAGAACTGGAAGACGAGCCAGGAATCTCACAGAACTGGAAGATGTCTCCTGGAAGAGCAATGCATGCAAGACGAGCCAGGAATCTCAGAACTTGAAGACGAGCCGGGAATCTCACAGAACTGGAAGACGTCTCCTGGAAGAGCAGTGCATGCAAGACGAGCCAGAAATCTCACAGAACTGGAAGGCGGGCCAGGAATCTCACAGAACTGGAAGACAAGCCAGGAATCTCACAGAACTGGAAGACAGGCCAGGAATCTCACAGAACTAGAAGACGAGCCAGGAATCTCACAGAACTGGAAGACAAGCCAGGAATCTCACAAAACTGGAAGACGGGCCAGGAATCTCACAGAACTGGAAGACGGGCCAGGAATCTCACAGAGCTGGAAGACGGTCCAGGAATCTCACAGAACTGGAAGACGGGCTAGGAATCTCACAGAACTGGAAGACGGGCCAGGAATCTCACAGAACTGGAAGACGAGCCAGGAATCTCACAGAACTGGAAGACGGGCCAGGAATCTCACAGACCTGGAAGACGAGCCAGGAATCTCACAGAACTGGAAGGCGGGCCAGGAATCTCACAGAACTGGAAGACAAGCCAGGAATCTTACAGAACTGGAAGATGGGCCAGGAATCTCACAGAACTGGAAGACGATCCAGGAATCTCACAGAACTGGAAGATGTCTCCTGGAAGAGCAGTGCATGCAAGACGAGCCAGGAATCTCACAGAACTTGAAGACGAGCCGGGAATCTCACAGAACTGGAAGACGTCTCCTGGAAGAGCAGTGCATGCAAGACGAGCCAGAAATCTCACAGAACTGGAAGGCGGGCCAGGAATCTCACAGAACTGGAAGACAAGCCAGGAATCTCACAGAACTGGAAGACGGGCCAGGAATCTCACAGAACTAGAAGACGAGCCACGAATCTCACAGAACTGGAAGACAAGCCAGGAATCTCACAAAACTGGAAGACGGGCCAGGAATCTCACAGAACTGGAAGACGGGCCAGGAATCTCACAGAACTGGAAGACGGTCCAGGAATCTCACAGAACTGGAAGACGGGCTAGGAATCTCACAGAACTGGAAGACGGGCCAGGAATCTCACAGAACTGGAAGACGGGCCAGGAATCTCACAGAATTGGAAGATGAGCCAGGAATCTCACAGAACTGGAAGATGTCTCCTGAAAAGCAGTGCATGCAAGACAAGCCAGGAATCTCACAGAACTGGAAGACTTTTCTAAGGAAGAATGTATGAAAATTCCCCAAACAAGAATTGAAAGACTCTTGGCTGCTACAAAAAGTGTTTACAAGCTGTGATACTTGCCAAAGAGGGATCTACTAGGTACTAACCATGCAGGCTGCCCAAACTTTTGCATCGGCTCATTTTCCTTTTTTGTTTATGTAAAAAATGTAAAAGATGAAAGTGTAAATTTTTTTTTCCTAAAATACAAAGGGAATGTGTCATCTTTGACTTTTAGACATCATTTCATCTTCAGCTTGCCTAACTGTTCACAATAACAGTAATTTTGACCAGGGGTGCAAAAACGTTTTCTTGCTGCTGTATATTGTTATTCCATTGTCTTTTGGAGACTATGAAGAATTAGTAATTTCCCTTCTTCTTTGCTACCCAATGCACTGTCTAAGGCGGCGCTCACATCAGCGGTATTTTGCCGCAAAGCCGGAACCGTATGACGCGCGCAACCGCATGTCACCGCATCTTGCCGCGATTCCATTAGAAAAGAATGGAACTGAAACGCATTTGTGATGGATCCATTTACAACCAAGAAAAATGTTTGAAAAAAATCGGTCCAGCTGATGGGACACATCTAGAAAACTGTTTGTTGGGAGAACTGATTCCGTCTTCATTCACTCTCCACCTGGTGGAATGGGTATCGGATATACAAAATATTACCGAAACAAATATTTGCCATTAATGTCTATTACGAGAAAATCACAATAATTTTTACATTCTTGGACAATTTAACAAAAGAATTGGAAAACAATTGAGTCGCATCCGTTTTACTTCTGCTCTGGTTTTCACTTTGTGTTGCGTCACTCGCCGGGTGTCCTCTCACACCCGGAGTCACAATGATAAACGAGCTTGGAGAATCAAGAGACAGGATGCCTGTGTAGTGTTCTGCAAAATGATTCCACTTTAGCAGGGTTTATGTAGACCCTTGACCTTGGAGAAAGAAGGCTAGGTTCTGTGCCAAATAGCAAGCTATGGTTATGCAACATTTTCTACGATTGCGACTGCGCGTCGATGTGTTTGGGTTTAGGATATATCTCAGTCCCTCAGGAATTTAGGAGCAATATTGTGTGCTGTTTCTACTCTTTGACTTGCCCACACATATAGTCGGTTTGTCTTCTTTGCCCTCAACCCTATTCTTTTTATCCAGCGGCATCTCTTGAAACCTACACAGCCTTAATTCGGCCCCCTTCCTCATGCGGTCTACCCTTTCTCTCTTTGTTTTCCTTTCCTTTCTTCTCTCCCTCCTTTTCTTGTTTCCGTTATGATTTATCACACTTTACAATATGGCACTAGAGTCACAAAATTCACATTTTGGATTATTGTTACCGATGCTCTATTATGTTTTTGAGGATCTTGGTCACCCCTTGTCAATCATATATCTTCCTCTACCTGAATCGCTCGCCTGCTTTACAATCTATAAAATAGAATAAAAATTTAAATTTGAAAAAGTAAAAAATTCCAGGGTTGGAATATACCAATGGGTCTAGAATTCGAGATGATCAAAGGTCCCTACCATCTTCAGAACCAAGACGTCCAGAGGCCTAATTCAAAGATTTAGGATCTTTTTTTATAGGACGTCAACTACATGTTCTGTGTATAATACTGACTTGATAATACTTGATCAAGATGCTACATCCGCACCTGTAGCTATGCCTCTGACATGGACTACCCAGGCTTTCCCTACCTGTTCAATGTCATGTTTTTGATACCCATCTGTACAAAGATGGGTCAATCGCAGGCAATGTTCCCCGAGTATAATTATGCATAAATCTGATCATTGATGCCACCTTACCTGGTCTGCTTGACGTCGACCAAAGATTTGTAGACATTGCTCTTCTAAACGCGCAATGATCAGACTTTGGTTGTTGACTAATGACGTTAGAAAGTTGTACTTTTCCTGGAGATCTCGGTACTTTGAAGTTAAAATAAGGACTTCTGAGGAGGCATTGGTTGCTTTATCCTCTCCTTGAAATAGTTCTTTTGAGTCATTCTTTTTCTGAAGGACTTCATGGAGTAACTGCACATGTAGGTGACTGAGACGGGATCCCATATTCCTGCTTTCTCTTCTCAGATGGTCCATTTCATTTGCCACCTCATGGTCTACATCTACCAACCTTTTAATCTTCTCGATCTCTGTTTGTTGACGACTAAGTTCTTGTTTTAACTCCTCGACTTCACTCCTGTTGACTCCAAAAACTTCGGGGAACTTAGCTGTGCTAATACACACAGCTCCAGTTATTTTCTGCTGTGGCACCACAAATGTGTAGGTGCATTTACCTTGGCCTCCTCCATTGTTCAGGTTGACGTATTCGCTGGATAGCTGTGGTTGGCAGAAGCTTGGCAGCAAGGTTACCCATATGACTGAATAGAGGCTCATTGTAAAATTTTCTTAAATAATCCCTGGTCCAAACTTCACAATTCTCATCCTGGAATGAAAAAGAGTAATTGGTCACAACTAATGGTAACGTCCAGGGTGCCATTCCATCACATGTTGTATTATAGCGGTATTACAACTCATGGAGGCACCATAAGCAGCACTAAGAGTACTTTTTGGATACCTCGTTTGGCCATTTTCAGCAGGATTGGGTCAACATATTTTAACTTGATGGTTTGTATCACACTGTAGACTACTCTTAAAGGGAATCTGCTGCTGAGATGAGACTACAAATTTGTCTCTTAAGGTCTGACTGCCGTGTCCAAATTATATTGTCATGTGTGCACACGAGAAAGAAATAACAGACTTAAATCGGTTAATATGAACCTTCTCTCCATGACTGACGCCAGTGAGATTCTGATTCTCTTTTACTGTTTGAAACTTTTTATAGCTTTAGAGAAGTGAAGGGTGTAGACAAAATATAGTCCAATCAAGTATCGTAGGCTGGACTCAAGACGTATAGGAATTTGCATAGTCTCTACTGGATTAGTCAGTCAAAACTTTAGGAATTTCTTTGTTCTTTAACTTCTTTGGGCGTTGAACAGGATGCAGCAGCCATCTTTGTTATATATGCTGGTATATACTATATTAAGGAAAATCACTGAATATGCAGTGTGTATATATATATATATATATATATACACACACATTCATACACATATAAACACGTGTTAGTAGAAAACAAAAACATTCATAAATATGTGTGTTAGTTTACATCTACTAAACTATATACCTGAGTCTATGAAATGGCTGAATTAAGTATTTTTGGTTACTTAATTCTTATCCTCAACACTATTAGCATGATTTCACCTTCCAAACTAGTTATGTCCGCATGTAGCTCTTTCAAGGACAAGTCCAGCAAAAACCTTTACATGGCCAGTCCCTTCCTCCATTACTTAGAAATCAGTGTTTTAATTGATATGAAAATGAGCCTGGATCTATTTGTAGATATGACGACTCTGTTACTCCAGCTCTATTCCCACCCAACTCCACCTCTTCCTGTTTGACTGACAGCCTCTATGATGTGTGACTTCAGGCAAAGGAGTCATCAGTATCAATATATCGTTCCTAGAAAAAATGTCCAAAATATTTGAAGAATGTTAAATATTAACTGCTATACCTTTCATCTAAAATGTATTCCTAGAAAGTAACTCCCTAAGCGAGCCTTCTCTCTGTCAGAATTGCAAGTACAAAAATGTTGCGTTTGATACCTGTCATGCAGTGTTCTGTTCTGCACTCACTTGGTGTCATGGCGGCAACAGATTATGTTCAAAGACTCTGACAGGCAATTTGGTGTCTCTTAGTTGTTCAGCCAGAGCCGGACATCGGCTGTTTCTTGTTCACTGCTCATCAGTCCAGCATGAGTTAGTTCCTGCTGGCTTGTGAACTGCTGCTAGAAGCTCAGGTTGCTAGAAAACACTTAGGCGGGCTTTGCACACTGCGACATCGCAGGTGCGATGTCGGTGGGGTCAAATTGAAAATGACGCACTTCCGGCATCGCATGCGACATCGCAGTGTGTAAAGCCTAGATGATACGATTAACGAGCGCAAAAGCGTCGTTATCGTATCATCGGTGCAGCGTCGGCGTAATCCATGATTACGCTGACGCGACGGTCCGATGTTGTTCCTCGCTCCTGCGGCAGCACACATCGCTGTGTGTGAAGCCGCAGGAGCGAGGAAAATCTCCTACCGGCCTCACTGCGGCTTCCGTAGGATATGCGGAAGGAAAGAGATGGGCAGGATGTTTACATCCTGCTCATCTCCGCCCCTCCGCTCCGATTGGCCGCCTGCCGTGTGACGTCACAGTGACGCCGCACGACCCGCCCCCTTAACAAGGAGGCGGGCCGCCGGCCACAGGGACGTCGCACGGCAGGTGAGTGTGTGTGTGAAGCTGGCGTAGCGATAATTTTCGCTACGCCAGCTATCACCACATATCGCTGCTGCGACGGGGGCGGGCACTATCGCACTCGGCATCGCAGCATCGGGCTGCGATGTCGCAGTGTGCAAAGCCCGCCTTACAGCCACCTCCAACCTTTATAAGGTGCTGGATCCAGTTCCTCATCGCCGCTTATAGCTCCAGCGATTCCGGTCTTTAGCGTGTGGTCCAGTTTATGGTGACCAGGTGTATGATATCTTGTGTGGTGTGGAAATATCCCTGTTGTCAGTTTATTTCCTCCTTGTATCTAATTTCTGCCGGTACATGTGTAGTCTCTCCCCTGTGTCTGATTTCAGTGTTTATGTGTTTTGATTCTCTCCTGTCTGAGTTATTTGTGGGGTTTGTTACTTCCATCCCGGCCCTTCCCAGGGGTGGGGGAGAGGGTATGTTAGACCAGGGTTCGGAAGGAAGTTAGGGTCACAATGGCAGTCCAGACATACTAAATGGTAAAACACTGGGTAAAACTGTCAATGAAAAAGACTTGAGTGTATGGGTGGACAGTAAACTCAACATTGGTGACCAGTGCCAGGCAGCTGCTGCAAAGCCAAATAAAATTATGGAATGCTTTAAAAAAGAGAAGAACATAGTTTTGGATCAACACAAGTGACTAGTGTGGACACACTTAGGATACTGTGTACAATTTTGGTGTCCACTGTATAAGGACATAGCTGAACTTGAGCAATTGCAGAGATAAGTGACCAAGTGTTATGGGGGGACAGGCCGATTAGGATAAGGTGGTATATATCCCAATCGCCAGTTGGGGCCTACCGTGCTCCGGGTGACAAAGGAGCTGCTAGCAACCCGAAGGTTAGGCGGAGAATACAGAGCTGGGTGGCTCTGAAATAATAGGGGCCTGATCCAAGTTCAATAGCACTTGGATCAGAAGACTGTGAACCCTGTTAGCGTCATAGGTCCACTCACCCAGCCCAGGAATTCTCTGTTAACGCCACAGGGGTCTTGGGGTACACTGTACGTGCGCGTAGGGGGCACAACCAGACAGGTGGCGCAGAAGCCGCAGCCCAGTAGACTTCACTGGGCTGCAGTAGGAGGACTGGACGGTAGGAGGTGGAAGCCCAGTGCCTGACCCTAGCGTGCTGAGCCACAGGTGTCTTGGTGTGACAAGCACCGGACACCTAACCCTGCATACCGCTTCCAATCTAAGGCTTATGTCACAATGAGGCCCTAACCTGGAGATGTGCTCTGTCTGAGCATAGGTGAAGACTACGCACCTCCATGTTGTCTCCAGACCCTTTTATAACCTAGGTCCACCCCAAAACCAGGGTGGACCACAATGGCACCTCCAGGGGCCAATAGCAGAGTGCCACATCATCAGTGACAACACCAGCGGCCGATCTGGCCCCGCCAAGTCACTGATGACCTCATGACAGCCACGTCCCAAACACCTCACCAGTCATTGTCTGATGACCAATGGTGGTGTGCCAGGTCATAGGGGCGGGCCTCCGCGAGCCAGTCCGGAGTTTCCACATCATCAGGACACCTGATGCCCTCTGGCCTATCAGGGCCTGCCACCTCACGGACATGCCCAGTGAAGTCCTTCCCTGACTTAGCCTCCAATGCACTAAGTGCCTGAGCATGCTCAGTAGCCTGAACAATGGACTTTAGGTCCGAAATCAGACTATCACCCTGAGCATGCTCAGTAGGCACAACACAGGACTTAGACACGGCACTATGTTCAAGTACTTGTGCAAAGAAGCTTTTCGCACTAAGTGTAGGAGCATGCTCAGTGGCCTGAACTGAGGACTTGGTCGCAGGAATGGCACAGTCAGGCTGAGCATGCTCACTAGGCGAAACACTGAACTTAGGCTCTGGCAGGGATAAATCGGCACATGCATGCGCACTTGCTGCCTCTCCACACTAAGGCCCGTTTCACACGTCAGTGAAAAACAGTGACGGTTTTCACTGGCGTGTAAAACACGCACATGTACCTGCATGTGCCGTGAATCACGGCACACGTGGGTTGTCTAAGTGCAATCCGGGCTCCGTTCTCCGTGGCCCGTGATTGCACTTAGAAAACTACTCACCTGTGCGCGCTCCCGCTGTCCATGGTGCTGATCGCTCCCGCGGTGCAGCATCCGGCCGGCGGTGAACCCCGCAGCAGCTGCTTCCGGGTCGGCTGTGTCGCACATAATGAATATGCGCGACAATAATGAGCCGGCTCAGAAGCAGCAGGGAGAACGGGCTGCAGAGGACATCGCTGGACGCTGGGTGAGTTAAAATGTTTTTTATTTTAAAAGCACGTTTTTTTCTGGCACGTGTTTCACGGACCACACCACTGCGTGGTCCGTGGAACATCAGTGATGCCAGAAAAAAATGGACATGTCTCCGTGCGGCAATCACGCACATGCGGGAGACACGTGCAGTGAAAAATCACTGACGTGTGAGTGTCGCGGGCGGGGAGGAGGGTGTCAGCACACTACGCTCACCCCCACTGCTCGGGTCCGGCTGCTGCTGCTCAGTGGTGGCTCGAGCGGTGGGCCGGATCCCGGGGGTTCTCGAGCGGCACTCCTCGCCCGTGAGTGAAAAGGGGGGTGGTTTGGGTGTTTTGGGGATTTATTGTCCGTGACGCCACCCACGGTTGTGGTGATTGAGTGTACACCACCGCTGCTCTATATGGGGATCCCGGGGATGGTGAGGAGGAGCAGCCAGTTGTTGTGTTGTCCCTCCGTGGGTAGGGGTTGGTGATCCCGGGGCCCAGTGAGGTGCAGGGGCGCAGTGGCAGCGCTGTGCCTTGCGGCACTGAGGTACTCACTCAGCCAAAAACACGACACAGTTCTCGGTAAACAAACGGCTGGTTGGACGGGTCCCTCGGACGGTTCACGGTGCTGCGGTTCCCTGCAGTTAGTGGTGACGGTCTCTTCCCTGCACCTTTGAAATGTCTGTTTGGTAGCGATGGATTCCCACCGGTTACCCGCTCCCCGACTACAATCTGGGCCGGAGGAGCTCCACACTTTGCCCGCAGACGCCGGCCCTGGGAAACTGGTGCCTTGGCGGTGGCGGTGTTTCCCCGTTGTGGTTGGACCTTTGCCGTCAATCAGGACTTGCTTGTTGGGAGATCTACGTCCCCTTCACTAACGGATTTGGCAATTTACGGCGACTCCAAGCCTTGCCGGGATCCAAAAGGCCCCTGCCCTGGTGCTGACTGCCCATTGTATACTGCTCCAGACCCCCGGGCACACAGCCTCCGTGGTCCTTTCAGCAACCTCCAGACAGCCCCACTGCAGACCTTCACCGCCGTCTGCTGACCTTGCTGACTCCGTCTGGGCACACAGCCACAGACCAACTTCAGGCTTTCTGTCACTTCCACTGATGTTTCACTTCACTCTAGCTCCCTCCTGAGCTACACTCTGTTGTTACTCCTTTCACTTCCTCCTCCTAAACTGAACTGCACTCTAGCCCTGCCTGGGCTAATCTGCCTGGTACTTCCTGCCTCCAGAGCTGTGAACTCCTTGGTGGGCGGACACCAACCGCCTGGCTCCACCCCCTGGTGTGGACACCAGCCCCTGGAGGAAGGCAACAAGGATTTGTAGGTTAGCTGGTGTACCTGCAGGAAATGTGGGGTGCGTGTGGTGTTGTGACCTGTGACCCCTGGCTTGCCCAGGGCGTCACATTCCCCCTTAGCAAAACGCAGACCTTCCTCGGGCTGCCCGTCCAACACCGGTTTTATTTTCCTTTTTCTTTTCTGTAAGCATAAAAGGGTATAACATGGTAAACGGTAAAATACATTTTTAATAATAACTCTTCCCAAAACGGGAGGCACATTTCTTTAACGTTGCATAACGGTTTACGGTTACGGTTTCCGCTCTCTCCCACCCAAGCAACCTGGCCCTGATGCTGCCTCTAAAGCCCAGGCAGCACCCCTTGACCCACAGTCCAGCACACGGTACCCGAGCGGGATCTGTCCTTCCCCTCCAGAGGGTAGCCACCGGTTCCTTTGGTGGCTGGGCCCCAGCCTGCTCTGCTGAGGGCCCTCCCTCCAACCTGCCTCTCCGGAGGCGGCATTGCGGAAATGGTAACGGCAAACAACATATTTACAAGCCACTTAACGTTTGTGGTTGCCCTGCAAGTTCACGGGCTTGTCCATGGATAGTTCCCATGCAAAAACTTTTTAACGGTCCCCACGGGGACAACGGTGCCGGCTTCGGCCGGTTGCAAATCACAAAGATAATCTGGTGACTGTTCGGTAATCATCAATTTTCATCATTTTTCAAACAAACAAACTGTGGTGGTCCCAACGGGGACTGGACAACGGTTCTCCGCTGCCCTACTCCGATCCTTCTGCTTCATCCGAGGGAGGGGGTGCAGGGCTCACTCTGCTCTCCTGGCTGCCCCGTAGTTTCACATCCAGGGCAAACCACCCCCTCTCTCCGCAGTGTCGGGTGTACCGTACAATGTCTCCCGGCATAAGGTTGCGGCTGGGATGCTCCTCGGGCAGGTGGGCATGCCCATCCCGCCGGGCTACAAACACTTCGGCCTCCAGGCCCGGTTCATAGATAAACCCGTAGCCCCGGCGGACATCAAACCGCCTCACCTGCCCCTCGTACAGCGGACCCCGGACACGGAACGTGGCCTGGCGGAGATTCTCCTTCTCTCGGATAGCTCGGGCCACCAGCTCGGCCTTCTTCCGTTCCCTTTCAGCGATCTCCAGGCCCAGCGGTACCGGCTCCCTATCCCAATACAGCGCTGCAGCGAGCTCCGGCGCACGGGTCGGGCCCCGCGGGACATCCTGGACGTTGCCCACTGTTAGGAATCTGGGCGGCGTGTCCCACGGTGTCTTGGCCTTGGGCGCTGCCTTGCAGCAACAACCCGGCGCTACCTCAGCCGAGGTGTGGGGGATGGGCATAGGGGCTTTCCGCGGCTTGGCCTTCGGCTCGGAGCGGGTCATCGGCTCCGACTCGGGAAACTTCTCGGGGACTGTCTCTGGTACAACTTTCGGAGCCTTCCATGGCAACACCTCCGGTTTGCTACGGGCTCCGGCTACAGGTCGGTCCGCTGGGGCGGACGGGCTGGGTTTCGCTACGGGTTGCGGTGGTAGCGGGCCTAGTGGCGGGGTCACGGCCTCCGAGACGGGTGGCGAGGGAGGCAACGGGGGGAGAGGGCTTGGATCGGGTCCCTCAGCCGCAGCGACCGGTCCCTCGGGGACATAGGGGCGTGGGTCACTCACCCTCCCTTCCTCCGCTTCCTCCTCGCGTCTCCGCACGGTGGCTATAACGTCCGCCATGTCGGTCTCCCACTCCTCCAAGAGGAGCTGCATTTTGACCTGCAGCCTTAAATGGAGCTGTGCGGTCCGGATTTCCACCCACGCTGCGGTTCCCGGCGCGGGGGCCACGGTGTTTCGGGACGGCATCCACATGGTGACTTTTTCTTCCAGGAACGGAGTGACTGCAGGGTCCTGGCGTCCCTGCTTTTATAGCCGCGGCTACATGCAGCTAGCCGCCATCGCGTCCCCCTTAGCTTCTTTCCGGCCACTCCCCTATCGGGGCGGAGTTCTGGCCTTCGCGCCTCTGCTGCTCGAGAAGACGCTCGAGCGGGAACTTTTCGCGCCAAAGATGGCGGCTTCTGAAATTTTCCTGCCGGATACCTCCGGCGGTAACAAGGCGCACCTCTACCAGACGGCAGAGCGGTAAGATCCTGTTCGTGACGCCAAGTTGTCGCGGGCGGGGAGGAGGGTGTCAGCACACTACGCTCACCCCCACTGCTCGGGTCCGGCTGCTGCTGCTCAGTGGTGGCTCGAGTGGTGGGCCGGATCCCGGGGGTTCTCGAGCGGCACTCCTCGCCCGTGAGTGAAAAGGGGGGTGGTTTGGGTGTTTTGGGGATTTATTGTCCGTGACGCCACCCACGGTTGTGGTGATTAAGTGTACACCACCGCTGCTCTATATGGGGATCCCGGGGATGGTGAGGCGGAGCAGCCAGTTGTTGTGTTGTCTCCCCGTGGGTAGGGGTTGGTGATCCCGGGGCCCAGTGAGGTGCAGGGGCGCAGGGGCAGCGCTGTGCCTTGCGGCACTGAGGTACTCACTCAGCCAGTAAACACGACACAGTTCTCGGTAAACAAACGGCTGGTTGGACGGGTCCCTCGGACGGTTCACGGTGCTGCGGTTCCCTGCAGTTAGCGGTGACGGTCTCTTCCCTGCACCTTTGAAATGTCTGTTTGGTAGCGATGGATTCCCACCGGTTACCCGCTCCCCGACTACAATCTGGGCCGGAGGAGCTCCACACTTTGCCCGCAGGCGCCGGCCCTGGGAAACTGGTGCCTTGGCGGTGGCGGTGTTTCCCCGTTGTGGTTGGACCTTTGCCGTCAATCAGGACTTGCTTGTTGGGAGATCTACGTCCCCTTCACTAACGGATTTGGCAATTTACGGCGACTCCAAGCCTTGCCGGGATCCAAAAGGCCCCTGCCCTGGTGCTGACTGCCCATTGTATACTGCTCCAGACCCCCGGGCACACAGCCTCCGTGGTCCTTTCAGCAACCTCCAGACAGTCCCACTGCAGACCTTCACCGCCGTCTGCTGACCTTGCTGACTCCGTCTGGGCACACAGCCACAGACCAACTTCAGGCTTTCTGTCACTTCCACTGATGTTTCACTTCACTCTAGCTCCCTCCTGAGCTACACTCTGTTGTTACTCCTTTCACTTCCTCCTCCTAAACTGAACTGCACTCTAGCCCTGCCTGGGCTAATCTGCCTGGTACTTCCTGCCTCCAGAGCTGTGAACTCCTTGGTGGGCGGACACCAACCGCCTGGCTCCACCCCCTGGTGTGGACACCAGCCCCTGGAGGAAGGCAACAAGGATTTGTAGGTTAGCTGGTGTACCTGCAGGGAATGTGGGGTGCGTGTGGTGTTGTGACCTGTGACCCCTGGCTTGCCCAGGGCGTCACATGAGCAGACCCATTCATTATAATGGGTCTGCGTATGTCAGTGATTCTTGTACGTTTAAAAAAAAGCACAAACGTACCAGAATCACTGACGTGTGAAAGGGGCCTTAGACGTGGAGGAGAAAGCAGCCAGCTGGACAACCCGGGGCACGGCCAAAAACGGCGGCCGGCGCCTGGCCGCAACTGGAACTGCAGCAGTCTACTTGCGGCTACGGCGGCGCCGATTCGTAACACCAAGGTAATTGAAGGAATAGGTGGAATGCAATACTAAGACCGGTTATTAAACTTGGGGTTATGCAGATTGGAAAACCCAAAGCTTAGGAGCAATTTTATTACTGTGTACAAATACAGTATATGAGGGGACAGTACAGAGCTCTCTCTAATGATCTTCTTACAACTAGGCCTGCAACGGGGACCAGAGATCATCCTCTATGTCCAGAGGGAAGAATGTTTCATCATAATCACAGGCAAGGATTCTTTAGGGTCAATTCACACTAGCGTATAAAAAAAAAGTCCTTTTCATCCAGAAAAGTAGTACCATTTTTTTCTCACTTGTCATCTGTGTGCAAACAATTTTTTTCTCAGCAGCTATTATTCACTTACGATTATTTACAGGACCATTTACAGTGTCCTATGCTACAGAAAGGTAATGAATCAACAAAAAAACAGCTGCCACAATGATGGTCCATGTGGAATCTGCTTTTTTTCCTTGCACCCATAGACTTGAATAAGTTGTCTGATTTACACTATTGTAGCGCCGGGTTCCTTGACAACTTACTGCCCTGAATGGGTTTCTTCCTCCCCCACATCTCCGTGGCCGCCCATGTGCTCATCAGTCTCCCTCTTCTCACACCGATCCACCTCTTAAAGGGTTGGCGCCCTATTTTTCAGAAATGCCTCTCAGCCTATGGCTAAAAGGCACTATGTATTTAAAGCACCCTCCCTTTAGGGAGGATGCCTGTACAACGCTCCTAGTTAATTAGTCTTCCAGTCTGCTAGCTAGTTGTCAGGTCCTGTTATCCCTGTATCCGTCACCTGTACCTGCCTTCCCATACCTATTTGTCTCTGCCTTGCCCACCATATCTGTCCGTATCCGCCTGCTTTTCTGCCTCAGCCATCCCGCCTTTACTTGTATGCTTATGTCCTTACCTGAGTCCATCTCTTGTCCAGGGGGTCAGCTGCCACAGTCCCGGTCACTGCCTTGGGAGTGGTATCTGGTGTCCGCCTTGCGGTAGATGCTTAGTTAAGTAGTTCCCACTAAAGGGTAAGCCAATAGCTGAGGGTTTTTTTGTCTTTCCTTTCCTTTCTTGAGTATGCTTCTACTTCAGGTGTCTTCAATTCTGTATTTGGCTCTGTCCTATCACATCTTGGGTGGGGCTACTTATACTCACCTTGCACCTTCCTTCTTTGCCGGCTATATTTTCAGGTGGATTACTGGTTGGAGTTCCAGCTCTTCAGCTAGAGGTTTTCCCTGCATGTTATATCTCAGTTGTTTTCCCTGCAGTGAATCTGAGAGTGATTCCGTTTGTTTCTTGGTTGTTCTTATTTTTTTCTGTCTGTCCTGGGTCACTATGTGAACACGTTCATAGTCCTGTCCCTCATCCTCTAGTTATATGTTTTTAGTTTTTCTGTTATCCCTGTTTTTGTGATGCACATTGACTAGTGTTAGGGTGCAGTTAAGGACACTTGGGGTCAGTCGATGTTGAATGGGGGCTCCATTGCATATTCTTAGAGAGCCAACCCTCACAATCAGGTAGGGACATATCAGAGTCGGCTTAGGGACTATCCTAGTCTGAACTGGGACCTGTTGAGCACAGGTGTTATGTTTCTCCTGTTTTGTATGTAACTCGTTTGAGTGTGTGGGCAGAGACGTAACAGCTCCTAAGGCAAATAGTTCAGTTAAGAGTCCTTCAAAGGTTTCTCATCACCTCACACTATTAGCATATTATCTACTCTATGTCCCAATTTAGACTATGGATTTGTTTGGTAACACTCCAATTTGTGTACTACATGGCACATAGACTGTGGTTAATGTCCTAAAAAGGACAGTTGGAATAAGTGGCATCAAAAGGACATTCGAGAGCCTCACCCTACTCGAGTATATTTACCATATGTATGGATACGGGCCATAGAGCAATTGAATTCCACCCCTGTTGGTGGGTTGTATATGGAGTAGTGCCCTTAGGAAGATGGTTGGGAATTTTGTCCTCTAGAGGATATTCATTCACCTCTCCCAATTTGAATTTATATTCCAGTTTGGACCATAAATCAATTGAAATCCACCCCAAGTGGTGGAAGATATGGAGTAACATCCTAAAGAGGAGGGCTGATACTGGGACGCAGCTAAGGCAGTACTAAGGGGAAGAATAATGGGATATGTGAAAGCATTGCGAAATAAAACAACTAAAGCATACACTGAAGCCAGCAGAAGGACCAGAGAAGCATACACAAATTACATTAATAATCCATCTATTGGTAATAGGAACAAGTGGATAAAGGAGAAAGCAGAAGTTGACTTGTGGGTGGACAGGGCAGAGAGGATGAGGGGCCAGAGAATTGCATCACATTATTTTAGATTCGGGAACAAGGCAGGTTCGCTTCTGGCACGAATGGCAATGGGAATAACTCCTTTAACATCGATAACTCATTTGAGGGACCCATCTGGGGCTAGCCACAATGACCCAAAGAAAGTCAATGACATATTTGGAGAATTCTACAAAAAACTATATGAACAAGGGCCAGCAAATGACACAGAAGGAGGCATCTTCCTAAACAATCTGTCATTACCCACAATTACGGAATCGGACAGGGAAATGTTAAATGCCCCAATAAACGAGGAGGAAGTGAGAACAGTTGTGAAAAACCTTAAAAATAACAAGGCCCCAGGCCCCGATGGAATGACGGGGGAATTTTATAAATACTACAGGAAGATGTTATGCCCACTTTAGTAAAAGTTTTCAACTACACTCTCCAAAATAAAATTCTACTACAGTCTGGCCATATGGCGTATATAAAGGTAATACACAAACAAGGAAAAGACCCCTCGAACCCTTCATCATACAGGCCCATATCGCTGATAAATCAAGACATTAAAATAATCTCTAAAATCCTGGCAGACCGGCTAGCATTAATCCTCCCATCGATAGTAGGACCACATCAAGTGGGGTTCGTTAGAAATAGGTCAGCAGTATTCAACATTCGCACAGTGTTGGCGGTACTAGATGGAACAAAAAGACCGGGCCTGATAAAGAGGAACCCTGCGTTGTTGGCCTTAGACGCGGAAAAGGCCTTTGACAATGTAAATTGGCATTGGTTAGGGCTACTTTTCGGAACTATATGGAGGCACTTTACGCTACGCCTGAAGCTAGAATTTCCACAATGGGCTTTCTGTCAAAATCTTTTCAGCTACAGAAGGGGACTAGGCAGGGGTGCCCCCTGTCCCCTCTTCTGTTTGACTTGGCCCTTGAACCACTAGCCCAATACTTAATAAAATCAGAAGATTTCTCAGGAATCAAGGTTGGGAATACAGAGATAAAACTAACCTGCTTTGCAGACGATATGCTTTTATTTATGTCAGACCCAGACAACCATCTGAAGAAGGTAATAGACAAACTGACGTACTTTGGCTCCTTTTCAGGCTACAGGATAAATATCAGTAAAAGTCAGATTCTATATTTGACACCCCTGGGAAATAGGCAAGGTGAGGGAATAGAAGTAGCCATAGCCCCGCAGTACATCACTTATTTAGGAATTAAAATAGGCAGAGACTCAATGTCATTATATAGACTTAACTATCCACACCTAATTGAAAAAATAACTAAAGAGCTAGACAGGTGGAAAAATCTTTCCCTGTCCCTGTTTGGCAGAGCACATCTGATAAAGATTATCGGCTTCTCCCGCTTGCTCTATCCTCTACAGACTATTCCCTTACTGCTGAAACACACCGATATCAACAAGTTGCAAAAAGCGTTTGTAAAATTTTTATGGCAGGGAAAGAGACCAAGAGTATCCTACTCAAAGCTGTGTCTACAGAAAAAAGACGGAGGGGTACAAATGCCCATGATTAGATTGTACAACTTAGCGGCGCTTGCCAGACATATAAAAGACTGGATCAATGGGACAACCTTCTTTTCTAACGTTCAGCTGGAGAGGGAGCTAACAAGCCCTTCTAACCTGGTAGCGGTATTACATATGAAGCTAGATAAAATACCAACGTACGTGAAACAGAGCTGTTTAATAAAGGACACGGTGGGGGCCTGGAGAGCACTGAGAAAACTGTATAGACTCCCTTATTGTCTTTCAAAATTTACCCCGTTGTGGGAGGATCCAAATTTTATTCAAGGGTCTCAAAACAAATTATTTCAGGGATGGAAGCAGAGGGGGATACGGAGGTTGGGTGATTTACTGAAAACAGAGGAGGGGAGAGTTCTGAGCTGGGCGGAGGTATCGGAAAAATTTAACATGGAAAATCACCATTACCTACAATATTTACAAATAACAACACATTACACATCAGTGGTAAAAGAGGTCGGAAGGCTGAGAAGAAGGGGAGTTTTGATGTATTGATTGGTCAAGGAGCGGAATATGAATCCCTTTCGATCATATACCAACGATTGAGAGATCAAGTACAGGGCCCCTGGAAAGAGAAAATTCTTAAAACCTGGGAGATGGCTCTGGGCGATCCGAACATCTATGATAAAATTCTAAGGGGGCTGGAATCTGTTAAGAAAGTAAGGGCGACTTTGCACGTTGCAACATCGCACGTGCGATGTCGGTGGGGTCAAATCGAAAGTGACGCACATCCGGCGTCACTTTCGACATCGTACTCTGTAAATGCTAGATGATACGATGAACGAGCGCAAAAACGTCGTTATCATATCATCGTTGCATTCACCGACATTTCCATAATGCCGGTGCCGCGACAGGTACGATGTTGTTCCTCGTTCCTGTGGCAGCACACATCGCTGTGTATGAAGCCGCAGGAGCGAGGAACATCTCCTTACCTGCCGCCGGCGGCTATGCGGAAGGACGGAGGTGGGCGAGATGTTTACATCCTGCTCATCTCCGCCCCTCCGCCGCTATTGGCCGCCTGGCGTGTGACGTCGCTATGACGCCGCACGACCCGCCCCCTTATAGTAGATTAAAGACTTTGCTTAGCATATAGTATAGTACCAAGTCCCGGTAGTCTCAGACGGCTGACATCAAGGCCACATTTTTATCGCAACTACTCAAAGAAACCTTCCCATACCAACACTTTGTTCCAACCCCCAACCACCTCAAATTAGGCGGGTTGCCTAAGGACCTATCACAGCTTATGATGGGAGGATCAATCCACGGGATTGGAGGATTATCAAGAGGAGAATCTATTCTAAAGCTCCACCCACCTTCCTTAGACCAAAGGACCTGTGTAAAAATGTCCACATTACCTAAAAGGGATAAACTGGCCCACGTAGCTGTAAATGGTTGGCAGGATCCCTGATGAAGCTCCATCCTAACTATTCAATAGGGTGGTCTGCACAATGCTCAGGTGAAAGCATCTGCTTCCTGTGCATGCTAATAGGGTTTCCTTATTGACAAGAATTTTAAGGTGCGTGATCAAAAATAATCTTTAACAGAAACAAGTAGCGTGTATCTATTATTTTATGGAGAAAATGAGGCTAATCTTTGCAGAAATTCACAGTGTATCTGTCTCTGTTATTACAGGGGGAGGAAGGAGGGAGGAAGGCGAGGCAGCAGACAGGGGCAGGAATAATTAGCAAAACCCGACTCACATATTACATATCCTGTAGCACCTATCAAATAACAGTGCATTTCACAAACTTCACTTGCCTGTATTTCAGGAACTATACATCTGATCTCACAACTAAAGGTATGTATAGAATCAGCATGATAGCACCAGTATAGAATTGGATTTAGTTTATATGGGAAAATCCTGGTGGGTGGTCCTCTTTAAGGGGACTCTTTTCACTACAAAAATGGGAAACATGTGGACTCTAGATGAGGTTTGGGCACATTATGGAGCTCAGAAGGGATTTGGGAACACATATTTTGCTGGCTTTCTTTTTAAGATAACCATAGTGCTTTTACAGAACATTTGTGTTACCCATAACTTGGAAGCCCCATATCTTTCCATTGACAAATGACAACCTGAGTGGAGGCATGTTTTTTTTTTGTGGAGTTGAAGCTTTTTTGGGAACATTTTACATGACATATAGGTTCCCATTTATCCTGTGCTCTTCGCTGTGCACTCTGGGGTTTATAACTAAATCTCTCAATGATGGGATTCAGATGACACCCCTGAGGGATACATGCATGAAGCAACAGAGCTACTCTGGACACTATTCAACGGTGTCCGTCTTTTCAGAAGTGCACAAAACTGTGGCTGACCGCACTTTCATGAACGCTTAAAATGCTGGACACCTCTGAATTATAGACCAGAGACAGGCCGCAGTGTTTCTATCTGCCTCAATATAGTGAATATTCCATTGGGGGTTCTATCTGAATCACGTATCTCAGAGATTTACACGTAATTCCCTGGTGTAAGCACTCAGCATAGACTGCAAAATAAATGTGAGCCGAGCCTTAGTTCAATCTTTGGAAGAGAGAATAATCAAATCAACAGGAGGTCAAGAATTTATTTTAGTAATTTAATGCCATTCACCACTCGGTATAATTCATAAGACAGTTTTATTCTTTAAGTTGGTGTGAATAGAGCAACACCAGGATTATATCGGCTTTTTATATTTGGCTACTATTACACACTAGAAAAATGCTTTTAAAAAGTTTTTGCATCACCATATTTTGAGAGCTCTAATTTTTTGATTTTTCTACCAACAGAGTCATGTGATGGCTTGTTTTTTGCAGGATAAGTTGATGTTTTTATTGGTGCCATTTTCAGGCACATAACATTTTCTTATTGCATTTTATTCTCATTTATAGAAGAGAGAGACAGACAGACAGACGTGGAAAGAGACAGACAGAGACAGAGGGGCAAAGAGACAGACGTGGAAAGAGACAGCCCTGGAAAGAGACAGCCCTGGAAAGAGACAGCCCTGGAAAAAGACAGCCCTGAAAAGAGACAGTCCTGGAAAGAGACAGACAGGCAAAGAGACAGACGGACAAAGAGACAGACTTGGAAAGAGACAGACCTGGAAAGAGACAGACCTGGAAAGAGACAGACGGGCAAAGCGACAGACCTGGAAAGAGACAGACCTGGAAAGAGACAGACGGGCAAAGAGACAGACCTGGAAAGAGACAGTCCTGGAAAGAAACAAACCTGGAAAGAGACAGACGGGCAAAGAGACAGATCTAGAAAGACACAACCCTGGAAAGAGACAGACGGGCAAAGAGACAGACAGGCAAAGATACAGACGGGCAAAGAGACAGACGGGCAAAG
This sequence comes from Anomaloglossus baeobatrachus, assembly GCF_048569485.1. NCBI lineage: Eukaryota > Metazoa > Chordata > Amphibia > Anura > Aromobatidae > Anomaloglossus > Anomaloglossus baeobatrachus. Next base: position 653,250,413 of record NC_134356.1, on the reverse strand, counting down.
AGACAGACGGGCATAGAGACAGAAGGGCAAAGAGACAGGCCTGGAAAGAGACGGGCCTGTAAAGAGACAGACCTGGAAAGAGACAGACCGGGAAAGAAACAGACCTGGAAAGAGACAGACCAGGAAAGAGACAGACCTGGAAAGAGACAGACAAGGAAAGAGACAGATGAGGAAAGAGACAGCCGGGTAAAGAGACAGACGGGCAAAGAGACAGACTGGGAAAGAGACAGACCGGGAAAGAGACAGACGGGGAAAGAGACAGAGACAGAGAGAGACAGTTACTATCCCGGGCAACACCCGGGTACTACAGCTAGCATATATACAGTACAGACCAAAAGTTTGGACACACCTTCTCATCTCTAGAATAATTATTAAGAGGAGACTTTGTGCAGCAGCCTTCATGGTAAAATAGCTGCTAGGAAACCACTGCTGAGGACAGGCAACAAGCAGAAGAGACTTGTTTGGGCTAAAGAACACAAGGAATGGATATTAGACCAGTGGAAATCTGTTCTTTGGTCTGATGAGTCCAAATTTGAGATCTTTGCATCCAACCACCGTGTCTTTGTAGAAAAGGTGAACGGATGGACTCTACATGGCTGGTTCCCACCGTGAAGCATGGAGGAGGAGGTGTGATGGTTTGGGGGTGCTTTGCTGGTGACACTGTTGGGGATTTGTTCAATATTGAAGGCATACTAAACCAGCATGCCTACTACAGCATCTGGCAGCAGCATGCTATTCCATCCGGTTTGCGTTTAGTTGGACCATCATTTATTTTTCAACAGGACAATGACCCCAAACACACCTCCAGGCTGTGTAAGGGCTATTTGACTAAGAAGGAGAGTGATGGGGTGCTACGCCAGATGACCTGGTCTCCACAGCCACCAGACCTGAACCCAATCGAGATGGATTGGGGTGAGCTGGACCACAGAGTGAAGGCAAAAGGGCCAACAAGTGCTAAGCATCTCTAGGAACTCCTTCAAGACTGTTGGAAGACCATTTCCGGTGACTACTTCTTGAAGCTCATCAAGAGAATGCCAAGAGTGTTCAAAGCAGTAATCAAAGCAAAAGGTGGCTACTTTGAAGAACCTAGACTATAAGACATATTTTCAGTTGTTTCACACTTATTTGTTAAGTATTTCATTCTACATGTTTTAATTTATAGTTTTGATGCCTTCAATGTGAATCTACAATTTTTAGAGTCATGAAAATAAAGAAAACTCTTTGAATGAGAAGGTGTGCCCAAACTTTTGGTCTGTACTGTATATATATATATATATATATATATATATATATATATATACATATATATATATATATATATATATATATATATATATATATATATATATATATATGTATATATATATATAAAGTATGTAATGGCAATGCATTACACCTGTCAGTATGACACAGACTGACGCCTCTTAGACCATGCTCTTGGCCTGATCTAACAGACCACCATAGCGAGGTAAGGAGGTAGTCATTTGACCTTGAGTTGCAATTTTAATGATTGGGACCCCTTGATCATGTCGCAGAAGTCCCAATTGGGGGAGATAGGGAGTGCACGCCCTCTCTCAGCTTCCTAAATGCTGTGATCGCTATTGATTGTGGCATTTAGGGAGTTAAACAGCCAGAGACTCCCCTTCTGTGACAACCGGAGCTTCTCACCAGGACATAGCAGTACATCCATTTGCAGGAATGCACTACAAAATAGCACATATGTGTATGTCTAATGTCGGGTAGGGGTTAATATACCCAAGAAACAAAGGAGAGCAAAAATAAGAGGGAATTCTGCTGACGAGCGGAAACTAATCCAAAACCTCAAAGTTCAGGCCTTGGCAGATATTGTATGTGGTTACTAGTGTCAGGTTGCCGTCACAATTCAGCTTTATGTCTGGTAAGATGTTTCCAGAGACCTAGCCGCCTGTCTGTGTGCGTACGTATGAGTCTGTGTGTGTTTTGTGTGTATATGTGCATGTGTATGAATTAGTATGTGTGTATATGTCTATACATGAGTGGGTATGTAAGTGTGTGTTAATGTGTTTGTGTTCATAAGTATGTGAATGTGTATATGTGACTTTGTATGTAAACGTGTGTGTAAATATGAGAGTGTGTATGTGTCTATGTGCGACTGTATATGTGTACTGTGTGTATGTTTGTGTTTATGTGTATATGCATGAGTGTATGATCTAGTATGTGTTTATATGTGTTTGTATGAGTGGTGTTGTGTGTGTGTGTGTGTGTGTGTGTGTGTTTTGCAGTGTTTCTACTCACTCTGCTGCTTTTGAGATAGGCACAGAGAATGGTATCAGTAAAATGATTGGACTGGTTTATTTACACTCCATACACCCGCTCAGAATAGCAAATGAATAAAGGCCTTTTCCGGCACAAAGGAAAAAGACAAAATAAATATTTCACACAATAGTGCGGGTTCGCTTGCTCAGGTTATTGTCCAACTCTCATACCTTAGCAAGGACAAACAGCACTGGAGGTCTGCACACCTCCACACACAGACACTGAATCAGACAGGTGTTTTTTTCTTACCTGCTGCGCCATGCACCAGTGTGGCGATATCTGTGCAGCCAGTCCCACCCATCTCTGTGACTGCAAGTAAACCTGACCCTGTTACACCCTATACGTGTTGGAGCCGACTTCGGACTTAGATCACCAAGGCTACTAACCTCAGTGATACATATCTCTTCTCAAGGACCTGTCTGGCGGCCATCTTACAGTGTATGTGGCTGTGTGTGTGTGAAGGTGTATGACTGTTTGTGTATTTGTGGATGTGTGTGAGTGTGTATGTGTCTACGTGCAAATTGTATATGTGTATGTGTGTGTATGTATGCATGAGTTTGAGAGTATGTTTGTATTTGTATGTGCATATGCAAGTGTATGTGTGTATGAATTAGTATGTGTGTATATACTTGTATGTATGAGTGGGTATGTATGTGTGCATACGTATGCGAGACAGTATATGTTTGTATTTGTGATTGTATGTGTATATGCATGAGTATGTATGAGAGTTTGTATGTTTGTATGAATGGTTGTATGTATATATGGAGCTGTATCAGCTCTACCCTCACCTACTGTATCATCACCTATCCCTTGTAGACTGTGAGCCCTCGCGGGCAGGGACCTCTATCCTCCTGTACCTGTCTGTGCCTTGTATTGTTTATGATTATTGTACTTGTCCCTATTATGTATACCCCTTTCACATGTAAAGCGCCATGGAATTGATGGCGCTATAATAATAATAAATAATAATAATAAGTCATTGATATGCATATACATAAGTGCACGTGTATGTATGCATGAGTATGTGTGTGTATGTTTCTGGTTTTATGTGTATATGCATGAGTATGTATGAGAGTCTGCATGTATGAATGAATATGTGTATGTATATTTGTGATTGACATGCATATACAGTTAGGTCCAGAAATATTTGGACAGTGACACAGTTTTCGCGAGTTGGGCTCTGCATGCCACCACATTGGATTTGAAATTAAATCTCTACAACAGAATTCAAGTGCAGATTGTAACGTTTAATTTGAAGGTTTGAACAAAATATCTGATAGAAATTGTAGGAATTGTCACATTTCTTTACAAACACTCCACATTTTAGGAGGTCAAAAGTAATTGGACAAATAAACCAAACCCAAACAAAATATTTTTATTTTCAATATTTTGTTGCGAATCCTTTGGAGGCAATCACTGCCTTAAGTCTGGAACCCATGGACATCACCAAACGCTGGGTTTCCTCCTTCTTAATGCTTTGCCAGGCCTTTACAGCCGCAGCCTTCAGGTCTTGCTTGTTTGTGGGTCTTTCCGTCTTAAGTCTGGATTTGAGCAAGTGAAATGCATGCTCAATTGGGTTAAGATCTGGTGATTGACTTGGCCATTGCAGAATGTTCCACTTTTTTTGCACTCATAAACTCCTGGGTAGCTTTGGCTGTATGCTTGGGGTCATTGTCCATCTGTACTATGAAGCGCCGTCCGATCAACTTTGCGGCATTTGGCTGAATCTGGGCTGAAAGTATATCCCGGTACACTTCAGAATTCATCCGGCTACTCTTGTCTGCTGTTATGTCATCAATAAACACAACTGACCCAGTGCCATTGAAAGCTATGCATGCCCATGCCATCACGTTGCCTCCACCATGTTTTACAGAGGATGTGGTGTGCCTTGGATCATGTGCCGTTCCCTTTCTTCTCCAAACTTTTTTCTTCCCATCATTCTGGTACAGGTTGATCTTTGTCTCATCTGTCCATAGAATACTTTTCCAGAACGGAGCTGGCTTCATGAGGTGTTTTTCAGCAAATTTAACTCTGGCCTGTCTATTTTTGGAATTGATGAATGGTTTGCATCTAGATGTGAACCCTTTGTATTTACTTTCATGGAGTCTTCTCTTTACTGTTGACTTAGAGACAGATACACCTACTTCACTGAGAGTGTTCTGGACTTCAGTTGATGTTGTGAACGGGTTCTTCTTCACCAAAGAAAGTATGCGGCGATCATCCACCACTGTTGTCATCCGTGGACGCCCAGGCCTTTTTGAGTTCCCAAGCTCACCAGTCAATTCCTTTTTTCTCAGAATGTACCCGACTGTTGATTTTGCTACTACAAGCATGTCTGCTATCTCTCTGATGGATTTTTTCTTTTTCTTCAGCCTCAGGATGTTCTGCTTCACCTCAATTGAGAGTTCCTTAGACCGCATGTTGTCTGGTCACAGCAACAACTTCCAAATGCAAAACCACACACCTGTAATCAACCCCAGACCTTTTAACTACTTCATTGATTACAGGTTAACGAGGGAGACGCCTTCAGAGTTAATTGCAGCCCTTAGAGTTCCTTGTCCAATTACTTTTGGTCCCTTGAAAAAGAGGAGGCTATGCATTACAGAGCTATGATTCCTAAACCCTTTCTCCGATTTGGATGTGAAAACTCTCATATTGCAGCTGGGAGTGTGCACTTTCAGCCCATATTATATATATAATTGTATTTCTGAACATGTTTTTGTAAACAGCTAAAATAACAAAACTTGTGTCACTGTCCAAATATTTCTGGACCTAACTGTACATAAATGTGTGTGTATGTTTCTGTTTTATGTGTATATGCATGAGTATGTATGAGAGTCTGTATGAATGAATGAATGAATGAATATGTGTATGTCTTTTTGTGATTGATATGCATATACATAAGTGTGTGTGTATTTATGCATCACTATGTCTGTATCAGTGTGTATATGTGAGTGTGTTTGTGGCTCCCTGTGCCTGGTCACCACAGATAGTAATTACATGTATATTTCCATCTGTATGGCATGTATTGTTAGCCTTAATGAGAATTTGGTTATCTTTGCTGCTCACTACAAAACACATATTTACATACACTCCCTTACTGGGGTTCTTCTCTTGAGCTAAAACCAGCGCTTGAGGGAGAGCCCTAGAAGGAGAAAGGGGAGGAGTTTAGCTCTGAGGTAAATTTCAGTTAGGCTATGTGCCCACATTGTGTACTGTCCCTGCAGAAATTTCTGCAGCGATTTGAACAGCACACGTGCGCTTCAAATCGCTGCAGAAACAGTCTGCAATGAAAAGCCGATTTCATGCGCTCTGGATGCAGCCTCTCCCATACACAGAGCGGGATCTGCATCCAAAGTGCACGAAAGAAATGACATGTTGCTTTTTAGAACGCAGCGCTCCGGAAGTAGCCAAAGCGCTGCATTCTAATACGCCACGTGAGCATGGATTAGGCATAATCTTCATAGATTGTGCTGGGGACGCAGGACGCATGTGTGACGCCCTGGCAAAACCAGGGTGTCACAGACCTGCAGAAATCCAGCAAAGAGCAGGTCATTCTCCTCCTTGATAACCTGATCCCACACCAGTGCAGCAGGACAGACACCCCCCCCCAGTGTAAGAGCTAAACTGAGCAGCAGGGGAGGGGCTGGAGGAGAGTGAGTGAGGAGAGTGAAGAGAGCAGACCAGGGGAGGATAGCTCCTGGCTGCTGTAAGGAAGGGAAGTGTGAGGAAGGGGCCCGAGGTGGCCGGGGCAGGGTAGTGGCCCGCCGGCATCCAGGGGTGACCCGGATCACTGCAGGGAGAGTGGGCTCCCCGTTCCTGACTGAGGAAGGAGAAAGAAGCGTCTGGCTGCAAAACAAGACCAGGATCCTGCTGTACTGTGTGTGGGACCCCAAACACCCTCCGCACTGAAGGCTGCAGACACCGGCAATTTCTGGTTAATTCCTGACTCTGTGTGAATTTACTTGCAAAGTGAACTGTGAGTAACAACATCCCCCGGTCCAACCGAACGCACAGCTCTCAGACGGTCTCCATCTCCTCCCTGCACCACCTCACCGGGGTTCTGGGACACCAACACCCTACCCGTGGAGGGAAATCACCACCTTGCTGCCCACCACCATCCCCGGGATCCATTAACCGGCAGCGGCGGTGCTCCGTTACCTCACCGCACACCACGGGTGGCGTCACGGACAATCTCCCTTACCTAATCCCCTTCTTACTGTGGAGCCTGGGATCATAGACCGAGTCACGCCACCGTGATACCCACAGAAGTGACCCCGTGGCCCGGATCTGAGTACCCCCTATCCCTGGGCGACACACATGCAGTTACGCTGCGGTGCATAACGCAGCGTAACTGCATGAAAATACGCTACGTGGGCACAGAGCCTAAAGGGTGCTTTACACGCTACAATATATCTTACGATGTGTCGGCAGGGTCACGTCGTAAGTGACGCACATCCGGCATCGTAAGTTACATTGTAGCATGTAACAGCTACGTGCGATTGCGATTGAACGGTAAGACGTTCATCGCATGCACATCATTCAATTCCTAAAAATTGAACGTCAAGCTGTTCATCGTACCCGGGGTAGCACACATCGCAGTGTGTGACACCCCGGGAACGATGAACAGATCTTACCTGCGTCCCGCGGCTCCCGCCAGCAATGCGGAGAAAGGAGGTGGGCGGGATGTTTACATCCCGCTCATCTCCGCCCCTCCGCTTCTATTGGCCGGCTGCCGCGTGATGTTGTGTGACGCCGAACGTCCCTCCCACTCCAGGAAGTGGATGTTTGCCGCCCACATCGGGGTCGTATGGACGGGTAAGTACGTGTGACGGGGGGTTATTCGTTTGTGCGACACGTTCAACAAATTGAACGTGCCGCACATACGATGGGGTCGGGTACGATTGCATACGATATCGTATGCTGGATCGTATGGTGTAAAGCAGGCTTAAGTCAACGTGTGAAGTGAAGTGAGGAGTATACTAAGGAGAGGTCCTGTCCTGAGGTGATTTCGGAAACCTCTGTAGGGGCCAGCTACACTTGTCAGGGTATCAGTCCCTGGGTCATCAGTGCCTTCAAAGTCGGTGGCAAAACTGAGAGACTGCAGCCTTTCTACAAGGAGCAGTGAAATTCCTGGGAGCACAGTGGCACGTGTGAGTCTGGAAGCTTCTAGAAGAAGTAGAAAGTCTTTCTTTAGGATTCCAGTCACCTGCTCGCCAGAAGGGAACAAAAGTCCAGATTGTTCTTGTTTTGGGAATCCCAGTTTACCAAGATACCTACTCCCAGGTAGGGAAATAGTAGCAGAGGAAAAGTACACCTTCACCATACAGCAGAGGAACCAACTCTCATCAGGGCAGGAAGTACAAGTACCTCCATCATTGGATGCTGTGATAACACCCTGCAGAGCTTCAGTGATAGGTAAAACCTGCCTTTTCTGTGTCTGGCTGATTTATTCCCTGCTGCACCATCCCTTCCTCAACCCCTCCCCTAGGACCAAGCCCTAGTTGGGGGGCAAGAGGATAACCCTCTGGAACTGCGCATCACCACCTAACTCCTGGGGACCTCCAGCAGTGCCCGGCCACACCAAAGCCTAACATCCCAACTGGCATCACAAACTCTTTATTTATTTTATTTTCTTTCTCCCCTTTTTAAATATGATTTTTACTCCCCATTACAAGAAGCCTGTCACTCGCACCCCGTACGTCCACATCGCCACTTGGAGCCACCACCGTGACATCAGAAACCTCAGGGGTGGCACAGTATCAAGAATATCTGTGGCGGCCAGGCAGAGGGCACCACTTGTGTAGTACCGGTCTGTAGTTTTGCTGCCTTCAGCCTGAATCTATAATGTGCACAGACCAAAAATAACAAGGAAACTCATCACATGAGCAGGTGTGTCTGACCTATATTTTATGTGTGCTGTGACTGGTAGTATGTGCATGACTGTGTGTGTGTGTGTGTGTGTGTGTGTGTGTGTGTGTGTGTGTGTGTGTGTTCAGATGTTGATATATGTTGCTGAGTAGTTGATGTATCACCCTCCATATGACCTTTAACACTTCAAAGACCAAGCCTGAGGGGGCCTAAATTTTTACATTTCCACTTTTAGCCATTTTTTTTTGTGGCATGAATATAGAAAAAAAATCCTTTTTGGTGCAATTTTTTTATTTTATTAATTAATTTGAATTTGTAATAACATCATTCTTCTATTTCTTTCTTTTTTACACAGCTTTTTGATGCAAAAAAACCCTTCACGCTATTTTTAATTATTAATTAAATTAATAATTAAATAATTATTATTTTATTATTATATTCATTTTCAAAAAGAAGGCCAACTACTCCATCGCCGTAAAAACCTGCTCCACCTACACAATATGTGAGCTAAAGCTAAGTTTATGTTCCCTAGATTTTTTTATGTGGATTTTTTAAAAGCTTAAAAAATCTACACCAAAAACAGCTTAAAAAAAACTGATGCCTTTTTTTTAGTTTTGACATGTTATTTCTCAATGGGGAATTTTTTTTTTCTTGGTTACATTGATTCAGTAGTAATATTTGGAGCGTTTGTTAAGCTGAAATATTTCCAAAATTAAACAAGTTTTTTTTTTTCGAGCCCCAATTTCTCATTTACAAAATGTAATACTCAGGGGAGCAGCAGGAACAAATAACAGCAAAAGCTCACCCCTTTTAACCAAGTAACAGGTGCCCTTTAAGCTCCCCCAGCGCTCATGTTGTCCTTTAAAGGCTATGTGCCCACGCTGCGGAAGGAATGCGTGGAATTTGCTGCGGATTTTTCGCAGAAATTTCAACAATCTGCAGCACAGCTACTCCCCAGCCATTTCTATGGCATTTGGGAACTGCTGTGCCCACGCTGCGTTTTTTTCTGCAGTGGAAATAATGCGGATTTCCCTGCGGAAAAATCAGCAGCATGGGAATTATTCCTGCGGACTTCTCCGCAGGGTCCCATACTTACCTGCCTTGATATATAAACATAAAAGGGCCACATAAACATGTGTTAAGGCAACAACTCAAAATAGCAATAAACCAAGGCAGAAGAGTCTTTATATTTGCCCAGTGACAGAGACACCCATACACGTCACAATTATAAATGTATAAAACATTTTATTTATAATGCTGTAGGGTATATAAAAAATGTAACAAAGACATACATAAGAAAGAACCAAGAGGAAAAGGTGCTAGAGGGGAGACACCCCACGTGTCCCGGAGACAAATAAGGGAGAACAAGTCTCCAAGGAATCTGATAGACTTTCCCAGGTCAACATAATCACCAAGTGGATAAATGACCCCGAGATGTAAAGTATAACCTAGTAAACCAGAGTGGTTTCAAGTATGGCCCGGGGGGGGGAAATCCACTTACCAGGGAAGGAAACAACCAGAAGGCCGGGGTAACACGTGGGGACCGGCGTGTTTCGCTAGATGTGCTTCGTCGGGGAAGCACATCTAGCGAAACACGTGTTGGGACGCCGGTCCCCACTTGTTACCCCGGCCTTCTGGTTGATTTCTTTCCCTGGTAAGTGGATTTTTCCCCCCCCCGGGCCATACTTGAAACCACTCTGGTTTACTAGGCTATACTTTACATCTCGGGGTCATTTATCCACTTGGTGATTATGTTGACCTGGGAAAGTCTATCAGATTCCTTGGAGACTTGTTCGCCCTTATTTGTCTCCGGGACACGTGGGGTGTCTCCCCTCTAGCACCTTTTCCCCTTGGTTCTTTCTTATGTATGTCTTTGTTACATTTTTGATATACCCTACAGCTCTATAAATAAAATGTTTTACACATTTATAATTGTGACGTGTATGGGTGTCACTGTCACTGGGCAAATATAAAGACTCTTCTGCCTTGGTTTATTACCTGCCTTGATAGAAGACAACGATGTCACTTTCTCCATCCGGTGCACAGGAGCGTGGTCAATTGAGGTACAGGAAGGAAGAGGTGGACGGGGCCTGGACGAGCTCCGGTCATGTGACAGCCGGAGCTAGTGCAGGCCCGCCCACCTTCTCCAGCACAGTGCACCAGACGCTGACAGAGTGACCCGGCCGCCAGAAAGCGAGGTGCTGCATGATGGAGGTAAGTAATATGAACGCCCCGATCGCTGCAGCACTTGTTCTGCATTGAGGATGCAGTGCCGAAGCCATGGTACTGTATCCTCAATGCAGAATGCCCGCACCATATCCGCAGGACATTCTGCAATACATCCGCAGCATGGAAACAGACAGAAGTTGTGCTGCGGATTTCTGGGAGCAACTGCAGAATGTCCTGCGGATATAACCGCAGGACACTGTCCCCGTGGGCACATAGCCAAAGGGAACCTGTCACCAGAATTTTCGCTGTTAAACTAAAAGAATCCCCTTCTGCAGCTCCTGGGCTGCATTCTAGAAAGGTTCATCTTGCTACTGGCCCCCCTTTCAGACCTAAATAAACACTTTATAAAATATTACCTTTTCCTATGGTAATGAGGTTTGTTGGCCCCGGAGGCGGGCTGTATTTCATCTTTTATCCTCCCTCCTGCCGCTGTTTGCCGTCCCCCAGTGTTCATTTACATAGATGAGGCCGCCGCCCACATCTCCAACAGTGCTCCTGAAGTCTCGCGCATGCGCAGTGGCACTGTCGCAGACTGAGCACTGTTTTCAAATCGGTGATGTTATTGCGCAGGCGCGAGATTATGGGCGGGTACTTGGATGACGCTGGTGACGATAATCACAGCGCCACCTATAATCTCGCGCCTGCGCAATAACATTACCGGTGCTCGCAATTTGAAAACAGCGCTCAGTCCACGATAGTGCCACTGTGCATGCGCGAGCACTGTGGAAGATGTGGGCGGTGGCATCATCTATGTACAGTATATGAACACTGGAGAATGGCGAATGGCGGCAGGAGGGGGAATAACAGATGAAATACAGCCCGCCCACGGGGCCAGCAAACCTCATTACCATAGGAAAAGGTAATATTTTATAAAGTTGTTATTTAGGTCTAAAAGGGGGGCCAGTAGCAAGAAGAACTTTTCTAGAATGCAGCCCAGGAGCTGCAGAAGGGGATTCTTTTAGTTTAATAGCGAACATTCTGGTGACAGGTTCTCTTTAACCCACACCTATTGTATAGATCAGGGGTGGGAAACCTTTTTTTCTGGCAAGGACCAATTGGAAATTTCTACCAATCTTTGGGGGCAGCAAAAAATTATCAACTTGAAAACCACGCTAATATATTTGGTTAAATAAATAATTTACTCGTCCCTAATGTGGTGGCCCGAGCTGCTTCTCTTTGTTGCAGCTGTGATGTTCAGTGATATTGACCATGTTGCATCTCACAAGTGCTTTTTCGGGTTTGTCTCGGTCTGCTGGAGCGCAGTCATCCCTTTGTGATAAGACTGATAAATCATATACAACATAGGAGATAGGGCGGCACATATCAATCACAGGAGGCACTGGGACCATATACATCACAGGAAGGGCTGGAGCATCTATGCATCCCTGGAGAGACTGGAACATATACATCATAGGAGACATGGGGACTGCAGTATGTATAAATCACAGGAGAGCCTTGGGCATAGACATGACAGGAGAGGCTGAGGGCATATACATCACAGAAGAGGCTGGGGGCATATACATCACATAAGGGGCTGGGACATATACATCACAGGAGAGGCTGAGGGCATATACATATATATCACAGGAGCCGCTGGGGGCATAAACATCACTGGAGATGCTGGGAAATGTATATCACAGGAGAAACTGGGGCATATACATAACAGGAGTGGCTGGGTCATATCCATCATAGGAGATGCTGTGGACATATACATCACAGGAGACGATGGGGCATGTACATGAGATGATGGGCTAGGGCATATACATCCCAGAAGGGGCTGGGGCATATACATCACAGGATGGGCTGGGGCATATACATCACAGAAGGGGCTGGGGCCTATACATCACAGGAGAGGCTGAGGGCATATACATCACAGAAGAGGCTGGGGGCATATACATCACATAAGGGGCTGGGACATATACATCACAGGAGAGGCTGAGGGCATATACATATACATCACAGGAGCCGCTGGGGGCATAAACATCACTGGAGATGCTGGGAAATGTATATCACAGGAGAAACTGGGGCATATACATAACAGGAGTGACTGGGTCATATCCATCATAGGAGATGCTGTGGACATATACATCACAGGAGTCGATGGGGCATGTACATGAGATGATGGGCTAGGGCATATACATCCCAGAAGGGGCTGGGGCATATACATCACAGGATGGGCTGGGGCATATACATCACAGAAGGGGCTGGGGCCTATACATCACAGGAGAGGCTGAGGGCATATACATCACAGAAATGGCTGGGGGCATATACATCACAGGAGCCGCTGGGGGCATACACATCACTGGAGATGCTGGGAAATGTATATCACAGGAGAAACTGGGGCATATACATCACAGGTGTGGCTTGGTCATATACATCATAGGAGATGCTGTGTGGTCATATACATCACAGGAGATGATGGGGCATGTACATCACAGGATGGGCTAGGGCATATACATCCCAGGACTGGCTGGTGGCATATACATCACAGGAGATGCTGTGGGCATATACATCACAGGAGACGCTGGAGGCATACTGTATACATCACAGGAGTTGCTGGGGGAATATACATAACAGGAGATGCTGGGGGAATATACATAACAGGAGATGCTGGGGACATATACATCACACGAGAGGCTGGGGCATATACATTACAGGAGGGGCTGAGGACATGTATACATCACTGGAGGGGCTGAGACCTACACATTAAAGGATGGGTGGGGGCATATACATCACAGGAGACTCTGGGGGCATATACATCACAGAAGCAGCTGGAGCATATACATCACAGGAGGGGCTAGGTGCATATTCATCTGAGCGGCTGGGCATATACATCACAGGAGACGCTGGGGCACAGACATCACTGGGTGGCATAGATATCACTGAGGGGCACAGACATCACTGCAAGGTATACACATTACTGAGAGGCATAGACATGGCTGTGCAGTAAAGGCAGTAGTGGGGGGGCAAAGACAGCTCTGGGAAGCATTGACAGCACTGGGGGAGCACGGATATCACTAGGGGGCACAGACATGACTAGGGAAGAACAGAAATCACTAGAGGTCACAGACTGCGATAGGGTCACGGATAACTCTGGGGAGGCACGGACAATGCTTGGTCACATGGACAGCGCTGGGGGTCACAGACAGCATTGGGGGGGCGCACAGCACTGGGGTGGCACACAGCACTGGGGGAGGAGGCAAACAGCATCGGGAGGCATGTACAGCTTCTCTTCTGTGTAAGAGGAGCGCATCGAGCGGTAACCCACAAAGTACATCCTTAGCACACTGGCACTGGCCAGCGTGAGGACCAATGGTATGCGCATGCAAAACTTCAGTAGAGAACGCTGCGTGCACTTCCTCGCTGATCACGTGGGGGTTTAAAGGGCTGGCATCCAGGGGCCCGGGGGCCACTGAAAAGATCATCCTAGTGTACCCCTGGTATGGATTGTAAGTCTGGGACCAAAGCCCTCAATCTTCTTGGTATAGAAATACATTTATTAATTAGCTAAGTAAATGATTCTTTGTGGTAAAAGGATATAGAAAAAAAAAAAGTTTTATAAAACTAAAATACAGTCATATGAAAAAGTTTGGGCACCCCTATTAATGTTAACCTTTTTTCTTTATAACAAATTGGGTTTTTGCAACAGCTATTTCAGTTTCATATGTCTAATAACTGATGGACTCAGTAATATTTTTAGATTGAAATGAGGTTTATTGTAGTAACAGAAAATGTGCAATCCGCATTTAAACAAAATTTGATCGGTGCAAAAGTATGGGCACCCTTATCAATTTCTTGATTTGAACACTCCTAACTACTTTTTACTGACTAACTATAACACTATATTGGTTTTGTAACCTCATTGAGCTTTGAACTTCATAGGCAGGTGTATCCAATCATGAGAAAAGGTATTTAAGGTGGCCACTTGCAAGTTGTTCTCCTATTTGAATCTCCTATGAAGAGTGGCATCATGGGCTCCTCAAAGCAACTCTCAAATGATCTGAAAACAAAGATTATTCAACATAGTTGTTCAGGGGAAGGATACAAAAAGTTGTCTCAGAAATTTCCACTGTGAGGAACATAGTAAGGAAATGGAAGAACACAGGTACAGTTCTTGTTACGTCCAGAAGTGGCAGGCCAAGAAAAATATCAGAAAGGCAGAGAAGAAGAATGGTGAGAACAGTCAAGGACAATCCACAGACCACCTCCAAAGACCTGCAGCATCATCTTGCTGCAGATGGTGTCAATGTGCATCGGTCAACAATACAGCGCATGTTGCACAAGGAGAAGCTGTATGGGAGAGTGATGCGAAAGAAGCCGTTTCTGCAAGCACGCCACAAACAGAGTCGCCTGAGGTATGCAAAAGCACATTTGGACAAGCCAGTTACATTTTGGAAGAAGGTCCTGTGGACTGATGACACAAAGATTGAGTTGTTTGGTCATACAAAAAGGCGTTATGCATGGAGGCAACAAAACACGGCATTCCAAGAAAAGCACTTGCTACCCACAGTAAAATTTGGTGGCGGTTCCATCATGCTTTGGGGCTGTGTGGCCAATGCCGGCACCGGGAATCTTGTTAAAGTTGAGGGTCGCATGGATTCAACTCAGTATCAGCAGATTCTTGACAATAATGTGCAAGAATCAGTGACGAAGTTGAAGTTACGCAGGGGATGGATATTTCAGCAAGACAATGATCCAAAACACCGCTCCAAATCTACTCAGGCATTCATGCAGAGGAACAATTACAATGTTCTGGAATGGCCATCCCAGTCCCCAGACCTGAATATCATTGAACATCTGTGGGAGGATTTGAAGCGTGCGGTCCATGCTCGGCGACCATCAAACTGAACTGAACTGGAATTGTTTTGTAAACAGGAATGGTCAAATCTACCTTCATCCAGGATCCAGGAACTCATTAAAAGCTGCAGGAAGCGACTAGAGGCAAAAGGAGGATCTACAAAATATTAATGTCACTTTTATGTTGAGGTGCCCATACTTTTGCACCGGTCAAATTTTGTTTAAATGCAGATTGCACATTTTCTGTTAGTACAATAAACCTCATTTCAATCCAGAAATATTACTCAGTCCATCAGTTATTAGATATATGAAACTGAAATAGCTGCTGCAAAAAAACAAATTGTTGTAAAGAAAAAAGGTTAACATTTATAGGGGTGCCCTAACTTTTTCATATGACTGTAAACATTTTAATGTAAATAAAATGAGGATAAATAAATAAGTAAAAGAAAGCTCAGAAATAATTGCAGGGTCCAGTAGTGTGAGGTCTGACCTTCCTGATCCATGTACCTCCCTGTAAGAGACCCTTTATGACCCCACTGATCCTGATGTGCCGATGTTTGACATACTTGTCCCAGGACCGATAAAGGTAATCACTTTAATCCCAACTGTGATACTGTCTGCTGAGCTGTGTATCCATGCCTGTCATGTGTGATACTGTCTGCTGAGCTGTGTATCCAAGCCTGTCATGTGTGATACTGTCTGCTGAGCTGTGTATCCAAGCCTGTCATATATTATTCTGTCTGCTGAGCTATGTATCTAAGCCTGTCATATGTGATCCTGCCTGCTGAACTGATGCATCCAATCCTGTCATGTGTGATACTGTATACTATGTATCGTGTGATACTGTATGCTAAGCTATGTATTGTGTGATATTGTATGCTAAGCTATGTATCTAAGCCTGACATGTGTGATACTGTCTACTGAACTGATGTATACAAGCCTGTCACTTGTGACTCCGTATGCTGAGATTATGTATCCAAACCTATTGTGTGTGATACTGTCTGCTGGGCTATGTATCTAAGCCTGTCATGTGTGATACTGTCTGCTGAGCTGCTGTATCCAAGCCTGTCATGTGTGATACTGTATGCTAAGCTGATGTATCCCATCCTGTCAGGTGTGATACTGTATGCTGAGCTACTGTATTCTAAACTGTTGTTTGATTGTCTGCTCAGATGCTGTATCCAAACCTGTCATGTGTGATACTGTCTGCTGAGCTGATGTATCCAAGCCACCTGTCATGTGTGATACTGTCTACTGATGTGGGTATCTAATTCTATCCTGTGTGATACTGTGTGCGTATTTTGTACCTAAGCCTTTTATGTGCAATACTGTCCTGACCTAATGTATCTAATCCTAATGTGATACTATTTACTGAGTTTTGCATCTAAACCTTTCATGTGTAATGCTGTCTACACAGTCGTATATCTAATTTTATATATCTAAGCCTATCCTTTGTGATAAAGTCTACTCACCTGACGTATCTAAGCCTATCCTGTGTGATACTAGTTACTCATCTGATGTATCTAAGCCTATCCTGTGTGATACTAGTTACTCACCTGACGTATCTAAGCCTATCCTGTTTGATACTAGTTATTCACCTGACGTATCTAAGCCTATCCTATGTGATACTAGTTACTCACCTGACGTATCTAAGCCTATTCTGTGTGATACTAGTTATTCACCTGACGTATCTAATCCTATCCTGTGTGATACTAGTTACTCACCTGACATCTAAGTCTATTCTGTGTGATACTAGTTACTCACCTGCCGTATCTAAGCCTATCCTGTGTCTAAGCCTATCCTGTGTGATGCTAGTTACTCACCTGACGTGTCTAAGCCTATCATGTGTGATACTAGTTATTCACCTGACGTATCTACACTGCGTGCAGAATTATTAGGCAGATGAGTATTTTGATCACATGATGCTTTTTATACATGTTGTCCTACTCCGAGCTGTATAGGCTGAGAGCCAACTCCAATTAAGTAAATCAGGTGATGTGCATCTCTGTAATGAGGAGGGGTGCGGTGTAATGACATCAACACCCTATATAAGGGGTGCTTAATTATTAGGCGACTTCCTTTCCTTTGGCAAAATGGGTTAGAAGAGAGATGACGGGCTCTGAAAAGTCCAAAATTGTGAGATGTCTTGCAGAGGGATGCAGCAGTCTTGAAATTGCCAAACTTTTGAAGCGCGATCACCGAACAATCAAGTGTTTCATGGCAAATAGCCAACAGGGTCGCAAGAAGCGTGTTGGGCAAAAAAGGCGCAAAATAACTGCCCATGAATTGAGGAAAATCAAGCGTGAAGCTGCCAAGATGCCATTTGCCACCAGTTTGGCCATATTTCAGAGCTGCAATGTTACTGGAGTATCAACAAGCACAAGGTGTGCCATTCTCAGGGACATGGCCAAGGTAAGGAAGGCTGAAAAACCACCACCTCTGAACAAGAAACAGAAGATAAAACCTCAAGACTGGGCCAAGAAATATCTTACGACTGATTTTTCAAAGGTTTTATGGACTGATGAAATGAGAGTGACTCTTGATGGGCAGATGGATGGGCCAGAGGCTGGATCAGTAAAGGGCAGAGAGCTCCACTCCGACTCAGACGCCAGCAAGGTGGAGGTAGGGACTGGTATGGGCTGGTATCATCAAAGAGGAACTTGTGGGACCTTTTCGGGTTGAGGATGGAGTGAAGCTCAACTCCCAGACCTACTGCCAGTTTCTGGAAGACAACTTCTTCAAGCAGTGGTACAGGAAGAAGTCGCTATCGTTCAAGAAAAAACATGATTTTCATGCAGGACAATGCTCCATCACCTGCACCCAACTACTCCACAGCGTGGCTGGCCAGTAAAGGTCTAAAAGATGAAAAAAATAATGACATGGCCTCCTTGTTCACCTGCTCTGAACCCCATAGAGAACCTGTGGTCTCTCATAAAATGTAAGATCTACATGGAGGGAAAACAGTACACCTCTGGGAACAGTGTCTGGAGGCTGTGGTGGCTGCTGCACGCAATGTTGAGCGTAAACAGATCAAGCAATGACAGAATCTATGGATGGTCGGCTGTTGAGTGTCATCAGAAAGAAAGGGGGCTATATTGGTCACTAATTTTTTTGGGTTTTGTTTTTGCATGTCAGAAATGTTTATTTCTAAATTTTGTGCAGTTATATTGGTTTACCTGGTGAAAATAAACAAGTGAGATGGGAATATATTTGGTTTTTATTAAGTTGCCTAATAATTCTGCACAGTAATTTTTACCTGCACAAACAGATATCCTCCTAAGATAGCCAAAGCTAAAAAAAAACATTACAACTTCCAAAAATATTAAGCTTTGATATTTATGAGTCTTTTGGGTTGATTGAGAACATAGTTGTTCATCAATAATAAAAAATCCTCTAAAATACAACTTGCCTAATAATTCTGCACACAGTGTAAGGCTATTCTGTGTGATACTAGTTACTCACCTGACGTGTCTAAGCCTTTTATGTGTGATACTGTCTGCTCAGATGCTGTATCCAAGCCTGTCATGCAGGGCTGTGGAGTCGGAGTCGGAGCTCATTTTTGGTGGAGCCTCCCTTACCTTGGCCATGTCCCTGAGTATGGCACGCCTTGTGCTTGTTGATACTCCAGTAACGTTGCAGCTCTGAAATATGGCCAGAATGGTGGCAAATGGCATCTTGGCAGCTTCACGCTCGATTTTCCTCAATTCATGGACAGTTATTTTGCGTCTTTTTTGCCCAACACTCTTTTTGCGACCCTGTTGGCTATTTGCCATGAAACGCTTGATTGTTCGGTGATCACACTTCAAACGTTTGGCAATTTCAAGACTGCTGCATCCCTCTGCAAGACATCTCACAATTTTGGACTTTTCAGAGCCCGTCAAATCTCTCTTCTGACCCATTTTGCCAAAGGAAAAGTAGTTGCCTAATAATTAAGCACACCTTATATAGGGTGTTGATGTCATTACACTGCACCCCTCCTCATTACAGAGATGCACATTGTGGAGACACGGGGCTCAGTGGGTGCTCTCGTCCACTGAATCAGCCGCCTTTAGAAAGACAGCGTGGCTCAGGGCTCATCCCAACTGAACGCGGACCTCCTTAACCGTGGGCGTAACACTACTCAGACAACACAGGGTGAGGGAACCACAATAATTAGACTTTATTGGATCCCCAAACAATTAACGGCACATAACCAGCAAAACACAAATGTAACAGGCAACAGAGTCTCACCCTTCCGCTGGCTCACCAGGGATTAGACTGTCCGTGCCTCAGAGGTTCCAGGGCTATTTATTCCAATCCAGCAGCACCCCGCTTTTGGCGGGCACCCACCGAGAAAGTAATAACGCCAGATTTAGGAAGCTGGCTGAGGTCTGCAAAGTCTGTAACAGGTGACTCACTGTCCCAACCCGAGTGTCCTCCTTAGGCTGTCCTGGTATTATGATAGAATCCTGGCAGCCGGAGTCGAAATCCCTAGGCTGTGGATATGGTCTTCAACCGGAACTGGAGTCCCTAGATTGAAGCCATAAGGTATCCTGATCCTCTAGTCAGCTCCAAAGAGCTTAGACTGGATCCATCAGCATCCATCAACAACCTGGTGGCTTAAAGAAGTCCCTTTTATAGCCACAGCCTTCCACTTAGATACACTGCGCCCTCATCGATTGGTTGGACAAGATCGCCTCTCCCATTGGATGAATCTCAAGCTGCATGGACAATGTTCATCCAAATGATGTCTACAGAAAGACTGAGGATATCTACATGAAGTCTGCAAGTCACAGACTCGACAATGGCTAATAAGGTAACCACATTAGCAATACACAACTACAATACAATGGTTACTGGAAAAGTCTGGAGAACAATACGTCTGGCTTTCAGTGGCCAACACAATTACATTGAGTCAACAAGAGTCCTGTAAAAACAATGAGGGACTTCTCCCCCGTCTATAGACAATCTATCATGCTGTCTGGCTGAATTTTAAGAAACTTTAATCCATGAGAGTCCATGTCGTCAAACACATCACCTGATTTACTTAATTGGTAGTTGGCTCTCAAGCCTATACAGCTTAGAGTAGGACAACATGTATAAAAAGTATCATGTGATCAAAATACTCATTTGCCTAATAATTCTGCACACAGCGTAGATACGTCAGGTGAGTAACTAGTATCACGCAGGATGGGCTTAGACACGTCAGGTGAGTAACTAGTATCACATAGTATAGGCTTAGATACGTCAGGTGACTAACTAGTATCACACAGGATAAGCTTAGACAAGTCAGGTGAGTAATTAGTATCAAGCAGGTTAGGCTTAGATACGTCAGGTGAATAACTAGTATCACACAGGATAGGCTTAGATAAAATGGACTGATCCGACTCCTAAAATATATAATAAATTGGGTACAGTAGTGCAATGCAGAATGTGCTGAATATTTTTTCATAGGAATTTGGGAAAGTTTTGAAATGTCCTATAAATGTCTGTTCTTTTCCTGATCTAAGGCTACATTCACACACAGCGTTTTTGCTGCGTTTTTTGAGGATACGTTTTTCAGCTGCAAAAGCAGATCAGCTTTTTAAAAAACCGCATCACCTGAAATGTTTTTGAGCTCATAAATAATGTTTTCAATAGCAAAAGCAGATTAGAAAAAGGCCACAAACTGACTGCTCATTCTTTGTGAGGATCCGTTTTTGAGCCCAAAAACGTATCCTCACAAAACCATGTGTCTGAATGTCATATCTTGAAGCCCATTGCCTTTGCTGGATGCCCAGAGTCACTGCAATTCACTGAATTATTTTGCCATCAATGTACGATATGTATTATTATGTATACATTGTACATGTATAGCAAGACACTGGCAGTAAAAGATACTAAAGCTCATCACATCAGCCAGTTTCTCCAGGCCTTAGTGGAAAAAGTTCTGCAAGATTACAAACTAAAAAAAGAACAGGTTCTTGCCATTGTAACGGACAATGCTTCAAACATAAGTACAATTAAACTGATGAATGACAGTAATGAACAACATCTAGTAGTATATTTAGGATTCAGTATGTGTGAGATGGAGCCACAGCGCTGCTCATGTAACTGAGTAACAAACAGATATTACAACAGAAGAACAGCAAAATGATACTTTAGGATTAGATGAACTTGTTGAAGCTGTTTCAAAGCACTTTCATATTCATCACATGCGCTGTGTTGTGCACACGCTGCAGCTGGCAATAGGAGACACTCTGCAAGAGGGACATGCTGTAAATCTGACTGGAAAAGTGAGGAAATTGGTTATTGCCGCCAGAACCCCTAAAATTGATTGCATCTTGAAGAGACGTGCTGGGAAAGGGGCAATTGTTGATCAAGCCACTCGGTGGGGCAGCAGTTATTTAATGATTGAGCGATTGCTTGAACGAAAACCATTTCTTATAGATGTGGTGAACCCTCAGATAACCCTAAATGAAGGTCAATGGGCACAGGTGGCTGAATTGAAGGAATTGCTTAATCATGCATTTACGTGACTAGAAAATTACAAGCTGGGGATTTAACTCCTGGCAAGGTCTGACTGAGGTAGCAGTTGGGATGAGCAGTTACAGGACTGCCAGGCGCAAGAGGACTTGGGTCCTGACAGTGCTACTGCTGCCATATCTTCTGCCTCATCAGATGAGAAGTTTAACTTTGACAAGTATTTGGATGACATGGAGCAGGCAAAGCGTTGCCGCAAGGAAAAAGATTTCATTCCATCCTCTATAGCAGCAGATTGACCATATTTCAGCAAAATTTTTCACTTGCTCTCAAAGAAATAGAAAAATGCAACCGTTCATCAAAACTGACTGTGCATGAGGCAATTCCTTTATACCCGGAAATTGTTAGAGATGTTGCCCGTGTGGTTACGGCTTTGCTCCAACCCAAGTTACTGTAGATAGGCTGTTCTGTAGCCTTAAAATTATTAGGTCAGATTTAAGGTCATCTGCGAAGGAGGATCTGATGGAGGCAATTCTATTTCTTACAACAAAGTCATAGACTGCACAAATGTTATTTAGTATGTTTTCGTTGAAAACTGTTTTTTGCCACTTACATAGTGTATTACATAGTGTTATATACAGTATATATGTAATCTATATTACATATTGTACTACATATTTACAATTTATTAGTTTTTTGTGTTCTAAAGTTGTATCCAATAAATATATTTTATGTTCTATCTAAATATCTTGATTATTGTATCAGAAAAATGATTAAAAATCTGATGTTCACATTGTACTACAATACATTTTTCACTTAAATATAAGCAATATATGTGGGAGTCGGAGTCGGTGCAAGGGAAATTGAGGAGTCGGAGTCGCAGGTTTGGCGTACCGACTCCACAGCCCTGCTGGCATGTGTGATACTTATCCAGGGAACATTCTAGGAGTATCACCCCCATCATTTGCTCCTGCTCAGACTCCAGCCCTATCTTCTTCCATTATTTTCAGCCTTAATGAGCAGCACTGCTGGACTGACAGCAGGAGATAAGGAGACAGGACGCAGGCCTGAGAATCTGGCCCTCTGACAGGAAGGTTTACAGAAGGTCGCCCCTGTTTATATCCCAGGGTGAAGAAACGCTGGGGCGCCATCTCTTCTTTAATGAACGTGAATGGAGATGAGGAAGGAATAAACTTCCTTAAACCCTTTGACGAAACTTCAAGATATTTTGGGTACAGAACAGAGGAGTCCATATGTACACACTGGGGGGGGGGGGGGGGTCTGGGGAGTCTGCGCCACCATTAGACCATATAGAACTGCACAGAATACTGTGGGGTTTTTATCACCATCTAGTGGCCATATGTGGCGCTGCAATGTCACTTATGAGCTCGCTATTACAGGTAATTGGCTCCATTATATGATTTATTGAATTGCTAAAATAGTGTGGCATAACCAAAACACCTGAAGGTGTCCTGCAGATTCTCCTTAAAGGAGTTGTGCTGAGTTTGGAAGTTATGAAGTTATGCCCTACACATAAATTGGGGGATAACTTGTTGGATCACTGGGGGTCTGGCTGGCCCCTCCAACTATGGGAACAGGACTCTTCCCATCTGAATGGAGCATGTGGACCTCCACTTCATTCACTGTCTATGGGACTGCTGGGGATAGCCAAATGCAGAATGTACCTTTCTCCAGCAGTACCATAGAGAACGAATGGAGAAAAAGTGTGCATACTCGACCACTGTCCAGCAGTGCCATAGAGAACGAATGGAGTGAAAATGCGCATACTCGACCACTGTCCAGCAGTGCTATAGAGAATGAATGGAGTGAAAATGCGCATACTTGACCACTGTCTAGCAGTGCCATAGAGAATGAAGGGAGTGAAAATGCGCATACTCGACCACTGTCCAACAGTGCCATAGAGAATGAAGGGAGTGAAAATGCGCATACTTGACCACTGTCCAACAGTGACATAGAGAATGAAGGGAGTGAAAATGCGCATACTCGACCACTGTCCAGCAGTGCCATAGAGAATGAAGGGAGTGAAAATGCGCGTACTAGACCACTGTCGAGCAGTGCCATAGAGAATGAGGGGAGTGAAAATGCACATACTCAACCACTGTCCAGCAGTGCCATAGAGAATGAAGGGAGTGAGGTGCGCACACTCAAACACTGTCAAGTGGTGGATAAAGAATGAATGAAGTGAAGGTGCGCATACTTGACCACTGTCCAGCAGTGCTATAGAGAACGTATGGAGTGAAGGTGCGCATACTTGACCACTGTCCAGCAGTGCTATAGAGAACGTATGGAGTGAAGGTGCGCATACTCAACCACTGTCCAGCAGTGCTATAGAGAACGTATGGAGTGAAGGTGCGCATACTCAACCACTGTCCAGCAGTGCTATAGAGAACGTATGGAATAAAGGTGCGCATACTCAACCACTGCTCTTTTCAGACAGCAAGAGCTTGGTATACTTGGGGCAAGTAGACCTCCAGTGATCAGGAGGTTATTACTTCCCCCCTCTCCCTCCCCACAGTGACAGGATAACTCCCAAACTGGGCACATAACCTGTATTAAATGAATGATCCTAATCAGAACCGGTTTCTAAACCACAACCAGACTCCAGGGTGTTAGACTCATAAGGTATACCTGTCAGTGAGCGGCCACGAGCAGCGCAGATCAGGGACAGACTCCCTCACTACAAACAGTTATGTGTTACTCTGAAATGCTGCAGTGTTTCATACAAAACAATGTAAAGAGTAGCTGGTAACAAGAAGAGTCAGGGGGCGGCTTCTCCTGGCTCCTCCATACCCTGCTCAGCTTGATTGACAGGTCTCTTACTATTTCTGTATAGGGATGGACCTGTCAATCAAGTCAAGTCATAAGGATCCATCCCCCTGACTCTTCTCTTTCTTCCTCTCCAGACAGATTCCCTTTAATGGGAACAAATTTGCACCATAAAATGATTATTCCAATATGGGTGACAACACAGTATAAAAGCGTCCCCCTCAGCAAAGCGAATGTGGGGTCCCAAAGGCCCGTTTTGCTACAATGGTGGTCCTGTGGCCAGGCTTCATAGGAGAAAGTCAGCATAACTATATGCATATATTGTAAAATAAGCAATCAAGCAAAATTATATACATTATTATTATATATATATATATATATATATATATAAATAATAAAGAAATGTGAAAGTTTTCATCACCTCTTTTCCCAGTTCAAAATTAAAAATGATACCTTTTATATATATATATATATATATATATATATATATATATATATATAATGTGCATATACATATAGACACACACACACACATATATATATATATATAAAAAAAATGTGCATATGCATATAGATACACACACACACACACACACACACACATAGAGATATATATCTATATGCATATGCACATATATATGTGTGTGTTTATATATATATATATATATATATATATATATATATATATATAAAAATGTATGTACACACACATTTAATAAGTTAAACCATGCCAGGAAAAGAAAACTGTCACTGCATTCATACCCAAAAAATGTAATAGAAAGTGCTTAAAATATATATATATATATCACGATTTATATTAACTAATAAACTATAGATAACAGAATATGTTGTAATATAATGTAGCTTCTATAGCATAATGTAATAGTGTAATATAATGTGGATAATGCACAGTGTATGATAAAGTAGAAACATGAAGTATCACAGTGTTAGCTATTATAGCATGTACATAATAAAATATTCTAAGCTATGTATAATATCAGCTCTTAAAAATATTATTTTAATGTGGATAACATAATATGGAGGAATTAAGTATATGAAGTAGCGATAAAATCCTATAGAAAAGTGTAAACATAAAGTAACAGTATAAATAATAGATATTATAGTACATAATATAATAATGTAATAAATAATAAGCTATAGTGTTATATAATGTGGATAATATAATATGGGGTAATTTAATATATAAAGTACAAAAGATAATAAAGTATAAATATATAACATGTAGTTAATAATAGGTTTAGAATAAAAAGATAAATAATATATAAGGTGATGTAGATATTAAGCTATCCACATAAAATCTATACACTATGCTGTGTATCATATAGAACAGATTGCACTCTGCAGGTAATATGTGTGGATGTATAGATAATGTGGTAAGATACAGCCTAGATAATATCTCACATGCTGTAATGCACGGCACATAAATACAGCTGGAATGCCCTCCTTATTACATGGCTGTGTCCCCATTGCCCGGTTATAGAGGAATGGCCACTTTTGTCCCCTTGTGCAGGATAAGCCCCGGCTGTGCCCCGCTTCTCTCCCCTTTGCTGAGTGGTAAAAAGGACCAGAGGCGAATGTCAGCGCAATCAGGCTGCAGATCACAAGCCAATAATAATAATATAATACTAATAATAATAATACGGTGCTCCGCAGGCACAGCACAGCACA